>NC_137865.1:12052314-12359814 GCF_963924005.1 Protomyctophum bolini
AAAAAATGTTATCCTCATTTTTCATCATTTTTGAACATGGGCTATAGCCCCTACCGTACGGCATACTATAGCACGCCGTTTTTCATCATTTTTGAGGATTTGAAGAAAATTCAAAATTTCAAAAAACATGGGTTATAAGCCCATCGTTTTTTGAATTTTTGAAAAAAATGTTATCCTCATTTTTCATCATTTTTGAACATGGGCTATAGCCCCTACCGTACGGCATACTATAGCACGCCGTTTTTCATCATTTTTGAGGATTTGAAGAAAATTCAAAATTTCAAAAAACATGGGTTATAGCCCATCGTTTTTTGAATTTTTGAAAAAAATGTTATCCTCATTTTTCATCATTTTTGAACATGGGCTATAGCTCCTACCGTACGGCATACTATAGCACGCCGTTTTTCATCATTTTTGAGGATTTGAAGAAAATTCAAAATTTCAAAAAGCATGGGTTATAGCCCATCGTTTTTTGAATTTTTGAAAAAAATGTTATCCTCATTTTTCATCATTTTTGAACATGGGCTATAGCCCCTACCGTACGGCATACTATAGCACGCCGTTTTTCATCATTTTTGAGGATTTGAAGAAAATTCAAAATTTCAAAAAACATGGGTTATAGCCCATCGTTTTTTGAATTTTTGAAAAAAATGTTATCCTCATTTTTCATCATTTTTGAACATGGGCTATAGCTCCTACCGTACGGCATACTATAGCACGCCGTTTTTCATCATTTTTGAGGATTTGAAGAAAATTCAAAATTTCAAAAAGCATGGGTTATAGCCCATCGTTTTTTGAATTTTTGAAAAAAATGTTATCCTCATTTTTCATCATTTTTGAACATGGGCTATAGCCCCTACCGTACGGCATACTATAGCACGCCGTTTTCATCATTTTTGAGGATTTGAAGAAAATTCAAAATTTCAAAAAACATGGGTTATAGCCCATCGTTTTTTGAATTTTTGAAAAAAATGTTATCCTCATTTTTCATCATTTTTGAACATGGGCTATAGCCCCTACCGTAACGGCATACTATAGCACGCCGTTTTTCATCATTTTTGAGGATTTGAAGAAAATTCAAAATTTAAAAAAACATGGGTTATAGCCCATCGTTTTTTCAATTTTTGAAAAAAATGTTATCCTCATTTTTCATCACTTTTGAACATGGGCTATAGCCCCTACCGTACGGCATACTATAGCACGCCGTTTTTCATCATTTTTGAGGATTTGAAGAAAATTCAAAATTTCAAAAAACATGGGTTATAGCCCATCGTTTTTTGAATTTTTGAAAAAAATGTTATCCTCATTTTTCATCATTTTTGAACATGGGCTATAGCCCCTACCGTACGGCATACTATAGCACGCCGTTTTTCATCATTTTTGAGGATTTGAAGAAAATTCAAAATTTCAAAAAACATGGGTTATAGCCCATCGTTTTTGAATTTTTGAAAAAAATGTTATCCTCATTTTTCATCATTTTTGAACATGGGCTATAGCCCCTACCGTACGGCATACTATAGCACGCCGTTTTTCATCATTTTTGAGGATTTGAAGAAAATTCAAAATTTCAAAAAACATGGGTTATAGCCCATCGTTTTTTGAATTTTTGAAAAAAATGTTATCCTCATTTTTCATCATTTTTGAACATGGGCTATAGCCCCTACCGTACGGCATACTATAGCACGCCGTTTTTCATCATTTTTGAGGATTTGAAGAAAATTCAAAATTTCAAAAAACATGGGTTATAGCCAATCGTTTTTTGAATTTTTGAAAAAAATGTTATCCTCATTTTTCATCATTTTTGAACATGGGCTATAGCCCCTACCGTACGGCATACTATAGCACGCCGTTTTTCATCATTTTTGAGGATTTGAAGAAAATTCAAAATTTCAAAAACATGGGTTATAGCCCATCGTTTTTTGAATTTTTGAAAAAATGTTATCCTCATTTTTCATCATTTTTGAACATGGGCTATAGCCCCTACCGTACGGCATACTATAGCACGCCGTTTTTCATCATTTTTGAGGATTTGAAGAAAATTCAAAATTTCAAAAAACATGGGTTATAGCCCATCGTTTTTTGAATTTTTGAAAAAAATGTTATCCTCATTTTTCATCATTTTTGAACATGGGCTATAGCTCCTACCGTACGGCATACTATAGCACGCCGTTTTTCATCATTTTTGAGGATTTGAAGAAAATTCAAAATTTCAAAAAGCATGGGTTATAGCCCATCGTTTTTTGAATTTTTGAAAAAAATGTTATCCTCATTTTTCATCATTTTTGAACATGGGCTATAGCCCCTACCGTACGGCATACTATAGCACGCCGTTTTTCATCATTTTTGAGGATTTGAAGAAAATTCAAAATTTCAAAAAACATGGGTTATAGCCCATCGTTTTTTGAATTTTTGAAAAAAATGTTATCCTCATTTTTCATCATTTTTGAACATGGGCTATAGCCCCCTACCGTAACGGCATACTATAGCACGCCGTTTTTCATCATTTTTGAGGATTTGAAGAAAATTCAAAATTTCAAAAAACATGGGTTATAGCCCATCGTTTTTTCAATTTTTGAAAAAAATGTTATCCTCATTTTTCATCACTTTTGAACATGGGCTATAGCCCCTACCGTACGGCATACTATAGCACGCCGTTTTTCATCATTTTTGAGGATTTGAAGAAAATTCAAAATTTCAAAAAACATGGGTTATAGCCCATCGTTTTTTGAATTTTTGAAAAAATGTTATCCTCATTTTTCATCATTTCTGAACATGGGCTATAGCCCCTACCGTACGGCATACTATAGCACGCCGTTTTTCATCATTTTTGAGGATTTGAAGAAAATTCAAAATTTCAAAAAACATGGGTTATAGCCCATCGTTTTTTGAATTTTTGAAAAAAATGTTATCCTCATTTTTCATCATTTTTGAACATGGGCTATAGCCCCTACCGTACGGCATACTATAGCACGCCGTTTTTCATCATTTTTGAGGATTTGAAGAAAATTCAAAATTTCAAAAAACATGGGTTATAGCCCATCGTTTTTTGAATTTTTGAAAAAAATGTTATCCTCATTTTTCATCATTTTTGAACATGGGCTATAGCCCCCTACCGTACGGCATACTATAGCACGCCGTTTTTCATCATTTTTGAGGATTTGAAGAAAATTCAAAATTTCAAAAAACATGGGTTATAGCCCATCGTTTTTTGAATTTTTGAAAAAAATGTTATCCTCATTTTTCATCATTTTTGAACATGGGCTATAGCTCCTACCGTACGGCATACTATAGCACGCCGTTTTTCATCATTTTTGAGGATTTGAAGAAAATTCAAAATTTCAAAAAGCATGGGTTATAGCCCATCGTTTTTTGAATTTTTGAAAAAAATGTTATCCTCATTTTTCATCATTTTTGAACATGGGCTATAGCCCCCTACCGTACGGCATACTATAGCACGCCGTTTTTCATCATTTTTGAGGATTTGAAGAAAATTCAAATTTCAAAAAACATGGGTTATAGCCCATCGTTTTTTGAATTTTTGAAAAAAATGTTATCCTCATTTTTCATCATTTTTGAACATGGGCTATAGCTCCTACCGTACGGCATACTATAGCACGCCGTTTTTCATCATTTTTGAGGATTTGAAGAAAATTCAAAATTTCAAAAAGCATGGGTTATAGCCCATCGTTTTTGAATTTTTGAAAAAAATGTTATCCTCATTTTTCATCATTTTTGAACATGGGCTATAGCCCCTACCGTACGGCATACTATAGCACGCCGTTTTTCATCATTTTTGAGGATTTGAAGAAAATTCAAAATTTCAAAAAACATGGGTTATAGCCCATCGTTTTTTGAATTTTTGAAAAAAATGTTATCCTCATTTTTCATCATTTTTGAACATGGGCTATAGCCCCTACCGTAACGGCATACTATAGCACGCCGTTTTTCATCATTTTTGAGGATTTGAAGAAAATTCAAAATTTCAAAAAACATGGGTTATAGCCCATCGTTTTTTGAATTTTTGAAAAAAATGTTATCCTCATTTTTCATCATTTTTGAACATGGGCTATAGCTCCTACCGTACGGCATACTATAGCACGCCGTTTTTCATCATTTTTGAGGATTTGAAGAAAATTCAAAATTTCAAAAAGCATGGGTTATAGCCCATCGTTTTTTGAATTTTTGAAAAAAATGTTATCCTCATTTTTCATCATTTTTGAACATGGGCTATAGCCCCTACCGTACGGCATACTATAGCACGCCGTTTTTCATCATTTTTGAGGATTTGAAGAAAATTCAAAATTTCAAAAAACATGGGTTATAGCCCATCGTTTTTTGAATTTTTGAAAAAAATGTTATCCTCATTTTTCATCATTTTTGAACATGGGCTATAGCTCCTACCGTACGGCATACTATAGCACGCCGTTTTTCATCATTTTTGAGGATTTGAAGAAATTCAAAATTTCAAAAAGCATGGGTTATAGCCCATCGTTTTTTGAATTTTTGAAAAAAATGTTATCCTCATTTTTCATCATTTTTGAACATGGGCTATAGCCCCTTACCGTACGGCATACTATAGCACGCCGTTTTTCATCATTTTTGAGGATTTGAAGAAAATTCAAAATTTCAAAAAACATGGGTTATAGCCCATCGTTTTTTGAATTTTTGAAAAAAATGTTATCCTCATTTTTCATCATTTTTGAACATGGGCTATAGCCCCTACCGTAACGGCATACTATAGCACGCCGTTTTTCATCATTTTTGAGGATTTGAAGAAAATTCAAAATTTCAAAAAACATGGGTTATAGCCCATCGTTTTTTCAATTTTTGAAAAAAATGTTATCCTCATTTTTCATCACTTTTGAACATGGGCTATAGCCCCTACCGTACGGCATACTATAGCACGCCGTTTTTCATCATTTTTGAGGATTTGAAGAAAATTCAAAATTTCAAAAAACATGGGTTATAGCCCATCGTTTTTTGAATTTTTGAAAAAAATGTTATCCTCATTTTTCATCATTTTTGAACATGGGCTATAGCCCCCTACCGTTACGGCATACTATAGCACGCCGTTTTTCATCATTTTTGAGGATTTGAAGAAAATTCAAAATTTCAAAAAACATGGGTTATAGCCCATCGTTTTTTGAATTTTTGAAAAAAATGTTATCCTCATTTTTCATCATTTTTGAACATGGGCTATAGCCCCTACCGTACGGCATACTATAGCACGCCGTTTTTCATCATTTTTGAGGATTTGAAGAAAATTCAAAATTTCAAAAAACATGGGTTATAGCCCATCGTTTTTTGAATTTTTGAAAAAAATGTTATCCTCATTTTTCATCATTTTTGAACATGGGCTATAGCCCCTACCGTACGGCATACTATAGCACGCCGTTTTTCATCATTTTTGAGGATTTGAAGAAAATTCAAAATTTCAAAAAACATGGGTTATAGCCCATCGTTTTTTGAATTTTTGAAAAAAATGTTATCCTCATTTTTCATCATTTTTGAACATGGGCCATAGCTCCTACCGTACGGCATACTATAGCACTCCGTTTTTCATCATTTTTGAGGATTTGAAGAAAATTCAAAATTTCAAAAACATGGGTTATAGCCCATCGTTTTTTGATTTTTGAAAAAAATGTTATCCTCATTTTTCATCATTTTTGAACATGGGCTATAGCCCCTACCGTAACGGCATACTATAGCACGCCGTTTTTCATCATTTTTGAGGATTTGAAGAAAATTCAAAATTTCAAAAACATGGGTTATAGCCCATCGTTTTTTCAATTTTTGAAAAAAATGTTATCCTCATTTTTCATCATTTTTGAACATGGGCTATAGCCCCTACCGTACGGCATACTATAGCACGCCGTTTTTCATCATTTTTGAGGATTTGAAGAAAATTCAAAATTTCAAAAAACATGGGTTATAGCCCATCGTTTTTTGAATTTTTGAAAAAAATGTTATCCTCATTTTTCATCATTTTTGAACATGGGCTATAGCCCCTACCGTACGGCATACTATAGCACGCCGTTTTTCATCATTTTTGAGGATTTGAAGAAAATTCAAAATTTCAAAAAACATGGGTTATAGCCCATCGTTTTTTGAATTTTTGAAAAAAAGTTATCCTCATTTTTCATCATTTTTGAACATGGGCTATAGCCCCTACCGTACGGCATACTATAGCACGCCGTTTTTCATCATTTTTGAGGATTTGAAGAAAATTCAAAATTTCAAAAAACATGGGTTATAGCCCATCGTTTTTTGAATTTTTGAAAAAAAATGTTATCCTCATTTTTCATAATTTTTGAACATGGGCTATAGCCCCTACCGTACGGCATACTATAGCACGCCGTTTTTCATCATTTTTGAGGATTTGAAGAAAATTCAAAATTTCAAAAAACATGGGTTATAGCCCATCGTTTTTTGAATTTTTGAAAAAAATGTTATCCTCATTTTTCATCATTTTTGAACATGGGCCATAGCTCCTACCGTACGGCATACTATAGCACTCCGTTTTTCATCATTTTTGAGGATTTGAAGAAAATTCAAAATTTCAAAAAACATGGGTTATAGCCCATCGTTTTTTGATTTTTTGAAAAAAATGTTATCCTCATTTTTCATCATTTTTGAACATGGGCTATAGCCCCTACCGTACGGCATACTATAGCACGCCGTTTTTCATCATTTTTGAGGATTTGAAGAAAATTCAAAATTTCAAAAAACATGGGTTATAGCCCATCGTTTTTTGAATTTTTGAAAAAAATGTTATCCTCATTTTTCATCATTTTTGAACATGGGCTATAGCTCCTACCGTACAGCATACTATAGCACGCCGTTTTTCATCATTTTTGAGGATTTGAAGAAAATTAAAAATTTCAAAAAACATGGGTTATAGCCCATCGTTTTTTGAATTTTTGAAAAAAATGTTATCCTCATTTTTCATCATTTTTGAACATGGGCTATAGCCCCTACCGTACGGCATACTATAGCATGCCGTTTTTCATCATTTTTGAGGATTTGAAGAAAATTCAAAATTTCAAAAAACATGGGTTATAGCCCATCGTTTTTTGAATTTTTGAAAAAAATGTTATCCTCATTTTTCATCATTTTTGAACATGGGCTATAGCTCCTACCGTACGGCATACTATAGCACGCCGTTTTTCATCATTTTTGAGGATTGAAGAAAATTCAAAATTTCAAAAAACATGGGTTATAGCCCATCGTTTTTTGATTTTTTGAAAAAAAAAAATTATCCTCATTTTTCATCATTTTTGAACATGGGCTATAGCCCCTACCGTACGGCATACTATAGCACGCCGTTTTTCATCAATTTTGAGGATTTGAAGAAAATTCAAAATTTCAAAAAACATGGGTTATAGCCCATCGTTTTTTGAATTTTTGAAAAAAATGTTATCCTCATTTTTCATCATTTTTGAACATGGGCTATAGCTCCTACCGTACGGCATACTATAGCACGCCGTTTTTCATCATTTTTGAGGATTTGAAGAAAATTCAAAATAAAAAAAAACATGGGTTATAGCCCATCGTTTTTGATTTTTTGAAAAAAAAAATTATCCTCATTTTTCATCATTTTTGAACATGGGCTATAGCCCCTACCGTACGGCATACTATAGCACGCCGTTTTTCATCAATTTTGAGGATTTGAAGAAAATTCAAAATTTCAAAAAACATGGGTTATAGCCCATCGTTTTTTGAATTTTTGAAAAAAAATGTTATCCTCATTTTTCATCATTTTTGAACATGGGCTATAGCCCCTACCGTACGGCATACTATAGCATGCCGTTTTTCATAATTTTTGAGGATTTGAAGAAAATTCAAAATTTCAAAAAACATGGGTTATAGCCCATCGTTTTTTGAATTTTTGAAAAAAATGTTATCCTCATTTTTCATCATTTTTGAACATGGGCTATAGCTCTTACCGTACGGCATACTATAGCACGCCGTTATTCATCATTTTTGAGGATTTGAAGAAAATTCAAAATTTCAAAAAACATGGGTTATAGCCCATCGTTTTTTGAATTTTTGAAAAAAATGTTATCCTAATTTTTCATCATTTTTGAACATGGGCTATAGCCCCTACCGTACGGCATACTATAGCACGCCGTTTTTCATCATTTTTGAGGATTTGAGAAAATTCAAAATTAAAAAAAACATGGGTTATAGCCCATCGTTTTTTGAATTTTTTGAAAAAAATGTTATCCTCATTTTTCATCATTTTTGAACATGGGCTATAGCCCCTACCGTAACGGCATACTATAGCACGCAGTTTTTCATCATTTTTGAGGATTTGAAGAAAATTCAAAATTTCAAAAAACATGGGTTATAGCCCATCGTTTTTTGAATTTTTGAAAAAAATGTTATCCTCATTTTTATCATTTTTGAACATGGGCTATAGCCCCTACCGTACGGCATACTATAGCACGCCGTTTTTCATCATTTTTGAGGATTTGAAGAAAATTCAAAATTTCAAAAAACATGGGTTATAGCCCATCGTTTTTTGAATTTTTGAAAAAAATGTTATCCTCATTTTTCATCATTTTTGAACATGGGCTATAGCCCCTACCGTACGGCATACTATAGCACGCCGTTTTTCATCATTTTTGAGGATTTGAAGAAAATTCAAAATTTCAAAAAACATGGGTTATAGCCCATTGTTTTTTGAATTTTTGAAAAAAATGTTATCCTCATTTTTCATCATTTTTGAACATGGGCTATAGCCCCTACCGTACGGCATACTATAGCACGCCGTTTTTCATCATTTTTGAGGATTTGAAGAAAATTCAAAATTTCAAAAAACATGGGTTATAGCCCATCGTTTTTTGAATTTTGAAAAAAATGTTATCCTCATTTTTCATCATTTTTTAACATGGGCTATAGCCCCTACCGTACGGCATACTATAGCACGCCGTTTTTCATCATGTTTGAGGATTTGAAGAAAATTCAAAATTTCAAAAAACATGGGTTATAGCCCATCGTTTTTTGAATTTTTGAAAAAAATGTTATCCTCATTTTTCATCATTTTTTAACATGGGCTATAGCTCCTACCGTACGGCATACTATAGCACGCCGTTTTTCATCATTTTTGAGGATTTGAAGAAAATTCAAAATTTCAAAAAACATGGGTTATAGCCCATCGTTTTTAGATTTTTTGAAAAAAATGTTATCCTCATTTTTCATCATTTTTGAACATGGGCTATAGCCCCTACCGTACGGCATACTATAGCACGCCGTTTTTCATCATTTTTGAGGATTTGAAGAAAATTCAAAATTTCAAAAAACATGGGTTATAGCCCATCGTTTTTTGAATTTTTGAAAAAAATGTTATCCTCATTTTTCATCATTTTTGAACATGGGCTATAGCCCCTACCGTACGGCATACTATAGCACGCCGTTTTTCATCATTTTTGAGGATTTGAAGAAAATTCAAAATTTCAAAAAACATGGGTTATAGCCCATTGTTTTTTGAATTTTTGAAAAAAATGTTATCCTCATTTTTCATCATTTTTGAACATGGGCTATAGCCCCTACCGTACGGCATACTATAGCACGCCGTTTTTCATCATTTTTGAGGATTTGAAGAAAATTCAAAATTTCAAAAAACATGGGTTATAGCCCATCGTTTTTTGAATTTTTGAAAAAAATGTTATCCTCATTTTTCATCATTTTTTAACATGGGCTATAGCCCCTACCGTACGGCATACTATAGCACGCCGTTTTTCATCATGTTTGAGGATTTGAAGAAAATTCAAAATTTCAAAAAACATGGGTTATAGCCCATCGTTTTTTGAATTTTTGAAAAAAATGTTATCCTCATTTTTCATCATTTTTTAACATGGGCTATAGCTCCTACCGTACGGCATACTATAGCACGCCGTTTTTCATCATTTTTGAGGATTTGAAGAAAATTCAAAATTTCAAAAAACATGGGTTATAGCCCATCGTTTTTAGATTTTTTGAAAAAAATGTTATCCTCATTTTTCATCATTTTTGAACATGGGCTATAGCCCCTACCGTACGGCATACTATAGCACGCCGTTTTTCATCATTTTTGAGGATTTGAAGAAAATTCAAAATTTCAAAAAACATGGGTTATAGCCCATCGTTTTTTGAATTTTTGAAAAAAATGTTATCCTCATTTTTCATCATTTTTTAACATGGGCTATAGCCCCTACCGTACGGCATACTATAGCACGCCGTTTTTCATCATGTTTGAGGATTTGAAGAAAATTCAAAATTTCAAAAAACATGGGTTATAGCCCATCGTTTTTTGAATTTTTGAAAAAAATGTTATCCTCATTTTTCATCATTTTTTAACATGGGCTATAGCTCCTACCGTACGGCATACTATAGCACGCCGTTTTTCATCATTTTTGAGGATTTGAAGAAAATTCAAAATTTCAAAAAACATGGGTTATAGCCCATCGTTTTTAGATTTTTTGAAAAAAATGTTATCCTCATTTTTCATCATTTTTGAACATGGGCTATAGCCCCTACCGTACGGCATACTATAGCACGCCGTTTTTCATCATTTTTGAGGATTTGAAGAAAATTCAAAATTTCAAAAAACATGGGTTATAGCCCATCGTTTTTTGAATTTTTGAAAAAAATGTTATCCTCATTTTTCATCATTTTTGAACATGGGCTATAGCCCCTACCGTACGGCATACTATAGCACGCCGTTTTTCATCATTTTTGAGGATTTGAAGAAAATTCAAAATTTCAAAAAACATGGGTTATAGCCCATTGTTTTTTGAATTTTTGAAAAAAATGTTATCCTCATTTTTCATCATTTTTGAACATGGGCTATAGCCCCTACCGTACGGCATACTATAGCACGCCGTTTTTCATCATTTTTGAGGATTTGAAGAAAATTCAAAATTTCAAAAAACATGGTTTATAGCCCATCGTTTTTTGAATTTTTGAAAAAAATGTTATCCTCATTTTTCATCATTTTTGAACATGGGCTATAGCCCCTACCGTACGGCATACTATAGCACGCCGTTTTTCATCATTTTTGAGGATTTGAAGAAAATTCAAAATTTCAAAAAACATGGGTTATAGCCCATCGTTTTTTGAATTTTTGAAAAAAATGTTATCCTCATTTTTCATCATTTTTTAACATGGGCTATAGCCCCTACCGTACGGCATACTATAGCACGCCGTTTTTCATCATGTTTGAGGATTTGAAGAAAATTCAAAATTTCAAAAAACATGGGTTATAGCCCATCGTTTTTTGAATTTTTGAAAAAAATGTTATCCTCATTTTTCATCATTTTTTAACATGGGCTATAGCTCCTACCGTACGGCATACTATAGCACGCCGTTTTTCATCATTTTTGAGGATTTGAAGAAAATTCAAAATTTCAAAAAACATGGGTTATAGCCCATCGTTTTTAGATTTTTTGAAAAAAATGTTATCCTCATTTTTCATCATTTTTGAACATGGGCTATAGCCCCTACCGTACGGCATACTATAGCACGCCGTTTTTCATCATTTTTGAGGATTTGAAGAAAATTCAAAATTTCAAAAAACATGGGTTATAGCCCATCGTTTTTTGAATTTTTGAAAAAAATGTTATCCTCATTTTTCATCATTTTTGAACATGGGCTATAGCCCCTACCGTACGGCATACTATAGCACGCCGTTTTTCATCATTTTTGAGGATTTGAAGAAAATTCAAAATTTCAAAAAACATGGGTTATAGCCCATCGTTTTTTGAATTTTTGAAAAAAATGTTATCCTCATTTTTCATCATTTTTGAACATGGGCTATAGCCCCTACCGTACGGCATACTATAGCACGCCGTTTTTCATCATTTTTGAGGATTTGAAGAAAATTCAAAATTTCAAAAAACATGGGTTATAGCCCATCGTTTTTTGAATTTTTGAAAAAAATGTTATCCTCATTTTTCATCATTTTTGAACATGGGCTATAGCTCCTACCGTACGGCATACTATAGCACGCCGTTTTTCATCATTTTTGAGGATTTGAAGAAAATTCAAAATTTCAAAAAACATGGGTTATAGCCCATCGTTTTTTGAATTTTTGAAAAAAATGTTATCCTCATTTTTAGCCCCTACCGTACGGCATTTGTAAGTGTAAGGCTTAATTGGGTCGTCCACTCACAGTTAACAGTCTTTGTATTGAGTTTGTGCTTGAAATGTAGGCCTACTGTAATTCTGCAAACTGTTAATAAATATTTCAATCAAATATTTCAACTATTGATCAGACGCTGTGCATTGACGACACCTAGTGGTCATTCATTTTAATTGCATGCATGCAGAGAAATCACAACATTGTGAGACGCACTGGGTCGTTGCCATGTTTTGCCACGGAAACCAGCGACCTGCCTTGTGTAAGTAAGTAAGTAAATTTTATTTATAAAGCACCTTTCTTAACAATGTTACAAAGTGCTGTACAGTGACACAATAAAATCAATCATAATTAAAACAGGACAGTACAACAAGCAAATAAGAACAACATAATCAAGTCAAATAAAATCAGAAAAATGTTCCCGAAATAAAAACGTTTTCAGTGGACGAAGCCAGGCTTGATACGAGCAGACGTGGCAACGCGATCGAAACACAGGGGCAATCTCCCGTTGGCCGAGAGGTTGGAACTCACGGGCCAATGGGAGCCTGTGTCGTGTAATTTCTCCCTTTACACTGACTATAATTCTATCTATTTGAGACAGAAACGGCTAAGCAATACGGCAGGCTGTAGGCTGTAGTCAAAAGCACCGGACGAATGAAGGCAGGCAGAGAGTGTTCTGAAGTGTAGTGTAGAGTCGATCATTTTATTGCAACCGAGACCAAGACAGAGAGCTTCGCCATTGTCCCTGAGCCTGGAGCTCAGGGACTCCCTCGTACTGAACCGCTGCCGCGGCCAGTTTAAGACTCCCTAAACCTTGCATTTTACAGGACATATATACAGTGTTTTTGCATAGACACAGATATACGGAGGTGGAGACTGAAACTTTACATACCGGTATTCATCAACATATTGCCACTTGGTAAGCAAAGGTCTCTCCTGGATACAATAGAATGCTAAGTTCCCTATCACACCTGGCCAGGCCAAGCTACTTGACTAAGGCCCACGACACCTTGACTTTAAATATCAAAGACAGGCCTCTGCAGACACAGTGACTGCAGATAGTGACAGTTGACTTATTTAGCATGCCCTTAGCACAGTGACCAAATGTATAAGTCGGACATTTTAACATGGCTTATATATGAATATCATGAAATATAGATACCACACCTGCATGCTTTTGGGCGGCCAATAAGGGCAGGGGTAAAACAGAGAGAACTGACTTTCAGAAGGACTACTTTAAAGCAGCACAGAAATTCCCAATGATTGTGTGCCTCAGTGGACCAACGGATAAGTCAAATGATATCCGTAGTATACCTTGTAGAAGTGTGCCGGTTCGAACCCCGACATACTCAAATCTTTACTGACACTTTGCATTCCACACTAACATCAACTAGCACAGAAAAGCTGTGTTGTAGTAACCAGCAGTTAGCTCAGTGTGATGAGTGGCTGTACTTAGTTGTGATCCACAGGTCCACGGTTCAAATCCCACATTATTCATGTGTCTCTGTGATGCTTTGCTTTGCACACTGACTTTCTTGAATAAAAAATAAAAACTCAAAAGCACCAGGAGACATCTGCTGAATGCCCCAAGGTGCCTTGGCTCAATGGTGTGGAGCGCTTGACCCAGTTGCCAGCTTCAGACAGTTGGCCGGTTCAAGTCCCATGTCATGACATCAAGGTGCTGGGAAGGACCATCGGGAGACGGTGCTCTCTCCCCCTGTTTCCTGAAAAGTAACGGTTGGGGGTTATGCCGTACGATATAGGCTATAGCCCACCGTCCAAAATGATGAGAAACGAGGATAATTTTTTTTTTCAAAATTTCAAAAAATATGGGCTATAACCCATCGGTTTTTTTTTCATTTATTCCGCAATTTCCGCAATTTCCATTTCCACAATTTCCATTTCCGCAATTTCTATTTCCGCAATTTCGCAATTCCCGCAATTTCCGCAATTCCGCAATTTCCGCAATTAAAATTTCCGCAATTTCCGCAATTTCCGCAATTAGAATTTCCGCAATTTCCGCAATTTCCATTTCCGCAATTTCGCAATTTCCGCAATTACCATTTCCGCAATTTCCGCAATTACAATTTCCGCAATTTCCGCAATTTTGCAATTTCCGCAATTTCCATTTCCGCAATTTGCGGAAATTGCGGAATAAATGAAAAAAAAAAACGATGGGTTATAGCCCATGTTTTTTGAAATTTTGAAAAAAAAAATTATCCTCGTTTCTCATCATTTTGGACGGTGGGCTATAGCCTATATCGTACGGCATAACCCCCAACCGTTACTTTTCAGGAAACAGGGGGAGAGAGCACCGTCTCCCGATGGTCCTTCCCAGCACCTTGATGTCATGACATGGGACTTGAACCGGCCAACTGTCTGAAGCTGGCAACTGGGTCAAGCGCTCCACACCATTGAGCCAAGGCACCTTGGGGCATTCAGCAGATGTCTCCTGGTGCTTTTGAGTTTTTATTTTTTATTCAAGAAAGTCAGTGTGCAAAGCAAAGCATCACAGAGACACATGAATAATGTGGGATTTGAACCGTGGACCTGTGGATCACAACTAAGTACAGCCACTCATCACACTGAGCTAACTGCTGGTTACTACAACACAGCTTTTCTGTGCTAGTTGATGTTAGTGTGGAATGCAAAGTGTCAGTAAAGATTTGAGTATGTCGGGGTTCGAACCGGCACACTTCTACAAGGTATACTACGGATATCATTTGACTTATCCGTTGGTCCACTGAGGCACACAATCATTGGGAATTTCTGTGCTGCTTTAAAGTAGTCCTTCTGAAAGTCAGTTCTCTCTGTTTTACCCCTGCCCTTATTGGCCGCCCAAAAGCATGCAGGTGTGGTATCTATATTTCATGATATTCATATATAAGCCATGTTAAAATGTCCGACTTATACATTTGGTCACTGTGCTAAGGGCATGCTAAATAAGTCAACTGTCACTATCTGCAGTCACTGTGTCTGCAGAGGCCTGTCTTTGATATTTAAAGTCAAGGTGTCGTGGGCCTTAGTCAAGTAGCTTGGCCTGGCCAGGTGTGATAGGGAACTTAGCATTCTATTGTATCCAGGAGAGACCTTTGCTTACCAAGTGGCAATATGTTGATGAATACCGGTATGTAAAGTTTCAGTCTCCACCTCCGTATATCTGTGTCTATGCAAAAACACTGTATATATGTCCTGTAAAATGCAAGGTTTAGGGAGTCTTAAACTGGCCGCGGCAGCGGTTCAGTACGAGGGAGTCCCTGAGCTCCAGGCTCAGGGACAATGGCGAAGCTCTCTGTCTTGGTCTCGGTTGCAATAAAATGATCGACTCTACACTACACTTCAGAACACTCTCTGCCTGCCTTCATTCGTCCGGTGCTTTTGACTACAGCCTACAGCCTGCCGTATTGCTTAGCCGTTTCTGTCTCAAATAGATAGAATTATAGTCAGTGTAAAGGGAGAAATTACACGACACAGGCTCCCATTGGCCCGTGAGTTCCAACCTCTCGGCCAACGGGAGATTGCCCCTGTGTTTCGATCGCGTTGCCACGTCTGCTCGTATCAAGCCTGGCTTCGTCCACTGAAAACGTTTTTATTTCGGGAACATTTTTCTGATTTTATTTGACTTGATTATGTTGTTCTTATTTGCTTGTTGTACTGTCCTGTTTTAATTATGATTGATTTTATTGTGTCACTGTACAGCACTTTGTAACATTGTTAAGAAAGGTGCTTTATAAATAAAATTTACTTACTTACTTACACAAGGCAGGTCGCTGGTTTCCGTGGCAAAACATGGCAACGACCCAGTGCGTCTCACAATGTTGTGATTTCTCTGCATGCATGCAATTAAAATGAATGACCACTAGGTGTCGTCAATGCACAGCGTCTGATCAATAGTTGAAATATTTGATTGAAATATTTATTAACAGTTTGCAGAATTACAGTAGGCCTACATTTCAAGCACAAACTCAATACAAAGACTGTTAACTGTGAGTGGACGACCCAATTAAGCCTTACACTTACAAATGCCGTACGGTAGGGGCTAAAAATGAGGATAACATTCTTTTCAAAAATTCAAAAAACGATGGCCTATAACGCATGTTTTTTGAAATTTTGAATTTTCTTCAAATCCTCAAAAATGATGAAAAACGGCGTGCTATAGTATGCCGTACGGTAGGAGCTATAGCCCATGTTCAAAAATGATGAAAAATGAGGATAACATTTTTTTCAAAAATTCAAAAAACGATGGGCTATAACCCATGTTTTTTGAAATTTTGAATTTTCTTCAAATCCTCAAAAATGATGAAAAACGGCGTGCTATAGTATGCCGTACGGTAGGGGCTATAGCCCATGTTCAAAAATGATGAAAAATGAGGATAACATTTTTTTCAAAAAATCTAAAAACGATGGGCTATAACCCATGTTTTTTGAAATTTTGAATTTTCTTCAAATCCTCAAAAATGATGAAAAACGGCGTGCTATAGTATGCCGTACGGTAGGAGCTATAGCCCATGTTAAAAAATGATGAAAAATGAGGATAACATTTTTTTCAAAAATTCAAAAAACGATGGGCTATAACCCATGTTTTTTGAAATTTTGAATTTTCTTCAAATCCTCAAACATGATGAAAAACGGCGTGCTATAGTATGCCGTACGGTAGGGGCTATAGCCCATGTTAAAAAATGATGAAAAATGAGGATAACATTTTTTTCAAAAATTCAAAAAACGATGGGCTATAACCCATGTTTTTTGAAATTTTGAATTTTCTTCAAATCCTCAAACATGATGAAAAACGGCGTGCTATAGTATGCCGTACGGTAGGGGCTATAGCCCATGTTAAAAAATGATGAAAAATGAGGATAACATTTTTTTCAAAAATTCAAAAAACGATGGGCTATAACCCATGTTTTTTGAAATTTTGAATTTTCTTCAAATCCTCAAAAATGATGAAAAACGGCGTGCTATAGTATGCCGTACGGTAGGGGCTATAGCCCATGTTCAAAAATGATGAAAAATGAGGATAACATTTATTTCAAAAATTCAAAAAACGATGGGCTATAACCCATGTTTTTTGAAATTTTGAATTTTCTTCAAATCCTCAAAAATGATGAAAAACGGCGTGCTATAGTATGCCGTACGGTAGGGGCTATAGCCCATGTTCAAAAATGATGAAAAATGAGGATAACATTTTTTTCAAAAATTCAAAAAACAATGGGCTATAACCCATGTTTTTTGAAATTTTGAATTTTCTTCAAATCCTCAAAAATGATGAAAAACGGCGTGCTATAGTATGCCGTACGGTAGGGGCTATAGCCCATGTTCAAAAATGATGAAAAATGAGGATAACATTTTTTTCAAAAATTCTAAAAACGATGGGCTATAACCCATGTTTTTTGAAATTTTGAATTTTCTTCAAATCCTCAAAAATGATGAAAAACGGCGTGCTATAGTATGCCGTACGGTAGGGGCTATAGCCCATGTTCAAAAATGATGAAAAATGAGGATAACATTTTTTTCAAAAATTCAAAAAACAATGGGCTATAACCCATGTTTTTTGAAATTTTGAATTTTCTTCAAATCCTCAAAAATGATGAAAAACGGCGTGCTATAGTATGCCGTACGGTAGGGGCTATAGCCCATGTTAAAAAATGATGAAAAATGAGGATAACATTTTTTTCAAAAATTCAAAAAACAATGGGCTATAACCCATGTTTTTTGAAATTTTGAATTTTCTTCAAATCCTCAAAAATGATGAAAAACGGCGTGCTATAGTATGCCGTACGGTAGGAGCTATAGCCCATGTTCAAAAATGATGAAAAATGAGGATAACATTTTTTTCAAAAATTCAAAAAACGATGGGCTATAACCCATGTTTTTTGAAATTTTGAATTTTCTTCAAATCCTCAAAAATGATGAAAAACGGCGTGCTATAGTATGCCGTACGGTAGGGGCTATAGCCCATGTTCAAAAATGATGAAAAATGAGGATAACATTTTTTTCAAAAATTCAAAAAACGATGGGCTATAACCCATGTTTTTTGAAATTTTGAATTTTCTTAAAATCCTCAAAAATGATGAAAAACGGCGTGCTATAGTATGCCGTACGGTAGGGGCTATAGCCCATGTTCAAAAATGATGAAAAATGAGGATAACATTTTTTTCAAAAAATCTAAAAACGATGGGCTATAACCCATGTTTTTTGAAATTTTGAATTTTCTTCAAATCCTCAAAAATGATGAAAAACGGCGTGCTATAGTATGCCGTACGGTAGGAGCTATAGCCCATGTTCAAAAATGATGAAAAATGAGGATAACATTTTTTTCAAAAATTCAAAAAACGATGGGCTATAACCCATGTTTTTTGAAATTTTGAATTTTCTTCAAATCCTCAAAAATGATGAAAAACGGCGTGCTATAGTATGCCGTACGGTAGGGGCTATAGCCCATGTTAAAAAATGATGAAAAATGAGGATAACATTTTTTTCAAAAATTCAAAAAACAATGGGCTATAACCCATGTTTTTTGAAATTTTGAATTTTCTTCAAATCCTCAAAAATGATGAAAAACGGCGTGCTATAGTATGCCGTACGGTAGGAGCTATAGCCCATGTTCAAAAATGATGAAAAATGAGGATAACATTTTTTTCAAAAATTCAAAAAACGATGGGCTATAACCCATGTTTTTTGAAATTTTGAATTTTCTTCAAATCCTCAAAAATGATGAAAAACGGCGTGCTATAGTATGCCGTACGGTAGGGGCTATAGCCCATGTTCAAAAATGATGAAAAATGAGGATAACATTTTTTTAAAAAATTCAAAAAACGATGGGCTATAACCCATGTTTTTTGAAATTTTGAATTTTCTTAAAATCCTCAAAAATGATGAAAAACGGCGTGCTATAGTATGCCGTACGGTAGGGGCTATAGCCCATGTTCAAAAATGATGAAAAATGAGGATAACATTTTTTTCAAAAAATCTAAAAACGATGGGCTATAACCCATGTTTTTTGAAATTTTGAATTTTCTTCAAATCCTCAAAAATGATGAAAAACGGCGTGCTATAGTATGCCGTACGGTAGGAGCTATAGCCCATGTTCAAAAATGATGAAAAATGAGGATAACATTTTTTTCAAAAATTCAAAAAACGATGGGCTATAACCCATGTTTTTTGAAATTTTGAATTTTCTTCAAATCCTCAAAAATGATGAAAAACGGCGTGCTATAGTATGCCGTACGGTAGGGGCTATAGCCCATGTTCAAAAATGATGAAAAATGAGGATAACATTTTTTTCAAAAATTCAAAAAACGATGGGCTATAACCCATGTTTTTTGAAATTTTGAATTTTCTTCAAATCCTCAAAAATGATGAAAAACGGCGTGCTATAGTATGCCATACGGTAGGGGCTATAGCCCATGTTCAAAAATGATGAAAAATGAGGATAACATTTTTTTAAAAAATTCAAAAAACGATGGGCTATAACCCATGTTTTTTGAAATTTTGAATTTTCTTCAAATCCTCAAAAATGATGAAAAACGGCGTGCTATAGTATGCCGTACGGTAGGGGCTATAGCCCATGTTCAAAAATGATGAAAAATGAGGATAACATTTTTTTCAAAAAATCTAAAAACGATGGGCTATAACCCATGTTTTTTGAAATTTTGAATTTTCTTCAAATCCTCAAAAATGATGAAAAACGGCGTGCTATAGTATGCCGTACGGTAGGAGCTATAGCCCATGTTAAAAAATGATGAAAAATGAGGATAACATTTTTTTCAAAAATTCAAAAAACGATGGGCTATAACCCATGTTTTTTGAAATTTTGAATTTTCTTCAAATCCTCAAACATGATGAAAAACGGCGTGCTATAGTATGCCGTACGGTAGGGGCTATAGCCCATGTTAAAAAATGATGAAAAATGAGGATAACATTTTTTTCAAAAATTCAAAAAACGATGGGCTATAACCCATGTTTTTTGAAATTTTGAATTTTCTTCAAATCCTCAAAAATGATGAAAAACGGCGTGCTATAGTATGCCGTACGGTAGGGGCTATAGCCCATGTTCAAAAATGATGAAAAATGAGGATAACATTTTTTTCAAAAATTCAAAAAACGATGGGCTATAACCCATGTTTTTTGAAATTTTGAATTTTCTTCAAATCCTCAAAAATGATGAAAAACGGCGTGCTATAGTATGCCGTACGGTAGGGGCTATAGCCCATGTTAAAAAATGATGAAAAATGAGGATAACATTTTTTTCAAAAATTCAAAAAACAATGGGCTATAACCCATGTTTTTTGAAATTTTGAATTTTCTTCAAATCCTCAAAAATGATGAAAAACGGCGTGCTATAGTATGCCGTACGGTAGGGGCTATAGCCCATGTTCAAAAATGATGAAAAATGAGGATAACATTTTTTTCAAAAATTCTAAAAACGATGGGCTATAACCCATGTTTTTTGAAATTTTGAATTTTCTTCAAATCCTCAAAAATGATGAAAAACGGTCTGCTATAGTATGCCGTACGGTAGGGGCTATAGCCCATGTTCAAAAATGATGAAAAATGAGGATAACATTTTTTTCAAAAATTCAAAAAACGATGGGCTATAACCCATGTTTTTTGAAATTTTGAATTTTCTTCAAATCCTCAAAAATGATGAAAAACGGCGTGCTATAGTATGCCGTACGGTAGGGGCTATAGCCCATGTTCAAAAATGATGAAAAATGAGGATAACATTTTTTTCAAAAATTCAAAAAACGATGGGCTATAACCCATGTTTTTTGAAATTTTGAATTTTCTTCAAATCCTCAAAAATGATGAAAAACGGCGTGCTATAGTATGCCGTACGGTAGGGGCTATAGCCCATGTTAAAAAATGATGAAAAATGAGGATAACATTTTTTTCAAAAATTCAAAAAACAATGGGCTATAACCCATGTTTTTTGAAATTTTGAATTTTCTTCAAATCCTCAAAAATGATGAAAAACGGCGTGCTATAGTATGCCGTACGGTAGGAGCTATAGCCCATGTTCAAAAATGATGAAAAATGAGGATAACATTTTTTTCAAAAATTCAAAAAACGATGGGCTATAACCCATGTTTTTTGAAATTTTGAATTTTCTTCAAATCCTCAAAAATGATGAAAAACGGCGTGCTATAGTATGCCGTACGGTAGGGGCTATAGCCCATGTTCAAAAATGATGAAAAATGAGGATAACATTTTTTTCAAAAATTCAAAAAACGATGGGCTATAACCCATGTTTTTTGAAATTTTGAATTTTCTTAAAATCCTCAAAAATGATGAAAAACGGCGTGCTATAGTATGCCGTACGGTAGGGGCTATAGCCCATGTTCAAAAATGATGAAAAATGAGGATAACATTTTTTTCAAAAAATCTAAAAACGATGGGCTATAACCCATGTTTTTTGAAATTTTGAATTTTCTTCAAATCCTCAAAAATGATGAAAAACGGCGTGCTATAGTATGCCGTACGGTAGGAGCTATAGCCCATGTTCAAAAATGATGAAAAATGAGGATAACATTTTTTTCAAAAATTCAAAAAACGATGGGCTATAACCCATGTTTTTTGAAATTTTGAATTTTCTTCAAATCCTCAAAAATGATGAAAAACGGCGTGCTATAGTATGCCGTACGGTAGGGGCTATAGCCCATGTTCAAAAATGATGAAAAATGAGGATAACATTTTTTTCAAAAAATCTAAAAACGATGGGCTATAACCCATGTTTTTTGAAATTTTGAATTTTCTTCAAATCCTCAAAAATGATGAAAAACGGCGTGCTATAGTATGCCGTACGGTAGGAGCTATAGCCCATGTTAAAAAATGATGAAAAATGAGGATAACATTTTTTTCAAAAATTCAAAAAACGATGGGCTATAACCCATGTTTTTTGAAATTTTGAATTTTCTTCAAATCCTCAAACATGATGAAAAACGGCGTGCTATAGTATGCCGTACGGTAGGGGCTATAGCCCATGTTAAAAAATGATGAAAAATGAGGATAACATTTTTTTCAAAAATTCAAAAAACGATGGGCTATAACCCATGTTTTTTGAAATTTTGAATTTTCTTCAAATCCTCAAACATGATGAAAAACGGCGTGCTATAGTATGCCGTACGGTAGGGGCTATAGCCCATGTTAAAAAATGATGAAAAATGAGGATAACATTTTTTTCAAAAATTCAAAAAACGATGGGCTATAACCCATGTTTTTTGAAATTTTGAATTTTCTTCAAATCCTCAAAAATGATGAAAAACGGCGTGCTATAGTATGCCGTACGGTAGGGGCTATAGCCCATGTTCAAAAATGATGAAAAATGAGGATAACATTTATTTCAAAAATTCAAAAAACGATGGGCTATAACCCATGTTTTTTGAAATTTTGAATTTTCTTCAAATCCTCAAAAATGATGAAAAACGGCGTGCTATAGTATGCCGTACGGTAGGGGCTATAGCCCATGTTCAAAAATGATGAAAAATGAGGATAACATTTTTTTCAAAAATTCAAAAAACAATGGGCTATAACCCATGTTTTTTGAAATTTTGAATTTTCTTCAAATCCTCAAAAATGATGAAAAACGGCGTGCTATAGTATGCCGTACGGTAGGGGCTATAGCCCATGTTCAAAAATGATGAAAAATGAGGATAACATTTTTTTCAAAAATTCTAAAAACGATGGGCTATAACCCATGTTTTTTGAAATTTTGAATTTTCTTCAAATCCTCAAAAATGATGAAAAACGGCGTGCTATAGTATGCCGTACGGTAGGGGCTATAGCCCATGTTCAAAAATGATGAAAAATGAGGATAACATTTTTTTCAAAAATTCAAAAAACAATGGGCTATAACCCATGTTTTTTGAAATTTTGAATTTTCTTCAAATCCTCAAAAATGATGAAAAACGGCGTGCTATAGTATGCCGTACGGTAGGGGCTATAGCCCATGTTAAAAAATGATGAAAAATGAGGATAACATTTTTTTCAAAAATTCAAAAAACAATGGGCTATAACCCATGTTTTTTGAAATTTTGAATTTTCTTCAAATCCTCAAAAATGATGAAAAACGGCGTGCTATAGTATGCCGTACGGTAGGAGCTATAGCCCATGTTCAAAAATGATGAAAAATGAGGATAAATTTTTTTTCAAAAATTCAAAAAACGATGGGCTATAACCCATGTTTTTTGAAATTTTGAATTTTCTTCAAATCCTCAAAAATGATGAAAAACGGCGTGCTATAGTATGCCGTACGGTAGGGGCTATAGCCCATGTTCAAAAATGATGAAAAATGAGGATAACATTTTTTTCAAAAATTCAAAAAACGATGGGCTATAACCCATGTTTTTTGAAATTTTGAATTTTCTTAAAATCCTCAAAAATGATGAAAAACGGCGTGCTATAGTATGCCGTACGGTAGGGGCTATAGCCCATGTTCAAAAATGATGAAAAATGAGGATAACATTTTTTTCAAAAAATCTAAAAACGATGGGCTATAACCCATGTTTTTTGAAATTTTGAATTTTCTTCAAATCCTCAAAAATGATGAAAAACGGCGTGCTATAGTATGCCGTACGGTAGGAGCTATAGCCCATGTTCAAAAATGATGAAAAATGAGGATAACATTTTTTTCAAAAATTCAAAAAACGATGGGCTATAACCCATGTTTTTTGAAATTTTGAATTTTCTTCAAATCCTCAAAAATGATGAAAAACGGCGTGCTATAGTATGCCGTACGGTAGGGGCTATAGCCCATGTTAAAAAATGATGAAAAATGAGGATAACATTTTTTTCAAAAATTCAAAAAACAATGGGCTATAACCCATGTTTTTTGAAATTTTGAATTTTCTTCAAATCCTCAAAAATGATGAAAAACGGCGTGCTATAGTATGCCGTACGGTAGGAGCTATAGCCCATGTTCAAAAATGATGAAAAATGAGGATAACATTTTTTTCAAAAATTCAAAAAACGATGGGCTATAACCCATGTTTTTTGAAATTTTGAATTTTCTTCAAATCCTCAAAAATGATGAAAAACGGCGTGCTATAGTATGCCGTACGGTAGGGGCTATAGCCCATGTTCAAAAATGATGAAAAATGAGGATAACATTTTTTTAAAAAATTCAAAAAACGATGGGCTATAACCCATGTTTTTTGAAATTTTGAATTTTCTTAAAATCCTCAAAAATGATGAAAAACGGCGTGCTATAGTATGCCGTACGGTAGGGGCTATAGCCCATGTTCAAAAATGATGAAAAATGAGGATAACATTTTTTTCAAAAAATCTAAAAACGATGGGCTATAACCCATGTTTTTTGAAATTTTGAATTTTCTTCAAATCCTCAAAAATGATGAAAAACGGCGTGCTATAGTATGCCGTACGGTAGGAGCTATAGCCCATGTTCAAAAATGATGAAAAATGAGGATAACATTTTTTTCAAAAATTCAAAAAACGATGGGCTATAACCCATGTTTTTTGAAATTTTGAATTTTCTTCAAATCCTCAAAAATGATGAAAAACGGCGTGCTATAGTATGCCGTACGGTAGGGGCTATAGCCCATGTTCAAAAATGATGAAAAATGAGGATAACATTTTTTTCAAAAATTCAAAAAACGATGGGCTATAACCCATGTTTTTTGAAATTTTGAATTTTCTTCAAATCCTCAAAAATGATGAAAAACGGCGTGCTATAGTATGCCATACGGTAGGGGCTATAGCCCATGTTCAAAAATGATGAAAAATGAGGATAACATTTTTTTAAAAAATTCAAAAAACGATGGGCTATAACCCATGTTTTTTGAAATTTTGAATTTTCTTCAAATCCTCAAAAATGATGAAAAACGGCGTGCTATAGTATGCCGTACGGTAGGGGCTATAGCCCATGTTCAAAAATGATGAAAAATGAGGATAACATTTTTTTCAAAAAATCTAAAAACGATGGGCTATAACCCATGTTTTTTGAAATTTTGAATTTTCTTCAAATCCTCAAAAATGATGAAAAACGGCGTGCTATAGTATGCCGTACGGTAGGAGCTATAGCCCATGTTAAAAAATGATGAAAAATGAGGATAACATTTTTTTCAAAAATTCAAAAAACGATGGGCTATAACCCATGTTTTTTGAAATTTTGAATTTTCTTCAAATCCTCAAACATGATGAAAAACGGCGTGCTATAGTATGCCGTACGGTAGGGGCTATAGCCCATGTTAAAAAATGATGAAAAATGAGGATAACATTTTTTTCAAAAATTCAAAAAACGATGGGCTATAACCCATGTTTTTTGAAATTTTGAATTTTCTTCAAATCCTCAAAAATGATGAAAAACGGCGTGCTATAGTATGCCGTACGGTAGGGGCTATAGCCCATGTTCAAAAATGATGAAAAATGAGGATAACGTTTTTTTCAAAAATTCAAAAAACGATGGGCTATAACCCATGTTTTTTGAAATTTTGAATTTTCTTCAAATCCTCAAAAATGATGAAAAACGGCGTGCTATAGTATGCCGTACGGTAGGGGCTATAGCCCATGTTCAAAAATGATGAAAAATGAGGATAACATTTTTTTCAAAAATTCTAAAAACGATGGGCTATAACCCATGTTTTTTGAAATTTTGAATTTTCTTCAAATCCTCAAAAATGATGAAAAACGGCGTGCTATAGTATGCCGTACGGTAGGGGCTATAGCCCATGTTCAAAAATGATGAAAAATGAGGATAACATTTTTTTCAAAAATTCAAAAAACGATGGGCTATAACCCATGTTTTTTGAAATTTTGAATTTTCTTCAAATCCTCAAAAATGATGAAAAACGGCGTGCTATAGTATGCCGTACGGTAGGGGCTATAGCCCATGTTCAAAAATGATGAAAAATGAGGATAACATTTTTTTCAAAAATTCAAAAAACGATGGGCTATAACCCATGTTTTTTGAAATTTTGAATTTTCTTCAAATCCTCAAAAATGATGAAAAACGGCGTGCTATAGTATGCCGTACGGTAGGGGCTATAGCCCATGTTAAAAAATGATGAAAAATGAGGATAACATTTTTTTCAAAAATTCAAAAAACAATGGGCTATAACCCATGTTTTTTGAAATTTTGAATTTTCTTCAAATCCTCAAAAATGATGAAAAACGGCGTGCTATAGTATGCCGTACGGTAGGAGCTATAGCCCATGTTCAAAAATGATGAAAAATGAGGATAACATTTTTTTCAAAAATTCAAAAAACGATGGGCTATAACCCATGTTTTTTGAAATTTTGAATTTTCTTCAAATCCTCAAAAATGATGAAAAACGGCGTGCTATAGTATGCCGTACGGTAGGGGCTATAGCCCATGTTAAAAAATGATGAAAAATGAGGATAACATTTTTTTCAAAAATTCAAAAAACGATGGGCTATAACCCATGTTTTTTGAAATTTTGAATTTTCTTCAAATCCTCAAACATGATGAAAAACGGCGTGCTATAGTATGCCGTACGGTAGGGGCTATAGCCCATGTTAAAAAATGATGAAAAATGAGGATAACATTTTTTTCAAAAATTCAAAAAACGATGGGCTATAACCCATGTTTTTTGAAATTTTGAATTTTCTTCAAATCCTCAAAAATGATGAAAAACGGCGTGCTATAGTATGCCGTACGGTAGGGGCTATAGCCCATGTTCAAAAATGATGAAAAATGAGGATAACATTTTTTTCAAAAATTCAAAAAACGATGGGCTATAACCCATGTTTTTTGAAATTTTGAATTTTCTTCAAATCCTCAAAAATGATGAAAAACGGCGTGCTATAGTATGCCGTACGGTAGGGGCTATAGCCCATGTTCAAAAATGATGAAAAATGAGGATAACATTTTTTTCAAAAATTCAAAAAACGATGGGCTATAACCCATGTTTTTTGAAATTTTGAATTTTCTTCAAATCCTCAAAAATGATGAAAAACGGCGTGCTATAGTATGCCGTACGGTAGGGGCTATAGCCCATGTTAAAAAATGATGAAAAATGAGGATAACATTTTTTTCAAAAATTCAAAAAACAATGGGCTATAACCCATGTTTTTTGAAATTTTGAATTTTCTTCAAATCCTCAAAAATGATGAAAAACGGCGTGCTATAGTATGCCGTACGGTAGGAGCTATAGCCCATGTTCAAAAATGATGAAAAATGAGGATAACATTTTTTTCAAAAATTCAAAAAACGATGGGCTATAACCCATGTTTTTTGAAATTTTGAATTTTCTTCAAATCCTCAAAAATGATGAAAAACGGCGTGCTATAGTATGCCGTACGGTAGGGGCTATAGCCCATGTTCAAAAATGATGAAAAATGAGGATAACATTTTTTTCAAAAATTCAAAAAACGATGGGCTATAACCCATGTTTTTTGAAATTTTGAATTTTCTTAAAATCCTCAAAAATGATGAAAAACGGCGTGCTATAGTATGCCGTACGGTAGGGGCTATAGCCCATGTTCAAAAATGATGAAAAATGAGGATAACATTTTTTTCAAAAAATCTAAAAACGATGGGCTATAACCCATGTTTTTTGAAATTTTGAATTTTCTTCAAATCCTCAAAAATGATGAAAAACGGCGTGCTATAGTATGCCGTACGGTAGGAGCTATAGCCCATGTTCAAAAATGATGAAAAATGAGGATAACATTTTTTTCAAAAATTCAAAAAACAATGGGCTATAACCCATGTTTTTTGAAATTTTGAATTTTCTTCAAATCCTCAAAAATGATGAAAAACGGCGTGCTATAGTATGCCGTACGGTAGGGGCTATAGCCCATGTTCAAAAATGATGAAAAATGAGGATAACATTTTTTTCAAAAATTCTAAAAACGATGGGCTATAACCCATGTTTTTTGAAATTTTGAATTTTCTTCAAATCCTCAAAAATGATGAAAAACGGCGTGCTATAGTATGCCGTACGGTAGGGGCTATAGCCCATGTTCAAAAATGATGAAAAATGAGGATAACATTTTTTTCAAAAATTCAAAAAACGATGGGCTATAACCCATGTTTTTTGAAATTTTGAATTTTCTTCAAATCCTCAAAAATGATGAAAAACGGCGTGCTATAGTATGCCGTACGGTAGGGGCTATAGCCCATGTTCAAAAATGATGAAAAATGAGGATAACATTTTTTTCAAAAATTCAAAAAACGATGGGCTATAACCCATGTTTTTTGAAATTTTGAATTTTCTTCAAATCCTCAAAAATGATGAAAAACGGCGTGCTATAGTATGCCGTACGGTAGGGGCTATAGCCCATGTTAAAAAATGATGAAAAATGAGGATAACATTTTTTTCAAAAATTCAAAAAACAATGGGCTATAACCCATGTTTTTTGAAATTTTGAATTTTCTTCAAATCCTCAAAAATGATGAAAAACGGCGTGCTATAGTATGCCGTACGGTAGGAGCTATAGCCCATGTTCAAAAATGATGAAAAATGAGGATAACATTTTTTTCAAAAATTCAAAAAACGATGGGCTATAACCCATGTTTTTTGAAATTTTGAATTTTCTTCAAATCCTCAAAAATGATGAAAAACGGCGTGCTATAGTATGCCGTACGGTAGGGGCTATAGCCCATGTTCAAAAATGATGAAAAATGAGGATAACATTTTTTTCAAAAATTCAAAAAACGATGGGCTATAACCCATGTTTTTTGAAATTTTGAATTTTCTTAAAATCCTCAAAAATGATGAAAAACGGCGTGCTATAGTATGCCGTACGGTAGGGGCTATAGCCCATGTTCAAAAATGATGAAAAATGAGGATAACATTTTTTTCAAAAAATCTAAAAACGATGGGCTATAACCCATGTTTTTTGAAATTTTGAATTTTCTTCAAATCCTCAAAAATGATGAAAAACGGCGTGCTATAGTATGCCGTACGGTAGGAGCTATAGCCCATGTTCAAAAATGATGAAAAATGAGGATAACATTTTTTTCAAAAATTCAAAAAACGATGGGCTATAACCCATGTTTTTTGAAATTTTGAATTTTCTTCAAATCCTCAAAAATGATGAAAAACGGCGTGCTATAGTATGCCGTACGGTAGGGGCTATAGCCCATGTTCAAAAATGATGAAAAATGAGGATAACATTTTTTTCAAAAATTCAAAAAACGATGGGCTATAACCCATGTTTTTTGAAATTTTGAATTTTCTTCAAATCCTCAAAAATGATGAAAAACGGCGTGCTATAGTATGCCGTACGGTAGGGGCTATAGCCCATGTTCAAAAATGATGAAAAATGAGGATAACATTTTTTTCAAAAATTCAAAAAACGATGGGCTATAACCCATGTTTTTTGAAATTTTGAATTTTCTTCAAATCCTCAAAAATGATGAAAAACGGCGTGCTATAGTATGCCGTACGGTAGGGGCTATAGCCCATGTTCAAAAATGATAAAAAATGAGGATAACATTTTTTTCAAAAATTCAAAAAACGATGGGCTATAACCCATGTTTTTTGAAATTTTGAATTTTCTTCAAATCCTCAAAAATGATGAAAAACGGCGTGCTATAGTATGCCGTACGGTAGGAGCTATAGCCCATGTTAAAAAATGATGAAAAATGAGGATAACATTTTTTTCAAAAATTCAAAAAACGATGGGCTATAACCCATGTTTTTTGAAATTTTGAATTTTCTTCAAATCCTCAAACATGATGAAAAACGGCGTGCTATAGTATGCCGTACGGTAGGGGCTATAGCCCATGTTCAAAAATGATAAAAAATGAGGATAACATTTTTTTCAAAAATTCAAAAAACGATGGGCTATAACCCATGTTTTTTGAAATTTTGAATTTTCTTCAAATCCTCAAAAATGATGAAAAACGGCGTGCTATAGTATGCCGTACGGTAGGAGCTATAGCCCATGTTAAAAAATGATGAAAAATGAGGATAACATTTTTTTCAAAAATTTAAAAAACGATGGGCTATAACCCATGTTTTTTGAAATTTTGAATTTTCTTCAAATCCTCAAAAATGATGAAAAACGGCGTGCTATAGTATGCCGTACGGTAGGGGCTATAGCCCATGTTCAAAAATGATGAAAAATGAGGATAACATTTTTTTCAAAAATTCAAAAAACGATGGGCTATAACCCATGTTTTTTGAAATTTTGAATTTTCTTCAAATCCTCAAAAATGATGAAAAACGGCGTGCTATAGTATGCCATACGGTAGGGGCTATAGCCCATGTTCAAAAATGATGAAAAATGAGGATAACATTTTTTTTAAAAATTCAAAAAACGATGGGCTATAACCCATGTTTTTTGAAATTTTGAATTTTCTTCAAATCCTCAAAAATGATGAAAAACGGCGTGCTATAGTATGCCGTACGGTAGGGGCTATAGCCCATGTTCAAAAATGATGAAAAATGAGGATAACATTTTTTTCAAAAAATCTAAAAACGATGGGCTATAACCCATGTTTTTTGAAATTTTGAATTTTCTTCAAATCCTCAAAAATGATGAAAAACGGCGTGCTATAGTATGCCGTACGGTAGGAGCTATAGCCCATGTTAAAAAATGATGAAAAATGAGGATAACATTTTTTTCAAAAATTCAAAAAACGATGGGCTATAACCCATGTTTTTTGAAATTTTGAATTTTCTTCAAATCCTCAAACATGATGAAAAACGGCGTGCTATAGTATGCCGTACGGTAGGGGCTATAGCCCATGTTAAAAAATGATGAAAAATGAGGATAACATTTTTTTCAAAAATTCAAAAAACGATGGGCTATAACCCATGTTTTTTGAAATTTTGAATTTTCTTCAAATCCTCAAAAATGATGAAAAACGGCGTGCTATAGTATGCCGTACGGTAGGGGCTATAGCCCATGTTCAAAAATGATGAAAAATGAGGATAACGTTTTTTTCAAAAATTCAAAAAACGATGGGCTATAACCCATGTTTTTTGAAATTTTGAATTTTCTTCAAATCCTCAAAAATGATGAAAAACGGCGTGCTATAGTATGCCGTACGGTAGGGGCTATAGCCCATGTTCAAAAATGATGAAAAATGAGGATAACATTTTTTTCAAAAATTCTAAAAACGATGGGCTATAACCCATGTTTTTTGAAATTTTGAATTTTCTTCAAATCCTCAAAAATGATGAAAAACGGCGTGCTATAGTATGCCGTACGGTAGGGGCTATAGCCCATGTTCAAAAATGATGAAAAATGAGGATAACATTTTTTTCAAAAATTCAAAAAACGATGGGCTATAACCCATGTTTTTTGAAATTTTGAATTTTCTTCAAATCCTCAAAAATGATGAAAAACGGCGTGCTATAGTATGCCGTACGGTAGGGGCTATAGCCCATGTTCAAAAATGATGAAAAATGAGGATAACATTTTTTTCAAAAATTCAAAAAACGATGGGCTATAACCCATGTTTTTTGAAATTTTGAATTTTCTTCAAATCCTCAAAAATGATGAAAAACGGCGTGCTATAGTATGCCGTACGGTAGGGGCTATAGCCCATGTTAAAAAATGATGAAAAATGAGGATAACATTTTTTTCAAAAATTCAAAAAACAATGGGCTATAACCCATGTTTTTTGAAATTTTGAATTTTCTTCAAATCCTCAAAAATGATGAAAAACGGCGTGCTATAGTATGCCGTACGGTAGGAGCTATAGCCCATGTTCAAAAATGATGAAAAATGAGGATAACATTTTTTTCAAAAATTCAAAAAACGATGGGCTATAACCCATGTTTTTTGAAATTTTGAATTTTCTTCAAATCCTCAAAAATGATGAAAAACGGCGTGCTATAGTATGCCGTACGGTAGGGGCTATAGCCCATGTTCAAAAATGATGAAAAATGAGGATAACATTTTTTTCAAAAAATCTAAAAACGATGGGCTATAACCCATGTTTTTTGAAATTTTGAATTTTCTTCAAATCCTCAAAAATGATGAAAAACGGCGTACTATAGTATGCCGTACGGTAGGAGCTATAGCCCATGTTCAAAAATGATGAAAAATGAGGATAACATTTTTTTCAAAAATTCAAAAAACGATGGGCTATAACCCATGTTTTTTGAAATTTTGAATTTTCTTCAAATCCTCAAAAATGATGAAAAACGGCGTGCTATAGTATGCCGTACGGTAGGGGCTATAGCCCATGTTAAAAAATGATGAAAAATGAGGATAACATTTTTTTCAAAAATTCAAAAAACAATGGGCTATAACCCATGTTTTTTGAAATTTTGAATTTTCTTCAAATCCTCAAAAATGATGAAAAACGGCGTGCTATAGTATGCCGTACGGTAGGAGCTATAGCCCATGTTCAAAAATGATGAAAAATGAGGATAACATTTTTTTCAAAAATTCAAAAAACGATGGGCTATAACCCATGTTTTTTGAAATTTTGAATTTTCTTAAAATCCTCAAAAATGATGAAAAACGGCGTGCTATAGTATGCCGTACGGTAGGGGCTATAGCCCATGTTCAAAAATGATGAAAAATGAGGATAACATTTTTTTCAAAAAATCTAAAAACGATGGGCTATAACCCATGTTTTTTGAAATTTTGAATTTTCTTCAAATCCTCAAAAATGATGAAAAACGGCGTACTATAGTATGCCGTACGGTAGGAGCTATAGCCCATGTTCAAAAATGATGAAAAATGAGGATAACATTTTTTTCAAAAATTCAAAAAACGATGGGCTATAACCCATGTTTTTTGAAATTTTGAATTTTCTTCAAATCCTCAAAAATGATGAAAAACGGCGTGCTATAGTATGCCGTACGGTAGGGGCTATAGCCCATGTTCAAAAATGATGAAAAATGAGGATAACATTTTTTTCAAAAAATCTAAAAACGATGGGCTATAACCCATGTTTTTTGAAATTTTGAATTTTCTTCAAATCCTCAAAAATGATGAAAAACGGCGTGCTATAGTATGCCGTACGGTAGGAGCTATAGCCCATGTTAAAAAATGATGAAAAATGAGGATAACATTTTTTTCAAAAATTCAAAAAACGATGGGCTATAACCCATGTTTTTTGAAATTTTGAATTTTCTTCAAATCCTCAAACATGATGAAAAACGGCGTGCTATAGTATGCCGTACGGTAGGGGCTATAGCCCATGTTAAAAAATGATGAAAAATGAGGATAACATTTTTTTCAAAAATTCAAAAAACGATGGGCTATAACCCATGTTTTTTGAAATTTTGAATTTTCTTCAAATCCTCAAAAATGATGAAAAACGGCGTGCTATAGTATGCCGTACGGTAGGGGCTATAGCCCATGTTCAAAAATGATGAAAAATGAGGATAACATTTTTTTCAAAAATTCAAAAAACGATGGGCTATAACCCATGTTTTTTGAAATTTTGAATTTTCTTCAAATCCTCAAAAATGATGAAAAACGGCGTGCTATAGTATGCCGTACGGTAGGGGCTATAGCCCATGTTAAAAAATGATGAAAAATGAGGATAACATTTTTTTCAAAAATTCAAAAAACAATGGGCTATAACCCATGTTTTTTGAAATTTTGAATTTTCTTCAAATCCTCAAAAATGATGAAAAACGGCGTGCTATAGTATGCCGTACGGTAGGGGCTATAGCCCATGTTCAAAAATGATGAAAAATGAGGATAACATTTTTTTCAAAAATTCTAAAAACGATGGGCTATAACCCATGTTTTTTGAAATTTTGAATTTTCTTCAAATCCTCAAAAATGATGAAAAACGGCGTGCTATAGTATGCCGTACGGTAGGGGCTATAGCCCATGTTCAAAAATGATGAAAAATGAGGATAACATTTTTTTCAAAAATTCAAAAAACGATGGGCTATAACCCATGTTTTTTGAAATTTTGAATTTTCTTCAAATCCTCAAAAATGATGAAAAACGGCGTGCTATAGTATGCCGTACGGTAGGGGCTATAGCCCATGTTCAAAAATGATGAAAAATGAGGATAACATTTTTTTCAAAAATTCAAAAAACGATGGGCTATAACCCATGTTTTTTGAAATTTTGAATTTTCTTCAAATCCTCAAAAATGATGAAAAACGGCGTGCTATAGTATGCCGTACGGTAGGGGCTATAGCCCATGTTAAAAAATGATGAAAAATGAGGATAACATTTTTTTCAAAAATTCAAAAAACAATGGGCTATAACCCATGTTTTTTGAAATTTTGAATTTTCTTCAAATCCTCAAAAATGATGAAAAACGGCGTGCTATAGTATGCCGTACGGTAGGAGCTATAGCCCATGTTCAAAAATGATGAAAAATGAGGATAACATTTTTTTCAAAAATTCAAAAAACGATGGGCTATAACCCATGTTTTTTGAAATTTTGAATTTTCTTCAAATCCTCAAAAATGATGAAAAACGGCGTGCTATAGTATGCCGTACGGTAGGGGCTATAGCCCATGTTCAAAAATGATGAAAAATGAGGATAACATTTTTTTCAAAAATTCAAAAAACGATGGGCTATAACCCATGTTTTTTGAAATTTTGAATTTTCTTAAAATCCTCAAAAATGATGAAAAACGGCGTGCTATAGTATGCCGTACGGTAGGGGCTATAGCCCATGTTCAAAAATGATGAAAAATGAGGATAACATTTTTTTCAAAAAATCTAAAAACGATGGGCTATAACCCATGTTTTTTGAAATTTTGAATTTTCTTCAAATCCTCAAAAATGATGAAAAACGGCGTGCTATAGTATGCCGTACGGTAGGAGCTATAGCCCATGTTCAAAAATGATGAAAAATGAGGATAACATTTTTTTCAAAAATTCAAAAAACAATGGGCTATAACCCATGTTTTTTGAAATTTTGAATTTTCTTCAAATCCTCAAAAATGATGAAAAACGGCGTGCTATAGTATGCCGTACGGTAGGGGCTATAGCCCATGTTCAAAAATGATGAAAAATGAGGATAACATTTTTTTCAAAAATTCTAAAAACGATGGGCTATAACCCATGTTTTTTGAAATTTTGAATTTTCTTCAAATCCTCAAAAATGATGAAAAACGGCGTGCTATAGTATGCCGTACGGTAGGGGCTATAGCCCATGTTCAAAAATGATGAAAAATGAGGATAACATTTTTTTCAAAAATTCAAAAAACGATGGGCTATAACCCATGTTTTTTGAAATTTTGAATTTTCTTCAAATCCTCAAAAATGATGAAAAACGGCGTGCTATAGTATGCCGTACGGTAGGGGCTATAGCCCATGTTCAAAAATGATGAAAAATGAGGATAACATTTTTTTCAAAAATTCAAAAAACGATGGGCTATAACCCATGTTTTTTGAAATTTTGAATTTTCTTCAAATCCTCAAAAATGATGAAAAACGGCGTGCTATAGTATGCCGTACGGTAGGGGCTATAGCCCATGTTAAAAAATGATGAAAAATGAGGATAACATTTTTTTCAAAAATTCAAAAAACAATGGGCTATAACCCATGTTTTTTGAAATTTTGAATTTTCTTCAAATCCTCAAAAATGATGAAAAACGGCGTGCTATAGTATGCCGTACGGTAGGAGCTATAGCCCATGTTCAAAAATGATGAAAAATGAGGATAACATTTTTTTCAAAAATTCAAAAAACGATGGGCTATAACCCATGTTTTTTGAAATTTTGAATTTTCTTCAAATCCTCAAAAATGATGAAAAACGGCGTGCTATAGTATGCCGTACGGTAGGGGCTATAGCCCATGTTCAAAAATGATGAAAAATGAGGATAACATTTTTTTCAAAAATTCAAAAAACGATGGGCTATAACCCATGTTTTTTGAAATTTTGAATTTTCTTAAAATCCTCAAAAATGATGAAAAACGGCGTGCTATAGTATGCCGTACGGTAGGGGCTATAGCCCATGTTCAAAAATGATGAAAAATGAGGATAACATTTTTTTCAAAAAATCTAAAAACGATGGGCTATAACCCATGTTTTTTGAAATTTTGAATTTTCTTCAAATCCTCAAAAATGATGAAAAACGGCGTGCTATAGTATGCCGTACGGTAGGAGCTATAGCCCATGTTCAAAAATGATGAAAAATGAGGATAACATTTTTTTCAAAAATTCAAAAAACGATGGGCTATAACCCATGTTTTTTGAAATTTTGAATTTTCTTCAAATCCTCAAAAATGATGAAAAACGGCGTGCTATAGTATGCCGTACGGTAGGGGCTATAGCCCATGTTCAAAAATGATGAAAAATGAGGATAACATTTTTTTCAAAAATTCAAAAAACGATGGGCTATAACCCATGTTTTTTGAAATTTTGAATTTTCTTCAAATCCTCAAAAATGATGAAAAACGGCGTGCTATAGTATGCCGTACGGTAGGGGCTATAGCCCATGTTCAAAAATGATGAAAAATGAGGATAACATTTTTTTCAAAAATTCAAAAAACGATGGGCTATAACCCATGTTTTTTGAAATTTTGAATTTTCTTCAAATCCTCAAAAATGATGAAAAACGGCGTGCTATAGTATGCCGTACGGTAGGGGCTATAGCCCATGTTCAAAAATGATAAAAAATGAGGATAACATTTTTTTCAAAAATTCAAAAAACGATGGGCTATAACCCATGTTTTTTGAAATTTTGAATTTTCTTCAAATCCTCAAAAATGATGAAAAACGGCGTGCTATAGTATGCCGTACGGTAGGAGCTATAGCCCATGTTAAAAAATGATGAAAAATGAGGATAACATTTTTTTCAAAAATTCAAAAAACGATGGGCTATAACCCATGTTTTTTGAAATTTTGAATTTTCTTCAAATCCTCAAACATGATGAAAAACGGCGTGCTATAGTATGCCGTACGGTAGGGGCTATAGCCCATGTTCAAAAATGATAAAAAATGAGGATAACATTTTTTTCAAAAATTCAAAAAACGATGGGCTATAACCCATGTTTTTTGAAATTTTGAATTTTCTTCAAATCCTCAAAAATGATGAAAAACGGCGTGCTATAGTATGCCGTACGGTAGGAGCTATAGCCCATGTTAAAAAATGATGAAAAATGAGGATAACATTTTTTTCAAAAATTTAAAAAACGATGGGCTATAACCCATGTTTTTTGAAATTTTGAATTTTCTTCAAATCCTCAAACATGATGAAAAACGGCGTGCTATAGTATGCCGTACGGTAGGGGCTAAAGCCCATGTTCAAAAATGATAAAAAATGAGGATAACATTTTTTTCAAAAATTCAAAAAACGATGGGCTATAACCCATGTTTTTTGAAATTTTGAATTTTCTTCAAATCCTCAAAAATGATGAAAAACGGCGTGCTATAGTATGCCGTACGGTAGGAGCTATAGCCCATGTTAAAAAATGATGAAAAATGAGGATAACATTTTTTTCAAAAATTTAAAAAACGATGGGCTATAACCCATGTTTTTTGAAATTTTGAATTTTCTTCAAATCCTCAAACATGATGAAAAACGGCGTGCTATAGTATGCCGTACGGTAGGGGCTATAGCCCATGTTAAAAAATGATGAAAAATGAGGATAACATTTTTTTCAAAAATTCTAAAAACGATGGGCTATAACCCATGTTTTTTGAAATTTTGAATTTTCTTCAAATCCTCAAAAATGATGAAAAACGGCGTGCTATAGTATGCCGTACGGTAGGGGCTATAGCCCATGTTCAAAAATGATGAAAAATGAGGATAACATTTTTTTCAAAAATTCAAAAAACGATGGGCTATAACCCATGTTTTTTGAAATTTTGAATTTTCTTCAAATCCTCAAAAATGATGAAAAACGGCGTGCTATAGTATGCCGTACGGTAGGGGCTATAGCCCATGTTCAAAAATGATGAAAAATGAGGATAACATTTTTTTCAAAAATTCAAAAAACAATGGGCTATAACCCATGTTTTTTGAAATTTTGAATTTTCTTCAAATCCTCAAAAATGATGAAAAACGGCGTGCTATAGTATGCCGTACGGTAGGGGCTATAGCCCATGTTCAAAAATGATGAAAAATGAGGATAACATTTTTTTCAAAAATTCTAAAAACGATGGGCTATAACCCATGTTTTTTGAAATTTTGAATTTTCTTCAAATCCTCAAAAATGATGAAAAACGGCGTGCTATAGTATGCCGTACGGTAGGGGCTATAGCCCATGTTCAAAAATGATGAAAAATGAGGATAACATTTTTTTCAAAAATTCAAAAAACGATGGGCTATAACCCATGTTTTTTGAAATTTTGAATTTTCTTCAAATCCTTAAAAATGATGAAAAACGGCGTGCTATAGTATGCCGTACGGTAGGGGCTATAGCCCATGTTCAAAAATGATGAAAAATGAGGATAACATTTTTTTCAAAAATTCAAAAAACGATGGGCTATAACCCATGTTTTTTTAAATTTTGAATTTTCTTCAAATCCTCAAAAATGATGAAAAACGGCGTGCTATAGTATGCCGTACGGTAGGGGCTATAGCCCATGTTCAAAAATGATGAAAAATGAGGATAACATTTTTTTCAAAAATTCAAAAAACGATGGGCTATAACCCATGTTTTTTGAAATTTTGAATTTTCTTCAAATCCTCAAAAATGATGAAAAACGGCGTGCTATAGTATGCCGTACGGTAGGGGCTATAGCCCATGTTAAAAAATGATGAAAAATGAGGATAACATTTTTTTCAAAAATTCAAAAAACAATGGGCTATAACCCATGTTTTTTGAAATTTTGAATTTTCTTCAAATCCTCAAAAATGATGAAAAACGGCGTGCTATAGTATGCCGTACGGTAGGAGCTATAGCCCATGTTCAAAAATGATGAAAAATGAGGATAACATTTTTTTCAAAAATTCAAAAAACGATGGGCTATAAGTATAACCCATGTTTTTTGAAATTTTGAATTTTCTTCAAATCCTCAAAAATGATGAAAAACGGCGTGCTATAGTATGCCGTACGGTAGGGGCTATAGCCCATGTTCAAAAATGATGAAAAATGAGGATAACATTTTTTTCAAAAATTCAAAAAACGATGGGCTATAACCCATGTTTTTTGAAATTTTGAATTTTCTTAAAATCCTCAAAAATGATGAAAAACGGCGTGCTATAGTATGCCTGTACGGTAGGGGCTATAGCCCATGTTCAAAAATGATGAAAAATGAGGATAACATTTTTTTCAAAAAATCTAAAAACGATGGGCTATAACCCATGTTTTTTGAAATTTTGAATTTTCTTCAAATCCTCAAAAATGATGAAAAACGGCGTGCTATAGTATGCCGTACGGTAGGAGCTATAGCCCATGTTCAAAAATGATGAAAAATGAGGATAACATTTTTTTCAAAAATTCAAAAAACGATGGGCTATAACCCATGTTTTTTGAAATTTTGAATTTTCTTCAAATCCTCAAAAATGATGAAAAACGGCGTGCTATAGTATGCCTGTACGGTAGGGGCTATAGCCCATGTTCAAAAATGATGAAAAATGAGGATAACATTTTTTTCAAAAATTCAAAAAACAATGGGCTATAACCCATGTTTTTTGAAATTTTGAATTTTCTTCAAATCCTCAAAAATGATGAAAAACGGCGTGCTATAGTATGCCGTACGGTAGGGGCTATAGCCCATGTTCAAAAATGATGAAAAATGAGGATAACATTTTTTTCAAAAATTCAAAAAACAATGGGCTATAACCCATGTTTTTTGAAATTTTGAATTTTCTTCAAATCCTCAAAAATGATGAAAAACGGCGTGCTATAGTATGCCGTACGGTAGGAGCTATAGCCCATGTTCAAAAATGATGAAAAATGAGGATAACATTTTTTTCAAAAATTCAAAAAACGATGGGCTATAACCCATGTTTTTTGAAATTTTGAATTTTCTTCAAATCCTCAAAAATGATGAAAAACGGCGTGCTATAGTATGCCGTACGGTAGGGGCTATAGCCCATGTTCAAAAATGATGAAAAATGAGGATAACATTTTTTTCAAAAATTCAAAAAACGATGGGCTATAACCCATGTTTTTTGAAATTTTGAATTTTCTTAAAATCCTCAAAAATGATGAAAAACGGCGTGCTATAGTATGCCGTACGGTAGGGGCTATAGCCCATGTTCAAAAATGATGAAAAATGAGGATAACATTTTTTTCAAAAAATCTAAAAACGATGGGCTATAACCCATGTTTTTTGAAATTTTGAATTTTCTTCAAATCCTCAAAAATGATGAAAAACGGCGTGCTATAGTATGCCGTACGGTAGGAGCTATAGCCCATGTTCAAAAATGATGAAAAATGAGGATAACATTTTTTTCAAAAATTCAAAAAACGATGGGCTATAACCCATGTTTTTTGAAATTTTGAATTTTCTTCAAATCCTCAAAAATGATGAAAAACGGCGTGCTATAGTATGCCGTACGGTAGGGGCTATAGCCCATGTTCAAAAATGATGAAAAATGAGGATAACATTTTTTTCAAAAATTCAAAAAACGATGGGCTATAACCCATGTTTTTTGAAATTTTGAATTTTCTTCAAATCCTCAAAAATGATGAAAAACGGCGTGCTATAGTATGCCGTACGGTAGGGGCTATAGCCCATGTTCAAAAATGATGAAAAATGAGGATAACATTTTTTTCAAAAATTCAAAAAACGATGGGCTATAACCCATGTTTTTTGAAATTTTGAATTTTCTTCAAATCCTCAAAAATGATGAAAAACGGCGTGCTATAGTATGCCGTACGGTAGGGGCTATAGCCCATGTTCAAAAATGATAAAAAATGAGGATAACATTTTTTTCAAAAATTCAAAAAACGATGGGCTATAACCCATGTTTTTTGAAATTTTGAATTTTCTTCAAATCCTCAAAAATGATGAAAAACGGCGTGCTATAGTATGCCGTACGGTAGGAGCTATAGCCCATGTTAAAAAATGATGAAAAATGAGGATAACATTTTTTTCAAAAATTCAAAAAACGATGGGCTATAACCCATGTTTTTTGAAATTTTGAATTTTCTTCAAATCCTCAAACATGATGAAAAACGGCGTGCTATAGTATGCCGTACGGTAGGGGCTATAGCCCATGTTCAAAAATGATAAAAAATGAGGATAACATTTTTTTCAAAAATTCAAAAAACGATGGGCTATAACCCATGTTTTTTGAAATTTTGAATTTTCTTCAAATCCTCAAAAATGATGAAAAACGGCGTGCTATAGTATGCCCTACGGTAGGAGCTATAGCCCATGTTAAAAAATGATGAAAAATGAGGATAACATTTTTTTCAAAAATTTAAAAAACGATGGGCTATAACCCATGTTTTTTGAAATTTTGAATTTTCTTCAAATCCTCAAACATGATGAAAAACGGCGTGCTATGGTATGCCGTACGGTAGGGGCTATAGCCCATGTTAAAAAATGATGAAAAATGAGGATAACATTTTTTTCAAAAATTCAAAAAACGATGGGCTATAACCCATGTTTTTTGAAATTTTGAATTTTCTTCAAATCCTCAAAAATGATGAAAAACGGCGTGCTATAGTATGCCGTACGGTAGGGGCTATAGCCCATGTTCAAAAATGATGAAAAATGAGGATAACATTTTTTTCAAAAATTCAAAAAACGATGGGCTATAACCCATGTTTTTTGAAATTTTGAATTTTCTTCAAATCCTCAAAAATGATGAAAAACGGCGTGCTATAGTATGCCGTACGGTAGGGGCTATAGCCCATGTTCAAAAATGATGAAAAATGAGGATAACATTTTTTTCAAAAATTCAAAAAACAATGGGCTATAACCCATGTTTTTTGAAATTTTGAATTTTCTTCAAATCCTCAAAAATGATGAAAAACGGCGTGCTATAGTATGCCGTACGGTAGGGGCTATAGCCCATGTTCAAAAATGATGAAAAATGAGGATAACATTTTTTTCAAAAATTCTAAAAACGATGGGCTATAACCCATGTTTTTTGAAATTTTGAATTTTCTTCAAATCCTCAAAAATGATGAAAAACGGCGTGCTATAGTATGCCGTACGGTAGGGGCTATAGCCCATGTTCAAAAATGATGAAAAATGAGGATAACATTTTTTTCAAAAATTCAAAAAACGATGGGCTATAACCCATGTTTTTTGAAATTTTGAATTTTCTTCAAATCCTCAAAAATGATGAAAAACGGCGTGCTATAGTATGCCGTACGGTAGGGGCTATAGCCCATGTTCAAAAATGATGAAAAATGAGGATAACATTTTTTTCAAAAATTCAAAAAACGATGGGCTATAACCCATGTTTTTTTAAATTTTGAATTTTCTTCAAATCCTCAAAAATGATGAAAAACGGCGTGCTATAGTATGCCGTACGGTAGGGGCTATAGCCCATGTTCAAAAATGATGAAAAATGAGGATAACATTTTTTTCAAAAATTCAAAAAACGATGGGCTATAACCCATGTTTTTTGAAATTTTGAATTTTCTTCAAATCCTCAAAAATGATGAAAAACGGCGTGCTATAGTATGCCGTACGGTAGGGGCTATAGCCCATGTTAAAAAATGATGAAAAATGAGGATAACATTTTTTTCAAAAATTCAAAAAACAATGGGCTATAACCCATGTTTTTTGAAATTTTGAATTTTCTTCAAATCCTCAAAAATGATGAAAAACGGCGTGCTATAGTATGCCGTACGGTAGGAGCTATAGCCCATGTTCAAAAATGATGAAAAATGAGGATAACATTTTTTTCAAAAATTCAAAAAACGATGGGCTATAAGTATAACCCATGTTTTTTGAAATTTTGAATTTTCTTCAAATCCTCAAAAATGATGAAAAACGGCGTGCTATAGTATGCCGTACGGTAGGGGCTATAGCCCATGTTCAAAAATGATAAAAAATGAGGATAACATTTTTTTCAAAAAATCAAAAAACGATGGGCTATAACCCATGTTTTTTGAAATTTTGAATTTTCTTAAAATCCTCAAAAATGATGAAAAACGGCGTGCTATAGTATGCCGTACGGTAGGGGCTATAGCCCATGTTCAAAAATGATGAAAAATGAGGATAACATTTTTTTCAAAAAATCTAAAAACGATGGGCTATAACCCATGTTTTTTGAAATTTTGAATTTTCTTCAAATCCTCAAAAATGATGAAAAACGGCGTGCTATAGTATGCCGTACGGTAGGAGCTATAGCCCATGTTCAAAAATGATGAAAAATGAGGATAACATTTTTTTCAAAAATTCAAAAAACGATGGGCTATAACCCATGTTTTTTGAAATTTTGAATTTTCTTCAAATCCTCAAAAATGATGAAAAACGGCGTGCTATAGTATGCCGTACGGTAGGGGCTATAGCCCATGTTCAAAAATGATGAAAAATGAGGATAACATTTTTTTCAAAAATTCAAAAAACGATGGGCTATAACCCATGTTTTTTGAAATTTTGAATTTTCTTCAAATCCTCAAAAATGATGAAAAACGGCGTGCTATAGTATGCCGTACGGTAGGGGCTATAGCCCATGTTCAAAAATGATGAAAAATGAGGATAACATTTTTTTCAAAAATTCAAAAAACGATGGGCTATAACCCATGTTTTTTGAAATTTTGAATTTTCTTCAAATCCTCAAAAATGATGAAAAACGGCGTGCTATAGTATGCCGTACGGTAGGGGCTATAGCCCATGTTCAAAAATGATAAAAAATGAGGATAACATTTTTTTCAAAAATTCAAAAAACGATGGGCTATAACCCATGTTTTTTGAAATTTTGAATTTTCTTCAAATCCTCAAAAATGATGAAAAACGGCGTGCTATAGTATGCCGTACGGTAGGAGCTATAGCCCATGTTCAAAAATGATGAAAAATGAGGATAACATTTTTTTCAAAAATTCAAAAAACGATGGGCTATAACCCATGTTTTTTGAAATTTTGAATTTTCTTCAAATCCTCAAAAATGATGAAAAACGGCGTGCTATAGTATGCCGTACGGTAGGGGCTATAGCCCATGTTCAAAAATGATGAAAAATGAGGATAACATTTTTTTCAAAAATTCAAAAAACGATGGGCTATAACCCATGTTTTTTGAAATTTTGAATTTTCTTCAAATCCTCAAAAATGATGAAAAACGGCGTGCTATAGTATGCCTGTACGGTAGGGGCTATAGCCCATGTTCAAAAATGATGAAAAATGAGGATAACATTTTTTTCAAAAAATCTAAAAACGATGGGCTATAACCCATGTTTTTTGAAATTTTGAATTTTCTTCAAATCCTCAAAAATGATGAAAAACGGCGTGCTATAGTATGCCGTACGGTAGGAGCTATAGCCCATGTTCAAAAATGATGAAAAATGAGGATAACATTTTTTTCAAAAATTCAAAAAACGATGGGCTATAACCCATGTTTTTTGAAATTTTGAATTTTCTTCAAATCCTCAAAAATGATGAAAAACGGCGTGCTATAGTATGCCTGTACGGTAGGGGCTATAGCCCATGTTCAAAAATGATGAAAAATGAGGATAACATTTTTTTCAAAAATTCAAAAAACGATGGGCTATAACCCATGTTTTTTGAAATTTTGAATTTTCTTCAAATCCTCAAAAATGATGAAAAACGGCGTGCTATAGTATGCCGTACGGTAGGGGCTATAGCCCATGTTCAAAAATGATGAAAAATGAGGATAACATTTTTTTCAAAAATTCAAAAAACGATGGGCTATAACCCTTGTTTTTTTAAATTTTGAATTTTCTTCAAATCCTCAAAAATGATGAAAAACGGCGTGCTATAGTATGCCGTACGGTAGGAGCTATAGCCCATGTTCAAAAATGATGAAAAATGAGGATAACATTTTTTTCAAAAATTCAAAAAACGATGGGCTATAACCCATGTTTTTTGAAATTTTGAATTTTCTTCAAATCCTCAAAAATGATGAAAAACGGCGTGCTATAGTATGCCTGTACGGTAGGGGCTATAGCCCATGTTCAAAAATGATGAAAAATGAGGATAACATTTTTTTCAAAAATTCAAAAAACGATGGGCTATAACCCATGTTTTTTGAAATTTTGAATTTTCTTCAAATCCTCAAAAATGATGAAAAACGGCGTGCTATAGTATGCCGTACGGTAGGGGCTATAGCCCATGTTCAAAAATGATGAAAAATGAGGATAACATTTTTTTCAAAAATTCAAAAAACGATGGGCTATAACCCATGTTTTTTTAAATTTTGAATTTTCTTCAAATCCTCAAAAATGATGAAAAACGGCGTGCTATAGTATGCCGTACGGTAGGGGCTATAGCCCATGTTCAAAAATGATGAAAAATGAGGATAACATTTTTTTCATAATTTCAAAAAACGATGGGCTATAACCCATGTTTTTTGAAATTTTGAATTTTCTTCAAATCCTCAAAAATGATGAAAAACGGCGTGCTATAGTATGCCGTACGGTAGGGGCTATAGCCCATGTTCAAAAATGATGAAAAATGAGGATAACATTTTTTTCAAAAATTCAAAAAACGATGGGCTATAACCCATGTTTTTTGAAATTTTGAATTTTCTTCAAATCCTCAAAAATGATGAAAAACGGCGTGCTATAGTATGCCGTACGGTAGGGGCTATAGCCCATGTTCAAAAATGATGAAAAATGAGGATAACATTTTTTTCAAAAATTCAAAAAACAATGGGCTATAACCCATGTTTTTTGAAATTTTGAATTTTCTTCAAATCCTCAAAAATGATGAAAAACGGCGTGCTATAGTATGCCGTACGGTAGGGGCTATAGCCCATGTTCAAAAATGATGAAAAATGAGGATAACATTTTTTCAAAAATTCAAAAAACGATGGGCTATAACCCATGTTTTTTGAATTTTTGAATTTTCTTCAAATCCTCAAAATTGATGAAAAACGGCGTGCTATAGTATGCCGTACGGTAGGGGCTATAGCCCATGTTCAAAAATGATGAAAAATGAGGATAACCTTTTTTCAAAAATTCAAAAAACGATGGGCTATAACCCATGTTTTTTGAATTTTTGAATTTTCTTCAAATCCTCAAAATTGATGAAAAACGGCGTGCTATAGTATGCCGTACGGTAGGGGCTATAGCCCATGTTCAAAAATGATGAAAAATGAGGATAACATTTTTTTCAAAAATTCAAAAAACGATGGGCTATAACCCATGTTTTTTGAAATTTTGAATTTTCTTCAAATCCTCAAAAATGATGAAAAACGGCGTGCTATAGTATGGCATGAATTGAACAAAGGGCATTGTTCAATTCATCAAAACATTTAGAGACAAACAAATAGACACTTATATGTAGTTAAAGCAACAGAGTTAAGCAACAGAAACAAACAACAATGGATTCTACAGTGTAAAGACACCAATTTAATTATAAATGTCAATAAAGTTGAATATCTAATAATATCAATTTAAAATGTATTATCCAATACAAATTTCCTTACCATTTTTAATGTTTTAGTTTTGTATTGCTATTTTTATTTGCTAATTGTAGATTGACCTACTTTTTGTTTCTGGCATTCCGCTGCTTGTTATTTTTTATTTTATTTTCATGTGAAGTACTTTGAGTTGCATTTTATGTATGACATGTGCTATATAAATAAAGTTTAATATGTGAAGTACTTTAGTTGTCAAGGATGCAGACAGAGTTGAACCCAGGAGCAAAGTCACAACAAACTAGAGTATAATAATAAAGTATTTAATAAAGAATTACGAGATATCTTACACAGGGGAATGCAGGTAGGAATCAGGCATGAATCAGAATGACATCAAAGTCAACACATGAACAGGCAGGACATCTGTGACACAGGTTATGAACTGACAATGAGTGTTTGTACTGAGTCCAGTTTTATAGTGAGCAGGTTGATTGGAGAAGTGTTCACTGCTGGGCTGATTAGGTAGTTGACAGGTGTGTAAATGGAACTGGGTGTGCTGGAATGGGATATGGGAGGCCAGTGTGGAGACTGAGGGAGAGACAGAATGTGACAGAGTTGCATTTTATGTATGAAATGTGCTATATAAATAAAGTTTACACCACTGACTGTCCCTCCATATAAAATAAAGGCCAAAGTCACAAAAGAAAATTGATCAGTTACAATTCCAGACTATGAAGAATCATTTAATAAAGGAATACTTCCAGATTCAGTTAAAGATTAGCTACAATAATTGTGATATTAAAAGTTAAATGCTCGTCATATGACATAACAGAGAGGAATGGGCCGGACCCTGCGCGCAAGGGGACAATTTACAATTTTACAATTTAGGCATTTAGCAGACGCTCTTAATCCAGAGCGACTTACATTAAGCAAGAACAAAAGCATGGGAATACATCACATAAAAGCATTTATCATGAAGTGGAAAACAGGAAACAAGAAATGGGTAATACATTTTAAATTGATATTGTAATCACAGACTATCTTCTTGGTGTCTTTGAACTATAATTTGACATTTGATTTAAACATACAAAAGGACAAAAGTGTCATCATACAGTACTCTGGAACCTGGCCTAATAGTCTGTCTCTACCCTACCTAGTTCAGCTCAATTACTGAATGTTATTAATAATGCACATTTATATATCTAGCATTTTATATTTACCATTGGCCCACATGGTGTTCTTTTTTTTATCTTTATTTTTTTATCCCACGATTTTGTAACCCATTTTTCACCCCTGTGTCAATCATCTAATGTGATCCTGGGCTCTACACACCCTCCGCCAACCTGGGGAGAGCAACGGACTTGAACTCATGCTTCCTTCATGCCTGAGTGTCCAAGTTGCTCCTTTACACCTGACAGGGGGGAGTTTCCCTGGTTGGACGTAGCGCGTGGAAGGAACACGTTATTCCAGCCAGTTCCTTTCCCCTCCATCAGGCGCCCTGGCTGGCCAGGGGGAGGCAGTTTAGAGACCAGGATTACTGCATGTTTTTTGTGAGGGTCACAAAAAAGGTTGAAAATTGCGAAAATTGCGGAAATTGAAAATTGCGGAATTTTTAAAAATCCTCAAAAATGATGTGGATGTTATAGCATGCCGTGTCGTAGGTACCCTAGTACCCTAACCCTTGATCGTAGGAGATAGTAACGTAGGACTCTACATATCAAGTGCTATCCAGTCATAAAGTTTGAACACTTGAAGAAACTACTACAGAAAACTGGAAACACTGCATCCTATCTGTAGGAATGAACAATCGACAGCAGGGGACAACAGAAACAGGACGGAAGACAATGAGGGTGGACACAAGTGTGTCACATATAATTCGCCCAGCTGGTACCCACTTAAGGCCCAATCAGATCCCAGTTCAAACCCATATAGGCAAACTGAAATAAAATGGCCCATTTGGAATTTTGGATACCACCTAAGACCCACTTAGAAACCCGCATAAGCCCATATGGGCTAACACGGGTGATCCCTTTGTGAAAACTGGGTGCACGGCCCACTCGGAACCCATGCCCATAGCCCATGTCAAAACCCAAGTGGGGCCCAGATGGACATGTTAGCTGGGTAGGTGAAGACATGTCAAAGGGCTCAGCATTGAAATCTTTCATGCACGCCAGAAGGTCCTGAACTGCATGCCTGCTCATCCCCTTTCATACTTTCTGGCTGGCATTCAACATGCTTCCTGTGGCGATAATCCTGGCAGTCGAGGTTGACAATAATCTGGAAAACCACCTCCTGTAGTCATATGCCATCAGTCCAGCCAGCATGTTGTATGTTGAAGATAGGTACTTTGGGGCATTTCTTGCATGACATGCATCAATATTTTGGACAAGAGGGTCAGACATTTCTAAAAAATGAGAGCCAGAAGCCCCAGCATGTCTGTGCCAGGTTCCTCATACATTCTGCTGATTATAACCTTCATATCACCATCATCCTCAAGATGGTGTGAGCTTCTTGTAGAGCCTCCTGTGTGTCGCTGAGAGTATTGAGGTTCTTTTTGATGTCCTCTGTTAGTTCATCAATAATCTTTGTCAGTCACAGGTGGATAAGAGCCTCTCCAGAGCAGGACACAGCACAGTTACTTTATCTTCAACGATGTACATGTGTTGACCTTATGACCTCTGAGTACTTCATTTTAGTTGTACTGGCATCAGCTTGAGCAGAGCTTTCATTTGATTTGAGCCCAATATGAAGGTTCTACGACAATGTTGGGGAAAAAAACAACCAAAAGACCTCAAACATCTCTGGGTACAATGTAGGCTCTGTTGTGACTCGACAATAAGAGATGCTTTCAGAGTCAGTAGCCTCACTGTGGAAGTGTTGATATTAGGCGAGTGGGACCTCAAATGAGTTAACATGCAGAAGGGCTTCAATTGCATTTTTCACTGCAATTGAAATAATTGTGGTTGTGGACTCCATCTAGTGGTGAGTGTGGTGTAGCGAATGTCTAAAATAATAAAAGTGCAACTCAAAGGTTTGCACATTTGGTCCCAAGACCACATTTGCGCACACAGCAGCATAATTATCGTATACTTCATTCACTAGTCACAAAATGCACGTTAAAAAAAAGAAAAAAGAAAAACAAGCGCAAACACGTAGGCTACAAATGTCTTTTTATTATTACTTTAAATAAAGTCTAAATAAAAGGAGGGGCTAAACACATGCTCATGTGACTGTTGTCCATTATCAAAAATATGGTGATCCAATTTACAGCAGGAATCTATCCAGGTGAGAAGAGGTGATGGTGGTGGTGGTGGTAGAGAAAGGCAAAAAGGAGTGACGGAGGTAGAGAGACAGAGCGAAAGAAAGAGAGACTTTAACTTTACATCAGACAACTGGTGTCCATGAAACCGGGTGAAATGAGCTGGGGACAGTGATTCCATCAACACTTCGGCCACATAAAAACAAATCATCAGTTTTCTTCTCATATAAAAATGTAACGGAACCTGAATTCATTTCTACATTTCAAAAAGAAAAAAAGAAAAAAAAAACATTTACATTTTCTTTTTTAGTACAGAAATTTAAAAAGGAACACACACGCACACAGTGGGTAGAGAGGGGGGGGGGGGGTAACAGTTATGTGTCATTTAAATTCCTTAATGTTCAACTCCCTTTGGTAAAAACGGTAGTAAATCTTGCGTCGTCTTTTGTTGTTTTCCATATATACATTGTCGTTCTAAACTTCAGTTGAGTTCATGACTAAAGTTCCACAAGTCTAGAACTATCACAACACGTAACTGTCATAAAGTCTGACCCTATGTACACATTATGTACAGTGTGTGTGTGCGCGTTTGTGCGTGAGTGAAGGACAATCCAGAAAGCGATTGCGTGTGACTGTGTACAGTATCTCCGAATGGGATTTGTATGTACAAGCTGGTGTATTGACAGTCACAAAACATTATTTGCCAGTAACCTTTTAAAAACAGGTTAGACACCAGGGCAGCGTGTGTGTGTTTATAGATCTATATATAATATATACACACAACAAAATACAAATCATACTATAGAATGCCATGACATTATTCATAAGAGCTGTACAATTTTACAGTCCGAGTGGAAACAGCCGTCTTGAGAAGGGAGAGGCAGCCTCAGAAAACAAATATATATATACAGTATATATATATATATATTTAGACATACAATGCAACAGTGCTTTGTTTCCCTGGTATCCTCCATACCCACAACACTGTTTGGCACTCAGGCGTGTTTCTGTTTCTGTCGTCATAATGCTGCCACTTTAGATTGCTCCAGAAAGGATTGTGGTAAAAGATTGTGATGCAAGTTGTTTGTGTCTAGTCTCAACACAGCACCGTCTTGAAAAAACACACAAAACGAAAAACCTCTGACCAGCCTTGTTTGATCTCCCCCAGCACTTTGGAAAACAACGAAAACTATGAAATAAAGGTACAACTTCCCTTCAGGTTAAGTGCACTTGTCCGTCAAAATAGATTCTATGATCGCTTATGTAGTATAACACAATGCAGTATAACCATATATACTGTGATAAAACACTATACTGTAGGAAATGAATCCTGGGTCTTTGCTTGAATAGCAATTTTGTTCTGAATTATCGGTGTTAAGACTTACTTGTTTTAATCTGGCTGAGTAAAAACATCCATGACGTGTGTCTCTAGCCCGTTACTGCTGGCTTCCTATACTAAAAGGGAAGATAACTGCATTCATCTGGTGTCCCAGCCGTGACAGTTTTCTGCCCCCCGAAGGGAGGGCTTTTGTTTTAGACTGTGACAGAGGGGCTCCATTTCAAGCACACTTGAGCCATGAGACACCACCGAGCGAACTAAAGCGAGCAAGTTCAGTTGCCGTGTTGAACGTTGCGAAGTTCGTGCAATGAGTCCTGATAGGATAGAAAACCAGCAGTACTAGTGGTCCTGGTAGGATAGAAAACTAGCAGTACTAGAGGCCCTGGTAAGTTCAAAAACCAGGAGTACCAGCGTCCTGATAAGAGTAGAAAACCAGCAGTACTAGGGTTGAGAGTGAGGAACCCTGTTCTGGAACATTCATGGCTTTGCAATTGGAACGTAAAGATAAAAACACATAAAATAATTCCTATAAACAGCTTCTAAACAGGACAGCTGGGCCACAGTTTCCTATAAAGAAATTTCATAGTGTAGCGTAAGGTTCCGTCTATATGTGCTGTTGTGTGTGCTGGGGAGGAGCTTTAGTGACTGGTATTGTGACGGTTCCTAGGGTTTTGGCACCGAATGGCCCAGTTGAAAGAGAACAAGACACAACCAAATGCTGGTATAAAAAAACCAAGACATCCTGCCGCCCTGGAGTATAACACAAACAAACAAAATGAATAAACATACACGGTAGCTAGCTTAATGTTTGTGCTTCCGTGTTGGTCATGATAAAAAAAAACATCTGGAGAACCTTCCCACCCCACATGGGACAATTCCCAATTGTGTGTTTTTCGTGTCATTTCCACCCACAGGTCCTCCAGAGATCCCCCTCCCCCTCAAAAGACGACTATTTCACCCTCATGTGTCTACATTTCTCCTCGCTGGAGGTTTCCTGGTCACCAGAATGTGGCGCTTTGTAGATTCTGGGTTCAATCACCCGCCTCCAGACCCCAAAATTCTTTAAAAAAAAAGGTTCAGTCGCCCACCTGCGGTGTTTGTGTTGTGGTGGGCTGTGTACTACGGAGCTTTGCTGGCCGGGGGGCCGTACTTGACACGGAACTTGTTGATGTTCACAAAATTAAGGACCTCCGGGTGGAGCGTGGTGACGCAGGGCACCCGGCCCTCCCGACCCTCTCCCATCAGCCACTTGGACGTGTCGGCGGCCATGCTGTGGGTCACGTTAACCTTCGCCCATGCGTCCACCCAGTTCTGGAAGCGACGGTGCAGGCGCGTGCTTACTCTCTCATGGGACTGGAAAGAAGAGAGAGAGAGAGAGTGGGAGAGAGAGACGAAAACAAACATCAGGAATTGCATTGCAGCTTTAACTTTTTGGTTGTGCTTGTTTTTAATTGTAATTATTTGTATTTGGGAGATGAAGCTGAGGCTAAGGAAGATATCCAGTTGTCCAGAACCGCAGAGCGAACCAATGTGCCCAGGGATCCAACTATGACCAATTAGTATGAAGATGGCTGCCATGAACGAGCCATAATGCTTTCGGTATTCTGACAAAGCCTCCGACAGGCCGACACTAAGGGCCGATTCATACTCCTATTTTACCGTTTTACCGGCGCTGTAGTGCCGAAATGATTTCGGCTCGTCAAAAATTTTCAGTAGCACCGAAGAGGCGACTTTAGGACCCACGCCCCCGAACCTCAAATGACGTCACATTGTAGGCTCTACAGCGCCGAACCGACTTTTATTCGGCTCTAAAATAAGAGTATGAATCGGCCCTAGCTATGACTCAAGACATATTAGTCGGATCGCGGTGTAGGTGTGAGGGCCGCGTAGCACCCAGAACCTCTAGTTTCTTCTGTTCTAGAGGTTCAGGTTGGACTGAGGCCGATTTTGAAAAGGCCTTCTAAAACCTAAGGAAGTTTCTGAGAAACTTCACAGACTTGCAATTGAAGCCTGCCCCCAGAGCCGATGGGTTCCCAGATTGAAAAAAAGGCTTACCTAGGATCAGGATGTTTATTTCCAAATGAGCCAGAATGTTTAATAAAAGGTGTGTGAGCTGGGCGTACCTGCTGTGCTCTGAGCAGGGCGGTGCGTCGGTACATGTAGTCCTCAGACTTGAAGACATACACCATCTTGTACGAGTTGAGCTTAAACATGCATTCCATCTTCTCCTTGTCCAGGCCTTTCTTCCCTCCATCTCCGCTCTCCTTGTCCAGCTGCTCTCTGCCTTTCTGGTGTTTCCTGATCCGACGCAGGTTCCTGGAGACAAAACACGAGGCGGATGTACATCCAGGATTTCTTCACAAGACATTTAGAAGTAGGGCTGACCATCAAAACTGAAAGATCAATTGTTTGTGTTCTACTTCTCCCCACAACGTACACCCACAATAGGAACTCTAGGGTTCATGTGGTTAAAGGACCACTTCACCACTTTTCAACCTATCTTCATATAACAATTATCATGATAAAATGGCATGATTTCTATTAGCTTGTATTCCCCATCGATGATGTCACTGGAAGACGGTTTCTGAACTGCCCACAGCCCTCCTATGAGACACAGGGCTGTATTTTGCGTGTCTTAAGTACCAGGTCTTATTCCCTAACTTGAGTAAACTAAAGACCTGGAGGCGTGATCAATGCCATTTGGCTATTCTGAGTGGCCAAAGAGCATTGATCACGCCTCCAGGTCTTTAGTTTACTCAAGTTAGGGAATATGACCTGGTACTTAAGACACGCAAAATACAGCCAACAGAGTAGAAAGAAATTGTGCCATTTCTTCATGATTATTAGTGAGGACCTATTATATGAAGATAGTTTGAAAAGTGGTCCTTTAATAGGATCACTGTTTTGACAGTGAATAGCAGGTCTGCTGTTTTTCTGAATAATGTGCTATTTTTATGATAGCTATGAGCTATTTTGTTTATCTGTATAATACATTCTATAAGAAGTTAATAACTAATATTGTAAATATGCACTCAAGCCTCTCATGGCTCACTATTGAGCAGAGGATTTCCTCAAGCTTGGCTACATTTTTCTTTTGCGTTATTAATTAAAAAATGCCCTTTGTTTTTGTTTGACCAAATAGATTAATATTGTCAAGATATACATACTCACAATACAAGATTTGCTGTTAATAGTCATATTGCTGTACCTAGTTCAAAGACAAACTCAATGAAAAAAACTGTAATTTATAGAGCTATAGAGCACCGAAGTCCTGACGTAACTCGCTCATCCCGACGATTCCCCTGGTTCGCGGAAGTAATTTCTCTATGGAGAATAACATGGGGTGATCTTAATATCGTCTACTATAAGCGTTGTGGTCCAAAAATAAACAAGCTGTCTCTGCGTTATTGTTAGGGAGGTGTCTCTGTATCGTTTGCAACAGTCAGTCACTCATATATGATACAGTCTGCTTCTAGCGAAAATCTAACTAATTCAGCAGCAGTAACATTAGCGTTTTCTCTCAGTCAGTTGATTCTTCATATCCATGAGTGAAGCGGCCGGGGTGACATGTATATTTTTCAAACACAGTTGTTATATGAGGCGATCTAAAATCGCCTCAATGGGGATTTCAATGCAACTAAAAACTGAAAGTGACGTCAGACTTCGGTGCTCTATTGATTACTGGAATAATTTAGCACTTGACATCTGTCTAACAAAAAAATAAAACAGCCTTTAAGAAAAAGGCAAAGAGTTATTTACTTGGATATAGATGACCATAGTTGAGAGAACTATTTTAGGCTAAATTGTACCAGTGTTTGTTTTAATCTGTTTTATAATTGTGATTTGAAGTATGTTATTTGAATTAATGCAATTGAATTGTGTTTTATGTTGATGTGACTGTGAATCAATGCAATTCATGTAGTTTGTAGTGTATTTTGTAATATGTTTTGTGTGGACCCCAGGTGGCAGCTGACTGCCATGGCATCAGCTAATGGGGATCCTTTTCAAATAAATAAACCAGCGTGTTGTCAATGAAGTCCATTGTACTTTTACATTTTTGTGGCAATGATATTTTGTTGTTAAATACACAGCAGATTTCTTAGTTCTACTGGCCTTTTTCCACTCCAAGGTGATGGTAAGAACATATTATTTTAAATATTGTCTTTTAAATTCCACATTGAAAATCTGGTCACCAAACTGAGACAAAAAATTGTTTTTTTCTATAGGAACAAAGCATGCTTTCCGACATCCTGTAAAAAAACAATCATTGAAGCCACATTTCTCTCGGTTCTTGATTATGGAGATATTATTTACAGGATTGCTGCACCATCCACTTTAAAGCACCTTGATACGGTTTATCATTCTGCCCTAAGGTGGGTCACTGGTGACATCTATGGTACCCATCACTGTACACTCTATAGGAACGCAGGCTTGTCCTCTCTGTCCAAAAGGCGGGATATGCACTGGTATATTTTCATTTTCAAAGCCATCTCAGGAATGGTCCCCTCTTACATTTGTTCTATGTTGGATCAGAACCTAAGTACGTATCAGACCCGCTCGGGTGACTTCCTGACCCTCAAGGTTCCTTTTGCAAAATCGGAGCAAGGCAAAGCAGCTTTTTCTGTCAGTGCTCCTTTCGATTGGAACAAACTCCAAAAATCCATAAAAATCAGATCACTGCCTTCCCTAGGTCAATTCAGGGAAATTATTTCTAGCACTTTTACTCATCAATGTAACTGTTTTAATTGAGTCTCATCCATTTATTATATTTATTCTAGCTTTGGACACTTTCTGTTTTACAATTCATATTTTGATATTGCTGTATTGTAGAGTGTATGTTGTTGAGTTTGTTTTTTGTATTTCGGCTACATTGAAAATGAGGGCTTGCCCCTCAATTGCACTCCGAGTTTAAATAAAGGTTATGATGATGATATTACCTGGGTAGAAATACAGGTTTCTGGGCCAGGTGGTCCCTGACCTCTTGAGACGTAGAGTCAGAGTTTAGGTAGCGGTCCACATAATCAGACCAACGCTGAAAAAATAAACACACACATAAGACAACAATCAGTCCGTTAATAATCTACCAGCTTTACCACAAACCTCACATACAGCAGATGATACAGTAAATGGCAAACGTGAGTTCCTATATAAAATGTCCCAAACCATAAGGTTTTGTATATATGAACTGGAGCATGTACTGGAATCTGTTCTGTTGTCACTGGGTGTTCAAGACAGACTTGGCAGGGTTTTGTGTGTGCAGCAGTTATGCATGGGTCAGTTCTGAAATCAGTCCGCAGTCTCCGCACACATCAATTATCCACCTTCCAACCGTCCTGACCCAATAATTCTATCCAATTTGGAAATCTGCACCTCATAAAACCATCACACCTGGTTTCCTGTATCGTGTCACCATCTCTCTCTTTTACATATTTTAATCGTTGTCTTGCTAAGTATAAGTACCAAGAACTACTAAATTACCAATATAAATATTTGCTGATGTACAGTGCATCCTATACCTTCGGCGTTTGGGGAAATATTTAGCAGTGGCTCACTTCAGTATAGGGACTGTAAAAAAAAATTATAGGCGTAAACCGGTGAGGCAGGGCAATATTTATTTGTCCTAATAAAATGTAGGACAAAAGGAAATGTCTAAGCCCCAGGGAGATGAACCGATATCTCTGGCCTCTTTAATGCCAGAAGGACTGCATAACAAGACATTTGTTACAGTCTAATTGGTAACCTATTGTAGCAAATTCTGTGACCCTAGATGGGTTGTGGTTTGGCTGTTTTTGTAGACTTGCAATAATGTAAAATAAGTTAACATAATAGTCATTTATTTTTGACCCGACCCGTCAGCACTGTCTTGATTTGTTTTTGTGCCGCGAACCAACCGAGTCAATGCTAAACTGAGACCTGCAGATTACAAGTCAACACACACCAGACCGGTGTATGTTGGATGGATGACGGTGCTCTGAATGTAGCGGTTGATTCCAGTCACAGAACTGGGATTGGACAGAACTCTCTCCCTGTTGGTTTGACCTCTCACCTCAGACTCCATCGGCTCCACTGAGTTCTCCTCCTCTGTGTCCAACAGCTCCACGGTCAACTGGACCTGACCTCTGTTCTTCAGAAACATCAACTAGAGGAGCCAAGGAGAGAAAGAGCCAGATAAATATTTGGAACAGCAGGTTTGATGTCTTGATATTAAATGTCTCCTCTGAAAGTTTATAAAGAATTATCTGCTGATCATCGTTATCGTACCCATTCTGAACGGGAACCCCTTTTTGTGTTTAAAGCATTGTGTTACGCTTTAGCTATTGAAAAATAGCAGATCTACAAGTTCATAGCACGGCACCGAGTGCTGCGGTACGAGCTTGTAGATCTGCTATTTTAGAAAAATCGTGAAAATGTGGCGCAAATCTTTGAACATATATTCTTCCATTCTTCCATCTGGCAACACTGAATGCATTGCTACATTTGACTTCTCCTACCTTGAAGCAGTTTTCGTCAGACATGACCTGCTCTGCCCTCCTCTGATAGAGGCTCTCTGCTGGGCTCCTGGATGGCTGTGTGGACAGAGGCCCGCCTGTGGCCCCACTGCTGCTCTCTGATAGGTAGAGCTCTGTCACCTGGACGCAGACCTCATCACTCACCATGTGTTGCAGCTGGCGAGAGCGGGAGGGAAAGGATGTGAGAAGCATTACATGGGAAACGTATACGGCATTTTCCTGAATGAATGAAGCTGCACAAACCACAATAGAGGGTCCAGTGGTGAAGCCGTACTCTAGCATGGCTGCTTGTTATGTATATCCTAGTGTGGTGACGGTCTACGCCTCATTTGGTCAAATCATGTAAATAGTGATATTTATAATACTACCAATTGACCCAAAACTTGACAAGAAGAACGCAAGTCGTGACCTCATGTACGTAGTGGCATGAGTTGTGATTGATCTACTTTCGACAGGACAGACATACATAAAGACAAATCCAGATGGCTTGGCCAATAGCCACAAAAATAGAAATAAACGGCTGGATGCTCACCTGCCTGACGATGCTCTGGATCAGTTTGTCCATGGTGAAGGCGATATAGGCGTGGATGGTGAACATTTCCCTGAGAGAGTCTTCGTACTGCGGCGTCTCCATGTTCCCGTCCAGCAGGTTACGAACCATCTCCAGGAACGTTGAGTAGTAGTCCTCCACCTCGATGTCCACTAGAGGGAGGAGACCAACGTCAGGGCAGAGCAAACACAGAGCAGGCAGCAGCCAGACAGCTCGCTTCCTTTGATGGTTCACATACTGGTATATCTGTCTGGCATGCATACATGCCTGTCAAACTCATTGGCCCTCATTGATCAACCGTGCGTACGCCAAAATATGGGTGCACGCCGAAATTACCGAAATTTTCGGCATTTACCATATCCGCCAAAGCTTGAAATTGAACTTGAGTAGGACAAAAGTCACGTCTGGTCGGGAGCTGTCGTATGCTTTGTCCTCGGCTGTCGCATAACAAGGCCAGTAAAGTGTCGTACACAAGCGGAGCAGCATTGTCTGAACTGCTGACACGCTGTCACACTGTCACAGGCATCTAAGCATATGTTTTCACTCCTAAAATGTTAATATAAAACTATGTATATACATGTAAAAAAAAAAGAAAAATAAAGAGATTTCCAACTTTACAAGTAATTAAATTCGCGCAAATAAAAACAATATAACATGTTTACAATGTATTAGTTTGTGCTTAATCTAACAGTGCTTTACTGGCCTTGTTATGCGAGCGCACTTGTGAGATGATTTGGGAGCGCATGTGGCATGACATCAGATGCCTAAATCACTGTACTGTCTGTGATATATATATTTTTTAAAGGCATAAATGGACTGCACGCCTTTATTTCCAAGTGACAATGATAAGCATACAGCTTGCTTATTTGCAATTGTAGCAGGCTATAGGCGTAAGGGGCTTAATCATTCACCATTTAAATAAGTGCTTTGACAGTTCAGATAAAAGCGAGATCATTTTAGGGGGTCGGGAGGACGGGACCGCGGCCTGCGTCGCCAACACATACCAGCACACATGCAAGCGGCAAGCCTTCATCCATATGTTTATGATTCCTTCATCAATGATCAAATCACTACAACGTTGATTATGACTGCCTTGACGACATGATAGCCTATCTCTCATGCAGGCATCACTCACCCACAGGACTTATCACAGCAGTGCGCAGTCTCACGCCTTCGCCGTGCACTGCGCACGAATGGGTAAAATTAATATAGGCCAGCCTACAAACGTATTCCATTCATGTCGATGTGTCATGTAGGTGGGTGCGTGCGTGCATGACAGCAAGGCAAGCGAGGTGAGAGGGAAACAGACAGGTTAGGCCTACAACTTTATTTAATTCATGCAAGTGTTCGTTCTTTATTTATTCTTTTAACAACACACCAGTTATTTGGGCTTGCAAGTTGCGTGTGCGTCTGTGTGTGTGTATGAGAGAGGGGGATGAGGCGGGCAGCAAGGCACGGGAGAAACCTTTTTTTCCCCCCATTGACCATGGTTTCCAGGTCGTATTGCAGTTGTTCATGTCGCAAAAACGAGGGCGGGGCTTGATTTCATAGGGCGTGCCAGATAGATTTCAGCAGTCACATTTATTAACGTCAGAACAAAATTAAGGAAGGATCAGCTGTTTGCGATCACTTAAAAATGCTGTGGTGACATGGGTGTACTACGAAACCCACACTCGAATTTGGGGCAGATTTTACACTCAATTGATAAATGAGGGCCATTGTCTCCACCAGGCCGAAGGCCTGGGGAGAGAGTATGTTTTGCACTCCGTCTGTGTGTGTGTGCACGTCCGTCCGTCTGTTACCAACTAATCTCTGGCACCGTTAACCCGGCCGATGCCAAATTCTTGCACACGCACACTCCCTGAATGCCAACGATGAACCTCTGCCCCAAATCTTCCAGAATGGTCTGTTATAGCGCCACCAGGAGGCCGGCTTTTGTAAAACACATTTTTTTATATTACTCCTCCAGATTCTGTCCAAAAATCCCGCAAATCGTTAAACAGTATCTCTAATTGTTATGTGTTCAAGACGGATCTGTCCGATATTTCATATTTCATCTAAATTGGCTAACATTGGCCTTCAAAGTTTGCAGGATTGGTCCGTTTTTAACAAAAAGCCTCAAATCATGAACGCAGCGTGCCATTTACGTGAAATCTTTCACGGACTTTCCTACTAGGCTGTATAATGAATATGTCAGTATTTTTTTCTGGATACTTTGTCAATTGACATATCTATATTATATATATCTATATAGATAGATAGATATCGGCTGATTCGGCACACATAAATGTATTCTTTATTCATATTTTCAATGCCAAAAACACAATTAAATCGTTAATCGTAATTATTTGTGAGACAATTAATCGTCAATTTAAATTAGTAATCGTGACAGCCCTGATACCAACAAGGTGTTAAGGCCAGCTGCCAGCTCCTTCCCCACACTGTCCCGAAGGGTCTACCATTTCGTACACTGGAGCGGTTCCTCATTGATGGTAATGTTAATCTATTCATCAGTCATCGTAGCTTAATTTTCATTTAGTTTCCATTCGTTTTTGTCAGTGACAAAAGGTAGTCGACGAACATTTTTCGTCTTAGTTTTAGTCGACGAAAACAACACTAATTGTTAACTCACTGGGTTCTTTGAGTCTCAGCTGGACGGCCGGATTGTCGTTCCTCTCCCGCTTCAACCCCAGCACCTCCTTCTCCCAGGTGCGCTCCCGCGCGTCCTCCTCCATCTGCCGCTCCGCCTGCGCGTACAGCCGCAGGAGGCGCGCGCACAGCGTCTGGTGGAGGCGCAGGAAGATGTACCAGTTGTTGTTGACGTAGAACATGTTGTAGGCGTCCTCGAAGCCGCGGAGCTTCTGCGCCGAAGAGTTGCCGAACAGCAGCTTGGACGCCGCCTTGGACGGGCTGCGGCCTCCGCCTATAAATTGGAAAGAAATATTAATATCCAGTCAGGGTGAAGGCTGAGAATTTATTAGGCGGACAGAAACAGTTATCCGCAGCATCAGAGAGCCAGGGCCGTGTTTATGTGCTTAAAAAAGAATTGCCAGACCTCACTTGGCATGGCAGAAGACTTTCCTCCCCCCAATTCTCAGACAGTTCTTATACTCTGTTTGAAAATGACAGTTTTATGAAAAAGCTATGTCTCTATGTCAGTCGTTCTTCGATTTTTCAAAAATAGCAGACCTACAAGCTCGTAGCACGCCACTCGGTGGCGCGCTATGAGCTTGTAGATCTGCTATTTTTAAATAGTTAAAGCATAACATAATGCTAACACCAAAAGGGGATCCCGCCCCAAAATGGGCTAACAGAAATGCTAGTCTAAATGCTCATATACGTAAGGATATGTACTAAATAGTTTACAGAAGTACAAATTATAATTATGCTGACACAAGAGTCCATGGGGGCAATCAGCTGTTGGATTTAACAGCCGCCGTCAAGTTAGAATTATAGTTGCATCGGTGTGGAATGTGGCGGACTAGCATTCCATCCATTTACACACCTCCACTCGCCACACCGTTATGGGGCTTCTTGGACAATGGCGCGCCGCCACTCCCGCCTTCGAGGTTCGCCTCTTCCTCGTCTTCGTCCGCGTCGTCGTCGTCGTCGTCTGCTCCGTCGTCCTCCACGTCGGACAGCTCTCCCCGCTGGGCGAACAGCATGTCTGGGATGAAGTGATGCATGATCTGCTTGATCTTGTACTTGTCGTCTTTCTGGATGCCCGTCTGTCGCTTGACGTGGTGGATGATCAGCGACGCCGCGTCCTCCAGGATCTGAGGGTCGTCGTAGGTTTGCGTCAGGTGGGGCCCGCCAGGCGGGGGCGCCAATGGGCCCGCAGGGTTCTCCTCTGACGCCTGCTCCTGTCGCTGATGGGGAAGAGGGGGGAAATAAGTACATTCAATTGACCATATTCGGGCACATTGATTTATGTTGCATTTTTTATTAGGGGAGGAGCTATTAGGAATATATTAGTGATAGAAATATTGTCACAATTTCTTTGCACCCAATACCACAAGGTTATCAGGAAGCACATTGTGATTCTTTCAAATCAATCCAAAACAGGATAGCAATATTTTCACAAGGTTTCTGGTTCAATATCGGTCAAAAAATATAAATAAAATAAAAACAAAACAAAATGCCGATAACACGCTGCTGTGGTGAACACACAGACACTCACCTCATCATAGATGCTCTCGATCTCATTGAGCAGCGTCTTGGAACGGAGCACTTTGGTGTCATTCTGTTTGAAGTTGATGCCTTGGTGGTCCAGAGACTTGAGGTAATACTTCTCATTCTGGTCTCTCCAGATCTTGTTGAAGCCGCGCTGTGCTTCTCGCCACTCCTCCTCCTTGCACTTCAACCTGACGGGAAGGAGAAGGAAGAGTTTTAAACTTCTTTTACAGACTACTTACACAATCACACGTCACGGTGTGGCAGATGAACATGCACAGTCTTGTGAACCCTTGTGAACGTCAGAAACGGTTAAACACAGTCATTAACTCGTACCTTTTCAGCACGATGGGTACAGACACGGATGGATTCTTCTTCAGGCCGTCTATGATGTCGGGGGCCTTGTCTCCGTATATCCTCTGTATGGCTTTGCGGTGGACGACCTCAGACGTGCCCCCCATGTTGTTGTCCAGCCTGAACTTGGCCTGTTCTTCCGCAGACATACGAGACAACTTCCTCTGGACCGTCTCCAAGACACGGATCGTGGCCAGGTTTGTCTCCAGGACCACATCCAACTGCGTGGGAGTTAAGTACACAATTTGTTATTGTTATAATGTATACAAGGATATAGAGTGTGGCCTGGCCTGCACTACAAAGCAGGTTCAACAGGGCCAGGATATAGTTTCCGATTTGTGGCTTCACTGACACTGAACATCCTCAACCGCGCTAATTAGTAATGTGAATATGGTGGTCAACTTGGTATGTCAACCCAGGATTTCCCAATCTAGGTATGAGTTCACATAAAAGGGACAGTGTTTGCAATGTGGTCAAATCTACTGGCCGCAGAGCAACATACAAACTTAATTTTTTTTTACAAATATGAACAATTCAAATACATATTCCAGACTAAAGGAATCTTCTAAATCCTCCAGTTTTCTGAAATAAATATTTTCAAGTTTTTTCAAAAATAGCAGACCTACAAGCTCTCTGTGTCGTGTATGTGTTCCGTGAGAAAGTATTGGACCACATAATGAGCTGCAGTGAAGACCCCCTTAAAACTCGGATTATAACTTGAACTCTGATTTTAGTCTTATTCTTTCAGCAGCTGCAACCCTGGCAGTGTAGAATGGAGCAACTAAGAAATGAATGTAAAAAACATCATTCAAAGCGCTAAGTAGGCTTACTTTCTCATCTCAAACAGTAAGTAGTAAGTAGAACAGGTACAAGGCTATTGGGTAGAAAAGCACATTGAAATGGCTTTGACGGTTCAGAAGCTGTGAGATAACCCACTCCCTCTGATGAGAATCTATGTCACTAATCTAAGTCTCAAGACATTTGCCAGGGAAAGTCAAAGGGTTTACCATGATCCATGCACCGAGCTCCACAGGAATATAGTCAGTAGGTGGTTGCATTTATACAAGTAGGTTAGATGTACAACAATAAGGTTATGTTCACACCGTCAGCCCAAATCAGGATTTTGTCCTATCCAGATTGTCTGTCTGTGAAATCTGAACAGCATACAATTGCATGGAAACGTATTTGTACAAATCAAATTTCAACCCTGTGACAACAAGTCACTGCATACAACCAAACTGACTCCAATCTGGATAGGAAATCTAATTTGGGCTGCCAGTCAGAAGTTACCATGCCGATGTACCCTGGCTGGGATGAAGTGAAATGCTGTCGTAACTCTGAAAACCTAGTGTTAAACCTGAAGTTACTTGACTAACCCCAAATCCTGCTGGTACAACGATTGTTGTCTGTCTGTCTCTCCTACATAGTCCCGCCCTCAGCTTTCCTAGAAATTAGAGCCCAGTCTCCTTTATAAAAGCAGCAGTGGTGTCTCACCTCGAAGCGCTCGTCCTCACACCTGTAGATGTGCTCCTCATACTGGGTCTTCTTGGAGCTGACGAAGGTAGAGTCCTCAGACCAGGAAGGAAAGGAGACCCAGGTGTCGTTAAGAACCTGGAATACAATAGGAACATGAAGACAATTGAAAATGTCTGACAACTTGTTTGTATTTTCTTTTCAAAGATTATTTGTGTATCCCTGCCAGGCCGGAATGGCCGAAGGCGAGGGATTATGTTTTCACTCCTGTGAGACTGTGAGTCTGTCTGTCTGTGAGCAGCTAATCTCAGGCACCGCTGGACCAATAAGCATGAAACTTTGTACACTCCCAGTAGGCCAAGGAAGAACCGTCTCTAATTCCTCAAACCAGCCTCTTGGTGGCACTATAACAGGCCATTTCATGTTTTGGCATTTCAACTCTTGGAACTGTATGGCGCACTATCGTAATTAAGTGATTGCTGGTCTCACCTCCTTGCACAGAGGTGTTCTGCCGGTACATTTGGGCTGCTGGTAACTCTTGGGCAGAGCTCTGTAGCTGGAGCCTAGCCTCTTGCAGGACGCATAGTCGATCTCCATGGCGATGCCCTCGGTTGCCCGCTCCTTGGGGTACGCCTCGATGTGGGACGACAACATCTCTCGATAACCCAGGAAGTTCTTAAACCAGTTAAACAGCTCAGGGAATTTTCTACGAGTGGGATGAAGGGATACACAGTATGAGTGATACACTTATATTATCACCTTCTGATGTGCCTGCCAAGACGTGTTCATTTTGTTGACTAAGACAAAAATACAAATAGACTAGGATTTTGGTATTTACTGGACTAGGACTAGACTAAACCATTTCAGATTACTACATTTTATACGACTTAAACTAAATGGTGTTATTCAAAAGACTAAGTCTAAACCAGTATTTGCTGTCAAAATTTACACTGCTGCCAAGTGAACACCAAACATATATAAAGCTGGAACATAAGGTTTCTATGCATGTTTTACATTTCTTGTTCATCGTTTTTTTTTTTTACCCTTTTCATATAAAAAGGTCCATTATTAATTTTCCTATTTGATGAGATTTAGCCTCTCAGAGTCAGATCCCAAACTTCTATAATATATTGTTGTCACATAGGATTTTGTCCACAGTTCCATGCTGTATTCATGTGGTACAATTCTTCTACATTCTCTAATTGGAAATTCAATAATCATATCTCTGCTGTCGGGAAGAACTCTAAAATGTTTTTCAGGAAAAGAAAAAATAATAATATTTAAAACAATGCAATACTGCCTCAAAGTTGGTATTGTGAATTTATATATTGTTCATTATTTGCATGAGAGAGGGAGGTTGTGGAGTTAGCTCCTTTAGCAGACAGTTGAGAGTCCAACTAAGGGGTTTTGTCCAATTAAGCGGTTTTGTCCAAAGCGCTTTTTAATACTTTTCATTGGTTCAATATATATTTAACCAACACAGACATAAAGGGTGTTCAATAGCATTGATTTATGAAAACATATATTTCAGTCAGGACAACTAAAGAATGGATGGAATATATATTTATCGAATAGATATAATGAGCAATATATTTATTAAGGTTTGGCGATGAATTGGATCTGCTTTTTAGGTACTCAGATCAAGCGCATCAGTCCCAACCATAGGGACTCCGAATCCCCCATTCCTAAACAACAGATCCAAAATGACAGGTGGTAGCTGGGGTGGAGGAGGGTGAGCAGGACAACTTTAGCATACGGCGGCGCAGCAGTATCAGCAGCAGCAAGCAAGCAAGCAGTCAGGAGGAGTGCAAACCCTTCCAGTTTAAATAGCCGGTATGAAGATGGAGTTAGTGCGTGATTGGCTGAGTGAACCATGTGAGTGGGAACATAATGCTGAGGCGGCCCAATTAAGGCCGGCAGCAACTGCATTTTTCGTCATAGTTTTAATCGCCGAGATTAACAGTAATGTGTAAGAGTATCACTACTCAGTACTCACCCCAGGAAGGGCAGCATCAGCTGCACCAGTTCAGCTCTGGAGATTACTTCCTGGTTGAAGATCATCAAACACCGCAGGAAGTTGTCATAGGCCTCAGTGCTCCGTAATGCTTTACGCACCTGCAACACAAACAACAGAGTCATATTTCAAATATTATTGTTTCATTTAGAAAACAGCACGGGAGGCGACTCGATCTAGCCCAGGGACGTTGAGATCACCAGATGTACCAAAACACCAGAGTCCTTCCAATGTTTTATAGTGTGCAAAATAATACCTTACTTCGTATTGGGGCAATAATACATTTATATTATTATTATTGTTTTACATTTAGTCAACATAGTTATAATGTGATGCTCACTGGTCAACATTTAACACATTCACTTACTGTATTCAGTAGAGGTACAGTGACTGTACCACTGTACCTCTACTGCCCCTGTAGGAGATGGTGAAATAATGAAGAGGAGTGAACCGGCCTCAGAATAAAGCCTAAATTTAGATGAAATATTAACAATACAATACAATTTTTTTATTTTTTATTTTTTTTAACTCAAACTCACCTTCTCAAAGAAGAGGGTTTCTGTTCCAAGTCCATGTTTGCTGCTTTCTGCCACCGAGGAATCTTTCATGTTCAGTAACTTAGGCTTCTTCTGCAGCAAGGAACCATGGGGAAGGGAAGGGAAGATATATTAAGTTTTATACAGTATATTCTTTTTAACGTATATACCGAGCAATCTTCGTTCCGACTGGTCATGAAGTGCGGGTCATGACCGAAAGAATAAGATTGCGGATACAAGCGAGGCCGGCATCTCCCTTAGAGATAGGGTGAGAAGTCATCCATGAGAGGCTTAGTAGAGTAGAACCAAGGTTTGTTCAGGCATCTAATAATAATGCCTCCTAAGTGTCTCCATAGGGAGGTCCTCGCTGCATGTCCCACTGGGAAGAGACCCTGGGGCAGACCAAGGACCAGATGGATTATATCTCCACACTGGCCATGGAACACCTCGGGATCCCCCAGGAGGAAGTTGCTAGTTGCTGGAAAGGGAAGTCTGGAAATCTCTGTTGGAACTGTTACCCCTGCAACCCGATTCCAGATAAGTGGTTGAAGATGTAAATTATATATATGGTTATTGTACCTTGATAGGCGGTGTGGGCCCAGCGGGTGGGTGGCGTCTAATTGGACAGCCATTTTGACTGGGTCGCTGTTTGCCGAGCTGCATCTTCTTGGCCGTCCCCCCGTGGTCGTTACGAACAGACTCCACCTTCTCTGCCGTGGCCTTACTCAGGAGCTGCAAGGGACACAAGACACCTGTATGAGGCGGATCCTACCAGATGGTTTCAAAGACATGTTAGTTAGGGTCATATTCCAGAAATGACATTTAAGTAAACTGACTGATACTGAGATGGCTTAACATTTCTGTTGTTGTCCATCTTCCACTATGTTGGTGTTGCTCACATCAGGGTTATTTTGACCGTGTTTAAATAAAAGGTTACATTTAGAGGAAGAACAGGCGAGGCTCACCACAGAGCTGTTGGCATCGGGCAGGAACTGTCCGAACTCGGACAGAAGGTCTTCCTGGTTCTTAAAAAGACGTGCCACCTGGGCGTACACCTCCTGCTCCGTCAGAGCTGGGGTGTAGTTCCCCCCCGCCTCCTTGGCATTACGTTGCTCCTTCTGTGAAGAGGGCGGAGGACGTGGTTACATTCATGTTATCAGGGTTATAAAACATCAAAGGAGTAGTTCACCCAAGTGACTTGTTTTCTATCAATTACACACCCCAGTAAGTGTTGAATTCATGGAGATATTTTTGGTATCGTCACATTCCTAAGGCAATACATTGATGAGACCTCCGGTAGGAGACTCAAAAGAGTCTCTTTTGAGAGACCGCTGGTGATCAAAAATGTGGGGAAAAAAAGAAAAATCTATACATTTAATGCTTCATGGGGTTTGTAATTGATAGAAAATAAGTAGTTTCTTGGGTGAACTACTCCTGTAAGTAAATAAGAAAATGTTATGGTATAACCGAATCTTTGCTCTCGTAGACCGACCTACTGTCTGTTTAAAGGTACACTACCTTTAGAGAGAACACATTTTATTGATAACTGCCTCAGCCCATACCTGGTATGTATGCAGAATTTCCAGGAAGGCTTTGTAGATGTCTGGCTGTCCCTGGAAGCGGTTCTTTATCTTGTTGACGTAGTTGATGGCATGGTTGAACTCCACTGGCTGGTTGTTCTGGAGGGGCGGTCCTGTCGACACCGGGGTGGAGCTCAGCGGGGCGTGGAGCTGGAGGGGAGGAGAGCGCGGAGAGGTGTACGATGGGATGGATGGATTACTCTGGCTGCTGGGGGTCAGGGCCGGAGACTGGAGGGGCTGAGGAGAGAGAGTGGGGTACATTGAAAGAGAGCAACGAGGAGGGGAAACAAATATTGATCTGAGCAACATTCAACTTCAAATTCACACAAATACACACTGGGAATCTGTGTTAATTTTGTGGACCAACACTATGACGAAGAATGTTCGTTAAGTACCATTTTTCACTGATGAAAACGAAATAAAAACGAAGCTATGATGACTAAGACTAAGTATACTGACAAATTCCGTCAACAAATAAAGATCCAGTAGAACTAATGCTTGGAAACTAAATGGAATTTTATCCAAAAGACTATGACTAAAACTAAATCAAAATGAGCACTGCTGGGAATGGATTCTTCTACTGCTGGCCACTGGACAGGTTCATGAATTAAATTAACTATTTTTGGCTGTGTGACAACAGTCAGTGCTCCAGGGATTCAAATTGGCAACCTTCTGGTCAGACATCCACTTCTCCAACCCCAGCTCCTCAAATAAAACGGATTTTTTTTAATCAGTTTTACAGATTAATAATAATATACATTACATTTTTCATTTGCTGCCATATCCTCTTTTACATTTTTCTTCCTGCCCATTTCTTAGCCTAAAGTGTCTTCAAGTCGGGGAGAGAGTATCTCACATGAAAATGTGTATGGTTCACAGGATCGTGCACAGTGAAGTACCCAAGTATCTAGTCAAGTATTTTGTGAATGTCAGCGGAGGGAGCTCTACACACTTTGTATTAGTAATGCACCGAATATTCGGCCGCAGAAGTTTTTCGCCAGACAATGGCTAAAAATGCATTTTTCTGCCTATTCGGTTTCGGCCCAAATAGTGTATGCAATTAATGCATTCAAAAGAGCTGAATAAATGTTTTATGGACCTATAATAGTGATTATTATTTAAGTTAAGTTTTGCCATAACCATTTATTTTGCCATAAATCAGGTAGATTTAAGGTACGGTCATGACAGCAATGGTAGGAAAAGATATATATAGAATATTAATCATATTCGGTATTCGGCCAACTGTTTCCTATATTCGGTATTCGGCCAAGAATGTCCCTTTCGGTGCATCCCTACTTTGTACCATGAACATTTAACAGCGGTAATGGCAAGGCATGGCATGTGGAATGGACTTCCTAAAGGTCTTAAATCCATGGTCTCAAAGGACCATTTTTAATCTGCACACAAAAGATGGAAGAATGATAACAGGACTTTTTCATAACTACCAGTATGCCCTTTTTGCAGCATCATCTAGATGTATCATTTTGATATATTACTGTCGTGTATTGAACCATCTTTGAAAGGACCTTAATGGAAATAAGGTCCTTTTGACCATTGTATGCACATGGTTCTTTTTCGTATGCGAATATGTCAATAAAGAAGTCAATCGATCAATACCTCATCTCGTGTTTCTTTGTCTGAGATGGAACACAATGACATCCAACCCGATACAACACCAACTAACACTTTCCTCCTCACCTTGCTTATCTTGGCAGGCGTTGGCTGGGTGAGAACAGTCGGTGGTGCACTGGTGGTGGTGGCGGTGGTGGTGGTAGTGGCCGCAGCAGCAGTGGGGGCTGCAGAGGCTGGTGGCTGGGCTAGTTGCTGGGAGGGCAAGGGCAGAATGGACACCGAGATGCCGTGTGGCGTGATGTGGTGAATCTGGCCCGGTGTGGTCACGTTCACCAGGTCAGCGTGTTGAACCTCAATCTTGTAGCCCGGAGGCAGAAAGGTGTTGAAGCCCATGATGAGGTCAGGGTGGCCTTTGAAGAGTTGAGACACTCTGCTGATCACACCTGGGGTATCGATGCTGGAAGGAGAGGACGATGGTAACGGTTGAACAATGAACGTTCATCTGAGAGTATCTTGAACACACAAATCAGCCTCATATCCACATTAGATATTTGTCACATATAGATTTGGTTCTCTTTCAAATATGAATGCAACGTTTATTTCAGGAAACTATAACTGCCATTGATGACTGAATGTTCAGGCATCAATGCCCTCCATTGTGGATCCTTGGTTACCAGTACAATGGATCTGCTTAAAACTTCCAAGAAAGCTTCAAAGAAACTTCTAACTGGTGGAAAACAGGCCACAGATGTGTAGTTGAGATGTAATGACTTAAGTACAGTTTAAAGTGTTGTTTTACGTCAAACAAAAAAACACACGGCACAACAATGCAACACATTGTGAGCTTGTAGAAAGGATATTTCCAGTGAGCGACACCATTGTATAATATTACTGGCCAGAACGATGTTTCTGTTGGAATACAAAACTGAAAACAACTGACGACAGAGTGGTGAGTGTTATTATGAATCCTGCTGTTGCATTGTTAACTGTGTTGTATCGTCAGGGCTGCACATAAGCGGTGCGCCAGTGCGCATGCGTTGTCAAAAACCATTATGCGCTGTCAATCAAGCGCCGGGACATGTAGACACAACACCACCCCTGGTTTCTATTGCGAGACATGACCATTATCTAAGGCCCAGTTATTAATTTAACTTGTAGCTAGACATCTATCCAGCCCAGTAATAATAATTATTTTCAACAGGCCATGAGGCTCCCGTCTGTGTGCGGCCGGCATGTATAGCTAATCATAGACACCTGCCGACCAATCAGCGTGAAACTTTGCATGCACACCACCAGTAGGCCCAGGAAGACACTTTAACCCATTCTTTAACCAGTAAGACGCGCAAACGCGGGAAGCGAACGCAGCTGAGTCCCTGCAGATCATGTCTGTCTGTCTGTGTGTCTGTCCCGCTGTTACTGTATATGTGGACCTGGCCCCTTTTGTGCCCATATATGGAGCTGAGTGGACCTGGCCCCTTTTGTGCCCATATATGGAGCTGAGTGTTTGCTGATGCAACACACTCCATATTTGGATAGCGGGACAGACACACAGACACACAGACATGATCTGCTAGGTCTCATAGTAAGTGCTCACTGCATTCGCAAAAATCTGATACAACCCTGTTATTTAAATCTGCGTCAGTGGTGCACAAATTGGTGCACATTGTGGAGTCGTGTATCATCATTGTATCATTCAGATTTTTGAAAATCCACTCCTGATTGGCTATGATTGCTTTCCAATGTTTGTATTTTGTAAGGCCCAATTTTGACCCAAGAAAATGGAAATAATTATGGGCGCAGTGACAGATCTGCACCAAGAGTGCCAAGCAGGTGAGACAGATTTTACTCTGAAAAGCCCCTTCCTTCCTTTTCCCCCCAAAACCGGGAGGTTTTTTACTACCTCGCTTATAATAATAAGTCTGATCTTTCTTTAGAAGCGTTAATATTCTAAACGAGATGCACGATGAAGTCAGAAATTACGATACAATGTGTTTAAATTGACAATTTAAAGGATTACATACTTAGATAGCTCTTTACTCTGCTACTAAGATGAACAGTTTGCAAGGAGTTTCAAATAAACAGTGCATGTAAGAATTACGTGGCGGGGGCAAAGGAAAAAAGAAGCTACCAAATGAGTACACAATTACTTGCTAAAAGATTGGAATTTATCAATGGGTTGCAAATGTAGTTCTATGCCGGCCATGTTGAGGACCAACACAAGTGTTTCAATTTGTCTGAACAGTCTGATAGAACTATGGGATGTAAGTGGGATGTAATATTTGTTTGCTGTTGGTTTGGCAAGTGTAGGACTACATTTGCAACCCATCTAAGAGATTACTCGTTTTACCTCTGAGACTTAAACTCTTTCATGATGTCCAGGAAGTCATTGTAGACCTGTGGATGATTCCCAAACTGTAGCTTCACCTGGTCCAGGTAAGACAGAGCATCTTCAACCTTCACATAGAGGAGGTCCAAAGAAAGGTTTCATTTAAATGCATTTCCTCATCTTATATATTACTTACTAAAGCTCTTTGTAACTTTATTTAGAGAGGGGCTGTACAATTACATATTATACTACTATATCCACATTTTTCTCCCTCAATGGATTTAGCCAGCCTTGAGGTGGACCAGTAATTCTAGACAGAGCTAATGTGACACCAAGTCACGCCCAAGGTTGTTTTGGAAAGAAAGTTTGTCAGAAACAGTATTCATTAACGTTAAAGTACATAACATATATTCCACTCATGAATAAGATTTGTGTTTATTAGTGTCTGACCTTCAGTCTCTGGAACTGTGGTGTTCCTTGAGAGGGAGCAGGGGGAGCGGCAGTGTGGCCACCATGTCCAGACATCACCGAGGGGCCGTGGGCTTGGACCGCTGGGCCGTGGTGATGTGACCCTCCATGGACGGCAGGGCTAGAACTGTGACCATGACCTCCACTGTTCTGGGACACCAAGGGAACCTGGGAAGATGTTGGTAGGAGAAGGCGGGAGACCTTTTCAAGGTAGGAAAGCAAAGCACCGTGTTCATTGAGAGTGATATACACTGTGAAAGACAAATGGGTCAAATCTGCACAACATTCACAAACCATGAACACACTCACTGATACAACTTGCTGTATGCAACTAAAATAAATAAGCTAAACTTCCAAGTCCCTTGACTCCACTTGCCTTAGTTTTCAACTCATTGCCCACTTGGTTGAGGGTGGTTAATATTGTTAATATTTACTATATTTGAAGGGTTCCCAATTTGATACACAAACGTTCCGATGGAGTGTACGTGGTTCTACAAAAATAATGTAAGTGGGATGTATTATTTGTTTGCCGTTGGATGTCGGCTGTCATTAGTCAACCTTGCACAATGTCAGCGTAATATTGTTGACAATCCCACACAAGGAACGCCACATCCATGGCGATGCTTTCGCAACCCAGTATATTGGAATCTCAGCACTGGCCCTGCGACGCAAGAAGCACAACAGCATTGTATCGTAGTCATAGTGGCATCGGTGATATGTACCTGGTATCCCTGTGGGACGGAGTATTGGACACCCGCTGTGGGCTGCATGTTGTCTGACACGGCCTCGTGCACGACAGCGGGTAGGGCCGGGGCCAGGATACGATGCTGGAACACCTCTACGCTGCCGGGGAGACGCCGCTGCTGGGACGCAAATACCGTTTCCTGTTCCTCCAGTCGCCGCTTCATTATGACCGCATAATCAACGGGAGCTGTGACACCTGAGAGAGCATTGTAGGATGTCAATGAACATCCACATCCATCCAATTTGGGTATGATTCCATTATAAATAGAGACAGAATGAATACTTGGGAAATTAACAGTTGAGATCAAAAACAATTCATTTGAATGAATGTTCTGGAATGAATCTCTTTGGAAATACATTAATTACAGCCAAAAAAAAGGGATGACATTGATGAAAATATATAAAAAAAGTAACTAATACCAATGTCTGCACAAATTATGTAAGATTTCTGGCATGCCAGTTTATTACATACAGCTGGGGGAAACTGTATCATGCAGTACAAATTGTGTTTCATTTATTTGAGTTTTATTGAAAAGTGACACCTACTCATACGCTCAGTGCATTTTCTAATTCAACATGACAAATTGTGTCAGATACACTTCTGCTGGTTGGCTTTCAAATAAATGGCATTAGTTTGTTTATTAATGCAGCATAACTCAGGTATATTTTGTGGCATCAAGAAGTATGGTCAGCAGATCCAATAACCATCAATTTCCTTTCTGCAACTTTTTTTTGCACTGTAAACCCTGGCAAATCTGGCACTACAGAAAAAGTCAGCGATAAGTTGTGGTATTTGTTTAGATAACATTATCTATGAATTAAAAATTTAAAATACATCAAAGACATTTTTGAAGATACAAAGGCTTGTTCCGTTTCCAAAGCTACAATCCGTAAGTTGTATTCCCAACGGAGAGAGGTAATTGCAATTTCAACTGTAACACTTGCGTGAGGAAACCAAATATCTACTGTTCATGTAAGAGGGAATCTCTGCTTCAGCAGGAGTAATATTGGGCTTATGAGCTTTTGTCAACACCCTGGTACCCTTCCCGGTACCACGGTCTAAATGTCCCAATAGATAGTAAGGAGTCAGTCGCTCACTGGTCAAACACTGTATAATTAAATAAGCTTCACAGCCACACTGAAGCAGCAAACAGGTGCCATTCACACTTTTCCCTGCCTGTAAAGAAGCATGCACCTGGTATGTTTTCTGGCTTTAATTTCCAGGACCATTTGCATGGTTAAAGAGTGCCTGTAATTATTACAGGCCTGCACAGTATTACAGTGTAATACACTACACATCCATGGAATGAATGGAGAGTATGGGGGTGCTGCCAAACGATTTAATACAACAGCCACCAAATGACAAACTTACTAGTCAAAACACCCAATAATGTAACTTTCTTGTAATTGTGATTGTAAAAACACACACACACACACACTCTCTCTCTCTCTCTCTCTCTCTCACACACACACACACACACACACACACACGTTAACGCAAAATACACATTTGTTAATGGATTTATAAGAGTCTCGTATACTTTTTTCCTGATCTGCAGTGAACTGAATCAACGTGCAGTTTTAAATACCCTGAGAAACGAAGAACCCATCAATGTTATTCTAGTTTTTGATCTGAACGTGCAAACAGGCAGCAGCACAATCAAAGTGGAAATCATATATCTGCAGGGAAAAGCGACACTTCCACGCTATCATGGTTTGCTGCTAGCAAGCTAACTTTAGCCGAACAAGAGCCTTTCCCCATGTAGTGTACGATAACTGTTACACTGAGAATGGTGACCCATCACACATGTGTCATTTCGTGTTTATTATGATGGCACACGAACTGAATTGTACATTTTCTTGACATTGCTGACTTTTTTAATGCATGTTTGTTTGCATAAATAAAACAAATTATACTAGTTCATCAAAGAAACAATACGACATATCTCATGCTACTCTCTCTATGGCAGAGATGGTAAAAAAGCCACTCTATCAGTCAGTCGAGTCGATCGACCCTCCCGAGTACCGCGGGCTCACAGAATTGGATAGGTCGCGGATTTTTATGTAACGCATCGATCGCTGGGGACAGTGGGGAGTGTGTGGCCTGAAAATCGCATCCCGTTCCCGATCTCTAGTTAAATAAAAAATAAAAGCTAATACTAGCATCCATTTCTGCAGAAGAGCAACTAAACCCTATTTTGACTACTTGACTGAGAAACCCTCGTCAGTCAAAGACGCTTGCCGTCAAACTTGCCATGACTCAAATCAACTTTTTGTTTTTGTGGGAGAGGAAGGAGTGTGTGCACGAGAACATACATGATCACAACTTCAACTGAAAACAAGTTCATAATATGGTGATGGTCGAAGAAGTTAATACATTTGTGCTACGGTGTGTGCACTGTGCACGCTCTTGCAGCCGAAGGAAGAAAAGGTGTCGACTCGCTTTGACCCATTTCCAGTGGTGTAAAAGTAATCACATACTTTTTTTCCCCCTTTTTACTTTACTGGAGTATTTCCAGTTGTAACAGAGTATTTTTCTATATTGCCGTATTGATACTTCTACTTTAAGAAATGAGTTATTTTTTCCCACCACTGCCGAGGATTGATTTGCCAGCTATACGCGTCGTTTGTGTGCGTGTAGAAAATGCCATTTGTTTTCTCGTTGCACGCAGAGCCATAGAGTGGTTGCACGGACGAAGAGTGAATCAACCCCGTTAGCCATCTAAAGCTAATGTAAACAACACGAGTCAACACGACATGCAGCAGCTACGCTAGCCGTTAGCGGGCGGACGGACGGACTTATTATGTTTTCAACGATGATCATGTGGATATTATATTTCACTCGCCGCGTTTGCACGCGATCCTATGACTGAAATAACGAAGCATTGCCTCTGGTCGCTTAATGTGGTTCATGATCAAAAAACCGTTTGCAAACAACTGGCGAGGTATTTAAAACTGAATGAATACAACTGGACTCAACTCACCCCCTCCTCTCTACTCTCTTCTTTAGCGGCCAGCTGAAGTTGTCGCTGTTGATTCTTTTGATAAGCACTCGTGTAGTTTAAGAGATCAAACTTAATCGGACAAACCTAAAAATAGACCATATGTGTCCACGCTAACTTGTCTATGGCCCTTTTGTTTGTTTAAAACAAAAAATATATATATAAAGAATCCAAGCTTTGGAGAATCTCGCCGAGAGGAAAACAATCTCCGTTCGTTTAGCAGGGGATGTTGGGAGGTGTGGTCACCTCCACTTTCTCCCGCCCTCTGTCGAATCCTATTGGTCGCCGCCCGCGAATGGGAAGGGTTTTCAGGGGTTGATTGGAAGTTAACACATGTCACTCAGGGGCATGTTGCGCTGTGCAGCCACACCGCTACGCCCATTTGACTTGAAGCGCGACAAGCAACCCCAGGGATCATTCACCGCTTGACAGACAGGCACAAGACACGTTTATTAAAATAATACGTTAATGTAATAATAATAAGAAGAATATTGTTGCTTATGTTCATATTTTGGGTCAGATGTTTCTGTTCAATACACAAATTGCACATAGCTCACCTCACCAAGGCTTTCCTGCTGTACTTTTCTTTGAGTGATCGATTGATTAAATACAACAATAGCAACATTGGGAAACAAACCGTTATAAAAGCTATGCTAAAATTATAAAAACATACCCCCCTATACTTTTAGTTACCCCGATAGATTATGATTTTGCCATTGTTATTATTTTACATGTTTGGAATGGATGATCTTTTTAAAAACGACTTCCTGGAGTTTGTTTGGCGACACGTGCCTGTGGGTGGAGATTATATACATTGCCTTCCAGAGCTGTCTCAGGGTACCACCCCTTTCTCTGCGTGGCAGCCAATCACTATTCCTGATTTCTTAAGCCTCCACAAAAGGCGGAACTTCCAAAATAACCCACTTTACATCCCATAGTCCTGAGGTACGGTCCCGTTGTGATTGGCTTACGGCTGGTTGGTTGGTTATGGTTACTGTGTGTTGGTTTGCTGTAGTCCCCCCCCCCCCTCCCCGGGACATGGTTGAGCATCAATTTATTATAAAACTATTCTGTCTCATTTTTTTTTACCATGGTTGCTACAGAGTGGGTCGCTATCCTGCAAGAACTCTTTTTGGTTTTGTTTATGGGATGGCCTGGCAAGAGACAATCACGTGTCATTGATGCCGATGCGTGGTTTCCTTGACAACCAAGTAGTATAGTAGACAATCACAGCTCCCCAACCATGCGATCTTGGTTGAGGACACTAGTGGGCGGGGTAATGACGTAGGGTAATTTGACCCCGCCCACGAGAGGCGGGGTCAGAAACACAACCCGGGATTCCTTCTCTCGCTGAGAAGAGAAATAAAGCAGCAGTAAACTGCCCCGAAAGCTGCAGTAGCAGGGAGCTGCAGCGAATGCACACACGGTTGCAAATCGTGGCTGCATTTTAAATGTATTTTTATTTTTTACATTCCCTATTTTCCTCATAAGTGAATTCATGAAGATTCCCTTTCTTTTCAGTGGATCATTCGCATTGACTGAAGGCTAAACGCCACCTCTTGCATTGTGCGACCAATGGAGGCATTGTTTTTTAACAGCTTCGCCACCCACCCAGTGCAGCGAGCGATGGAGAGAGAGAGAGAGCAACCTTTTCCATCTCGTAGCTACCAAGTTTCGTGCAAACAAAACGTGAGGCAACCGAATGTAGGACGATTGACACAATACAAATGCAGTCGTTCACGGCTGGCACCAACTAACCCCGTACGTACGGCTGCTCGCCTCTCCGTCTACTTGCTCTCCTCCTCGCAGTACGCTAGGCTTAAAAACAAACAACAACACACCGATGTTTTAAAAGGCCAACTCTTGGTTCGTCACTTAAATATTTGGCAATGAGAACGCCCTAGAACGATTCAAGTCGTCATATTCTCGGAGCATAATCCTCCAGTTGCCCTTACCAAACAATGCCAAAGTCAAACGAGACAGCAATTTGCGGCATTAACCCTCGGCTTAATAGACTTACATAAATAGAAAACACCCAATGACCCACACATTTGACAAGAGAGAGTCCCGTCCCGTTCCTCCAACATGATGTGCTTTGTTTACTTGCAACATTCGGGAGTAAAATGTCTAACCAAACCTGCCTTGCACATACGCACACATATACACACACCACAACTCCCTCCCCTTACAGATCCCATTTGCAAACAAGCCTACATGCAACACTGCAGGCAAATGTTACTTCTTTACAAACGGGTTAACTGCAAATATGTTATTTTTTTTAAATCAGTCGGGGAAAAAAAGACATTGGGTTAATGCAGATTTGTTTTTAAATAGCTATTAACCAGTTATTATTGCATTTAGTCTATTACTCCCTTTTCACGAACAAGCCCCCCCTAAAATCCATTGAGGAATTATAACCTCTAAACTGGAAACTGAAGGCTTCCTAACTCACCCCCAGCATCCCGTGACTCAACGTGGTTAAGAAATACAGTTATTGGTTTTGTTTTAGCAGCTGTTACATACCCAAGAAGAAAAAGACTCGTTATTACTCCAGAGTCCAGACCGGATTCGCGTTTGTAACAAAATAGTTGGAGACGCCCCCCTCCGCTGCCATTGGCGCATACTACAATATACGTCATTTTATTTTAAATATGAGCCGCCAAAATGGCAGAATAAAAGCACCATCAAATCATAGAGAGAAACAGAAAGAGCCATTCCTCCTGTTCGTCAAATACAATTAAAGAAAGCAACATGAGGACACAAAGGCCCTGGAATGTTCGCACGTGTTTCGCATACAAGAAATACAAGAATGCCATAGCCTATTATAACAGGTGTAATTAGAGGTAATTTTGTGTTTATTACATGTTCAGGACAGATGGATTTAGAAGTAATGTGTGTTTGTTACATTGTGTTCAGGTGAGCAGGTGTAATAATTAGAGGTACTATTGTGTTTGTTACATTGTATTCAGGTGAATATCTGTTATTTAGATGTAATTGTGTGCCCACTGCCCATACATGAGTTACAGTTCTCCCACTGAAATTATAGCGTACAGTTGAACTAATATTGTGTTTGGTGTTTTTATCTGTAGTGTGTGATTTGTGATTTTATATAGTCTGTCTGTCTATGAGTAGCTGTCTGCCTGCCCAATTGTCTATGAGTAGCTGTCTGTCTGTCTATGAGTAGCTGTCTGCCTTCCTGCCTGTCCAATTGTCCATGAGTAGCTGTCTGTCTGTCTATGAGTAGCTGTCTGCCTTCCTGCCTGTCCAATTGTCCATGAGTAGCTGTCTGCCTGCCTGTCCAATTCTCCATGAGTAGCTGTCTGTCTGTCTGCCTGTCTATGAGTAGCTGTCTGACTGCCTGCCTGTCCAATTCTCCATGAGTAGCTGTCTGTCTGTCTGCCTGTCTATGAGTAGCTGTCTGCCTGCCTGCCAGCCAGCAAGTTGGTTAACAGAAAATAAATTGTTATGGCTGAGTAAAATAAAATACAATAAATACAATTTGCCTGAAAATAGATTACCCAGCTATGACCTTTTTCATGAAAAAAAATGAGTAGTGATATGGCTGACTGAGTAAAATAAAACAATCTACCTGAAAATAGATAGCTATAAGTGAAGAGCAATTTCCGCAATTTCCGCAATTACCATTTCCGCAATTTCCATTTCCTCAATTTCCATTTCCGCAATTTCCATAATTTCCATTTCCACCATTTCCGCAAATTCCATTTCCGCAATTTCCATTTGCACCATTTCCACAATTTCCGCAATTACAATTTCCGCAATTTCCATTTCCATTTCCAACTATTAATGGCAGCTGGGTTTCATCATTCAAATAAAATAGAATTCTGTCCGTTTAGCTATAAAATTATGTCAGGGAATAGGGATACACAGTATATGTCTTTCATTTGCATTGCATCCCCCCCCCCCCCCCCCCAAGCTTTTATTTTCGTTCGAGTAATAGTACAACTCTAATAGTATTACTTATAATAATGTAATTAAAGATAACTTCATTCAGATTTTTTTTTTTTTAGATTTACATTGGTGGGCCAGTCATAATGGTCCCGCGGGCCTGAGGTTGAGTAGTGTATGTAATGTATGTATACGACATTAAAAAAACACACACACGAGAGACAGAAACTGAATGCAGGAACTACCTCCCCAGTTAATTTCTTGGCTGGGGTCTTATTGTTCTCCTCTTCTCTGCTGCTTTCTTGTACTAAGTCAACACCGTTGGTCAATAGTACTGTATCTGTGTGGGATACACCGGCTAGTGGGGAGGTGGTGTTTGAAAACTTTTAGGCGATTATCTTTGCTAAATAATAATAAATGGCATTAGTCACCATCAGTCAGAATGCTGTACAGTTCATATTTTGAATGTGGAGTAACAATTAACAATAAGATGAAATAAATCACACTATTTTATCTGAATGTGACAAGACTCAACAGATCAGTCTCTCTTGCCAATGGTAAAATGTAAATCAAACTCTTTAAGAGATGGATTGTGTCAGTATAGTTTTCTAATTTTTAATGTGTAATTTCTAATGCACTACTTGTAGTACACATACACAAGCAATTCCTTGCCTCTTCTGTGTCAACTGGAAATCAAAAACAGGTAATGATAAGTCAACAAAATTACAGCCTTTACAAACGCATACATTGACATAAGTTTGTCTTTAATTCAGTATAGCTTGATTCAATCATAATAAATCAACTACTAGTGATAAAGTAACAGGTTATAACTGAACAAAATATTACAAAATGAATGTAGATAGCTGTATAGGCTGAATAATAACTGTATGAAAACAGAGCCAATTTGAATACAATAGAAAAATAAAATAGGGCACTTTTTGTGTTTATGTCCGTCATTGAAAACAGTATTTCTAATAAAATCGGATGGCAGACTAAAAATAAGAAAGAAAAAAAAGCTTCACCACTAGAAAATTCAATATGAATTCTGTAGTAAAGAACACCCGGCGACAACAAATGACTCACGAGCGTGTGCACGCACACAAACACACACATAACCTTCCCTTTATACATAGGAGACAGATGAGAGTACAGCATAGAAGTAACACAACACCTTGCACACTATTTGTGACTTTTAAGTGCCTAGTATACAGTAGGTGGAATATTATAAGAGAGACACTATCATTAACATTAATTTATCTTCAAACTCATACTGCTTTGCTCAAACAAAGCTACAGACACAATTTCAAATCCAAAACTGTCACTTATGTACTTTTCTATGGTGTGTGTTTGTGTGTGTTACAAATCGATAACAAGTTATCCCAGTATCACATGACAGGCCTGAAGAATTACTGCTTTGATGCCATTAGTTTCACCATGGTGACTAAACCCAAAAGCACAGTGAGATTGGTGGTCTCTAAGAGCATACACATGACTGGGTGAAATCATCATAATAAAGTCTATTGCACTTTTTAAGACAGACAGGGGAATCGCTGTGAGCTTCAAATGATCAGGTTCCATCTATACGATCTGAGATCTGTGTCAGAATGTTATAGATGGAGCGTAGAGCATAGTTAATGCATTCAAAGCAGGTCGGAGATCTGTGCTGGAGTGTCGAAGATTAGAGCACAGCTAAATGCACAGCTTTTTAAACTGAATATTTTATAGGTGTGCACATCTACTCAAATAGAGCTGTATGAGACACCTTTTCACAATTAACCATAGAAGTTTGGCATATTGGCAATATTTGAACTTTTCACTTCAAGGTTGCCCCCCCACCCCCCAAAAAATTGAGGCTTATGATAGCAAAGTCATTGTGACCATGCTATCCAGCCACATATCAGGTGTACCTTTTCAGCCATAATTATGCAGCTACTAATTTTCTACACATTAAAGTACAAACTTTTAACTTGACAACATCAGGCATTTTCTGTCCCAAATTACCAATGACAGAAAATGGTTGCAGTGTGGGTGATTGTGGGGGGTGCGGTGTCTCAGCAACACATTCACACATTTTAGATCCCAAATATCTCAATTGAAAGCAGAAGAGTACTGAACGAAAAGCTAATGAACACTACATTCATAACCTAATCTTAAAAAATATATAATAATAATCAAGGCTGCTTCTCTGTCCCATCATGAATAACAGGCTGGCTGAGATAGACGGTAAATGGAAAACTTTCACACCACTGGCACTGGCAGACAAGAATGGAATGGAATGACACTTTTGTATCCTACATAGTATACCATCCTCAGGGGTCACGGTGTGACATCTCTAGTAAGGCAAACAGCAGTATCTACTCTGTTTCCTAAGTCATACATATGTTGAAATGTTCAGAAAGTGACTGCTCTCTTAGGCTCTGTAGAGCAGAATATTCTGAAGCATTGTGTCATTGTTGTGTCCCGTCTCGAGGACTGAAGAAGGTGACGACACCTGTTCCCAAGTTTCGTTGCCGATTGGTCATAGCAGAAGGGACTGGATTGTATTGGGAGTGGGACGGTTAACAGGTCAAGTTGTGCTTTGGACTCACGGATTGGCTAGGTCGGAAAAGGTCACAGCTGATTGGTCACAACAGAGGGCACGGGGACGAGGGAAATTTCACGACTTGCATGGCTGCAGGACACGTTTCAGGGCTCGCGGATTCACCAAGGAAAGATGGCAGGAGGCGGTGGAAAATCTCACTGATTGGGTGAGAGCAGTGACTGCCGCTGGGCGTGCTCCAGGATGGCGGTGTGACAGAAGTAGTACTGGTCAGGTGTCTGGATGCTGAAGGCACGCTGGCTCCGCATGCGCCTGACTGTCTGACATATGTTGAGTGTTCCATTGTCCTGCAGCTGCGCCAGACATATGTCCAACGCACAGAAGGTACCTAGGAGACAAAACAGGGGCTTGGTGCAAACAGAAAGATTCTTCATATGAATGGAAATCTGCACCGGAGGTGTCTGTGGAATCTCTGAGTAACAATGTTTACGCTATTCGTTTGACCTCACGATGAAACCAAAGGCTAATTATTTATCTATTACCTAGATCTAGAATATGAGAGGTCTCCTGTCAATATGATTATCAGTTATAGCCAGCATCCATACAGCAGACATTCTGAAATATATATAACCATATCAAAGTCCACAAGAAGTTGTTGTGATTTTAAATGGTTTAATGTATTACATCTGTCTGTTTCAGATTTTAGAGCAAGACACAGCAACACTAAAACCCAACTGTTCACGATAAACGGTTGAGGGCGGAGACAACCCCATGCATGTTGCCTGTGTGTGAATGTGCGGGTGAATCTAACGCACGTTGGGAAGCACTTTGCATAAAGGCACTATAGAATAATGCAGAGCATTTACCATTTTAGGTGTGATGAGAGCAACCTGTCATTTTAACATCACCTTCATGAGAATCGGCCTAGTCCAGCCTGGCTGCGATAGTGGTATGTGTAAGATTTAAAAACAAAACAAGGTTTGGTGAGAAAATTAGGGAGAGAATTAGGTAAATTAAAAGACTGGTAAAGCATTTGTGTCATTTTAGATTTGACTAAAAAGCATTATTTTATATGATGGCTATGGAAAAATAGCAGATTTACCGGCCTATAGCGCGCCACTTCGTGCTGCGCAACGAGCTTGTATTATTGCTATTATAGAAAAATCGTGAAAATGTGTGCAAATCTTTGAATCTTTGAATATAATATAGTAAAGCAGACATTTTAACTGAAATCTTTGCTTCTGGCAGTCCCTGGAACCTGATGGAAGTGAGGAAGGCTTGAAACCGAAACGCGTCCGTGATTTGTCTGTGTCCATGCTCCACAATAAAATAAATGTTCCAGAAGGACTGCTGGCTATTTCTCTATTACAGTGATTCTTCATGAGTCATGGTAAACTGCATTATTTAGACTGAGAGTTCTAATTTTTCTCTTCTAAGTCCCTGGAACAAAACAGATTAAGATAGTGGTCGGCGCATTTTGGACATGCAAAAGTTTGAAAACTACTGATATAGCAACATGGGTTATTCAGAGAACGGAAAGTTGTAGAATCAGCCTCTGGTCTTAATAGGTTAACAAACAGTCCCATTCCTCTCACCTGTTCTGCCTATTCCTGCGCTGCAGTGGACCACCATGGGGGGTCCCATGGGGTGCCCTGTCCACTGAGGACCCAGGCTCTTAACCACCTTCTTCTGCTGTCTCTTAACGGCTACAAGGAAGTCCAAGAGCGCTATAGCCGAAGAGGGAACGCCATAGTCTGGCCAGCTCAGGTACTGGAAGTGACTCACCTGTCTCTGCTCACACGTCTGCGCACACACACAGATCAAAAGAGAGAAGGAGAGACATGTTGACAGACCGGTAAAGAGACAGTAGGCATAGTAACCGAGAGGTTATAATTATAAAATACAGCAGTCTACAATACATGTTAAAATAATGATTTATTCAGATTGTAGCTTTAACTCCTTGAACCAGCTCTCCCTTACAGCTCTGTGGAAATAAGTCCATGTGTCCTGAATGTTTGTGCTATTTTGTCATACATTTCATAAAGTACAGTGTTGATGTAAGATAGGGCCCTATGTGCAGCAATTTAAATAAAGCGACGCACAACAATTGGTCCGTGACCCAACTTTGGCCCAGACCAAGCCCCCAGTAAGGCTATCTAACGGTGAAGCTGCCACTACCTACTGGCACTTTCATGGAGGTGGACGGACTTTCATGACGTCACGTGCGAAAGTCCGGACCGTCCGGGCTAGGCTAGGCTAAACTTCCGATCGCTCGAGCCATCGAGTTATAATTGTACTTCCGGCAGTCTTCCGGGTGCTTCAAAACGCCACTGAGCAACTTCTATTGAAATGAATAGCGGGCTAACACTCCAGTTCGGTCTCTATCCTTTTATTACTCTATGACCCAGACCCAGTGTTTGGGAACCAGTGGGCTAGCCTGAGCCTCTAGCCGGTTGGGCGGGTTCCCAACCTTTTCTGGATCAGGGCCCACAAAAAATGCCATAACCTTTTTTACATTAATTGTTTAATATTGATGCTATAATATCATTAAAATATGTCGTTTTGGCAATTATTTGGGGGTCCACTTGCAATAGCCTGACGGCCCACCAGAAGGCCCCCGGGCCGGGAAGTTGGTGTATAGTACAGACTAGGATTAGCTGAATGAATTAAAGTTCGCCATTCAACTTTTCTTTTTCAGTTCTGCAGCATCAAACTAGGGACGGCTTGTTGCACAAGCTCAGGGTCAAGCAGTGGCCCATCCATCCATTGTCAGGGCGGTCAGCGCTGCACTACCTCAGTGTTGTGCAGCTCCAGGCTGGTGTGGTTGTAATGGGAGTGGTGCTCTACCCGCTGGTTGACCACGGCAATGTGTCCGTAAACCTCCTGACCCCCCTCCTCCAGGGGCCAATACTGACCACACTTCCTTCTGCCACCTTCATCTGTCCTGAAACACACACACACACACACACACACACACACACACACACACACAGAGTTTTCACATAATTGAACCACTCTTTCCATGCCCATGACGGTTTTGACAACCTTTTTCAAAGTGTCAATTTGTGCCCTTGTCTTGACATTTTGACATTTTCTGGGTACAGACGACCCTCACTTACACTAACCGTAGGTGGGTGTCGTTTCCATAGGAGACGATTTCATTCCGCAATGGTGGCCGAAGCTTTTCTCCACCCTCGCCTGGATGGGTAATTAGGCGATATTTGGACCGCAATGAAAAATCTTCGATGCCCTGCGGTTAGCATATTAGCGCTTCTAGCAGCACCGAAGGAGCTCCAGAGGGGCTCAAAAATGGCGGATCGGAATTCTGTGCCAGCACGTCACGTTTTGAGTTTAGAAGGGGCCGGGCAGGCGGGCACAGAACGCAACTATGTTGTGCGCATTTACATGGCATGGAAAGAGAATGGCCTACAGAGCAACGGGGTAAAACAGTTGTCTTGTACTGTATAGGATGAATTGTATAGCACCTGATGTGGTTACTTTACTTACATTATGTAATGAGCTAAAGAGTGAATTGGAACTGTCCTTATTTTCAGAGACCGTTTACCTGGTTGTCATGACAATGACCAATGCGTTTTGTTCCCAGGTCATTCGCCAGAAGTCATTGTAGGTCTTCTCCAGTGGACCTACAGGAAATAGTTAGTTTAAATTAGTTGCCTAGTCCTAGTGCATTTAAGGGGTTTCTTGCATGTGTTAAGTGTGATTGAATACTCTATTAACAGGATTTATAACCCAAGAAAGCCTATGGCTTGTTTCCATTGGGGTCCATCATATTCAATTAATCTGATAATGTACAACTACCCATTATGTGTCATCCATTCTTTCAAGATGTATAAAATATTTTTCTTGTCCTCTTGAGATAACCTGAGATTAAAGTAATTACATTTAATTCTCTACTCTCAGCCCTAGTGTAAAGAAAGAGTAGAGGTTGAATCTTGTACCTTGAGTACCAATGTATGCGTTCTTCTGTTTGTAGCCGTCCATGAAGCTAGCGTTGATATAATCTGACTTCTGTGGATGACAACATAATTATGTTGAGCTATTGGGGCTGCTACTATGTCCAGCCTAACCAGTGTTACGTTAATTAAAAATACATTTGCATGCATTCGATTACAGCAGGCATCCAGCTGCACACTAGAGGGAATATAGAGGGAATATTACAGTACATATTCTAAATTCTAGTCTATGGCACATACAGTACTGTGCATGACTCCATACCAATTTAATTTAGAATTTATATAAAACACAAAGCTGGGTGGCTAGTCAATAATGACCGCAAGCAGTAGATTAATGTAAAAAAGAAAAATCACAAAATCAAAACGTAATTGCATAATAAATACAGAGAAGGCTTTAACATCCAGGGTATTCAACGTTGCTTCTCGTCGACAATAAAGCGTGTGCAATACAATGAAAGATGATCATCTTGGGATAGAAACCACACCACATTCCTTCAACTCTGCAAGTTCCACCTTGCTTTCGCAAAACTGGCAGTCGGAACTACACAAGGAACAGGTATTCCTGAATCCTTAGTGAGTGAAATGTGGGACTTCAGAATGAAAAGCCACCGTCCTTATTGTCATGGAGGACATTTATGTAACATATTCAGTGTTTTTAAAGTGATGTTGAACTTTGGTAGAACCTTGGTCCTAAAGCTACCTGTTCATCAAGATATAAGTCAAAATAATTACAACCCTGAATGTGTCTAGTAAACACAATTTAACAGTAATTCAGTCAGGACCATTCACAGTTCCATTCCATTTAACCATTTATTGCAACAAATGGCTCCGCTCTTAATGATGCTCCCTAAATTTAGAAAAATCAGGGAACGCTATGCAGAATCCCCCCCGACAGATATACAAGAGTTGGCCCATAGCAAGACATTATTCAGATGAACTTGAGTCATGCAAACTAACAACAATGTGAGAAAATAAAATCACTTTTTTTCTTTTGTTTTCTACACAACGAGAATATAAAAATTGGTTTACTAAACACCTTCAGTGAAACTGCTTTCACCATGGGTCTGTGCTGTGAGCCATTCCATTCATTCTCATTAAACAGGTCTACAAATTACACTTTTATCTGATAAACAAATGAAAACAAAGCACATTCTGTCAAAATACTGTACGTTTCCTAGTACTTAATTTTGGTAAAGTGAAATAGCCATTTTCATGTTATATTACCCACAACAGAAGTGTAACTTTAGTGTGACAAGGTCACTAATATCTTTGACACACACACACACACACACACACACACACACACACACACACACACACACACACACACAACCTACGGTACATACAAGTGGACTTGAAGTGGAAACTGACCTCATTCTTTCTGGCTTTCAAGCGAACCCTTGTCTGGTCAAGGCACAGTACGTCTCCATAACGATTCCTGTCCTGATTGCACACAGCTCTGGACACAAACAAGCAGACAGTGAAAGTCTATAAAAAATATGTCTGAACAGCATCATCATGCATGAAGAACAGCTCTATCTCACATTTGACATCTGGTGTGAATGATGTTAAATATTAAGACATGATTACATGATTTGAGATGAATGGACCTCACCATGAAGACTATTCTGTTGTATTCCATTAGGTTGAGATACAGAGAAGAGAGTGGCAAACATTGACATTTCTAACAGATAATCACCGTTCTAATATTGTTGCTTTTCATGTTTACAAATGTGTCCGTGGCAAATTTTGGATTATCCTTTTCTTCAGAATATGTATGACACCCGTGAGTGACTAATTCCCGTGCCAGTAGCCGTGCAATCCCGCCGCCCCCTCCCCCGCGCCCACCCGCCTCCCCGTTCTCGACAGTGCGAGCTGCGAGATAGTATAGGTCCAGTGCTGGTTGATGCGTTTGTAAAGTGTTATACTATTAGTATAGTGCCAAAGTCCTGACGCAATCGATCATCCCCTAGTTCACAGAAGTTTTTCTCTATGGAGAACATAACATGGGGTCTTAAATCGCCCAATGGTCCACAAATAAACAAACTGTCTCTGCGATATTGTTGGGGAGGTCTGTCTCTGTACACTCTCAGAGTTACAGACCTGTTATGGTCCTTCAGGGCTACCTCTTTAGGTGTTTCTGGTAATAGGATTGCACCTCATTTTTTATGTCTGTGGCAAAAATGACTTTTCACAAACATTTCCACCACGAGCTAACATGGTTACTTATGACCACTGGTAGGGCACCACGCCGAGGGGGCACCAGAAGCTGCAAGCCGATCCTCATAATAATAATATTTTCTTTGTGCGTCTTTGCCGCTTAACTAATAAGCATCCGTGCGTGCATTCTCGAGTTGCATGCGTGCCCATGTGGGCAGTGCTGAAGTGGCCCCTCTTCCCCGCCTGGTCTGGCAGTGAGTTAATGTGTTATTTAGCACCAACATGTATAGTAAGTGGCACAGAGTCCAAGTGGTACTTTAGATTATTTATTTATTTTTGCTTTGACATTTCTTTTAAAGTGTTCTGTGGCTCTACAACGAGCAGTGGGAATTCTGAGGAAGATAACCGAGTGAAATGACTTGGGTAAGAACAAGGCCAAACATGGCAGTGAAGTGTTCCGTGTTTGCACTGCCATTGAGACTCACAGGGCGGCATGGAAGGTTCCCGGCGGAGGTTCTCTCCTCATCTCGTCATACTCCGTATGGATCCCGGACCTCTGGAGCCTGCCCAGTTGAGCCAGCAGCTCCTGGGGCCTCAAAGCCCCGTCCGTGGGGACCCCAGCGGGGTGTATGGACATGCCATCATCCGACAGCGAGGCGGGGATTCCCCGCGCCACCGCCAACTCATCCACAGGGTCGACGGTGCGGCCGTTCTGCCCGGACAGGAGCTGCTGGTTTCTATTGCCGGGGTCGTCCAGGACCAGCAGGCCTCCCAGATGTTGGGGGAGACAGTCCCTGGGCAGGTGGTGACGCAGGTCTGCCGTCTTTACCATCTGGACCTGGACAGAGAGAGGAAAACGTTACAGAAGAATGGATGGATGTTCAATCATTACTGTTTGTCACTGTATTCAGTTGAAGCAGTAAAATCCACACTGTATAATATTGACGAAGAGCTCTCTTTTTCCCTCAATTCCACCTATAATTGAGCTTAACCCATGTAGCCGAGTCTAAAAACGCTGTCTAAAGTATTTTTTTTAAAACTTCAAATATGTATTCAAAAATGACATAATGTTGTTGTAATTATGTTGCTATATACTGTACATAGCAACAACAACCCCAAAACGGGTTCCCTGATTGAACGGTATAGTTCAGGGGTGGGGAACTTTGATGAGGGAGCGGGCCACTATACGTCATTCTATGTCACACAAAAGTAGCAATATAAAAAAAACAATAACATTGTAATACTATTCATTAAAAGCTACTAATATAGACTGAAGTAATTAAAGCGGGCTATGTTTGCATGTTTGGAATTGTAACAGCTGAAATACGAGTATTCGATATTAACCTGTGAACCGAAGTGAAGGTCAGGCTGCATGTGGCCATATATGGTATTAGTTAAGTTACGTGTAGGGGTTCCCGGTCTAAATGTGTTTTTTCCCCACTCTGTACATAGTGTGTCCATGTCTATGAATTTATTGTATAGGGCCTAAATGGACCGCAAGGACTTTGTTTTGGTGCTATCCCTTTTGGAATAAGTGTTTGACTGTACTCTTTACGCCGTCTTTACATTTAACATTTTACTGAATAAACTATTCAAACAATCATTCAGGAAATAAGAAACGGCAGTTAATAGAAACATGAGACATCTAGCCCCCCCTCCCCCCCTCCGGTTCCTCACCCGCTCTCTGAGTTTCTCTTTGAGCAGCAGACTGAGGAGGTTGTAGGGAACTCTGAACCAAACTGGGGCTCCAACAATCAGAACCTTCTTCAACCTGGCTGGGAACGCCCCCTGGTGGACAAAACGGAGAACACACACAGGTTTTCATACTGGTTTTTTATTTGGTGATATACTACTGGATCATCTAATATTTGTATGGTCAACTGGGGATAAAAAAAGGTGAGATTAATTCAGCATGTTCATCCTATTATACATAATTATGATCCTCATATTTAAGAATATAAACAACAATGCCCTTGAAACTACTGACGTTTGAACCATACAAAATGTGCCCATAATGTGTAGAAGTGTACTGCTAGTTTCCATTCCAAGTGATGAATTGATAATTAAGACCCCCAATTAGAGCCTGGACTAAAGCCAGCAGTTTTGATGTACTTTGTGTTTGCGTGTGAAATGCTGCCCTGGTTTTTGAACCTTGAGTAAGTTGAGGATCTTCTTGCTGAGGTCCAGCTCAAAGTTGGTGTAGTTGGAGCCAGCCATGTCGTATATGAACACCAGGCCATTCCTCTGAGTCTCAAAGCTGTGAGGACAGAATAGAGCTTGTCAAGGCTTAACCCCTTGGCTTGAACCCTCTATATGCCTACTTAGTAAAACATAGAGGTGTAACTGTACTTGGACCGCTAAATAGCTACAAGCTTGTAATACGCTGTGAGCTTGTAGAGCTGCTATTTTTTTGGCTAATGTTCTCCCCTGAATATGGATGCTGGGGTTCAAGTGGTTATTAAGACACAACTGAAGAGTGTCTGCAAGTAAAAGAGAGTGACAAAAAAATTATTCCATAGTAACAAATGCCTAATACAAAGACATTCTTTCCATAACATTCATAACAGATGCAAAGGAATATAAAGAAGAAGAAAGGCTTAATCTAATCTGTGCCTGCCTGCCTGTCTGAAATACCATAATGCTCCATGTGACACAAATTGCAATGAGATTGAGATTTCCATTTAAAACCTCTCCTAGCGGAGATGAGTCAGGCAGAGATGCCTTGCAGGTTCAAACATCTGCCCGTCAACAACACTATATATTTAATGGTTTTAATATACACTGGTCCCGAGTACGATTTCTGTTTTATATGTGAAATGAACCTTGATACCACCATAATAAAAGTGTTTTCAGACAGTGTTGTTCACCTCCCACAGCTCGATTCCAATTATTTTCCAAGAATATTTAACCCAATTGTTAGTCCTATATAACAATCATGCAGCGCACTAATGAGTCTCTTACTCCTATGGGCAGTGCCCAAAGACAGGCAGTGTAACAACAATAAAGCATAGAATATAGAATGGTATAATTCTATTCAAAATGTTTTGCTACAACACCTATCCCTGGGCACAGGCTCAGGCTGCAGCACGTTGAGAGCTTGTAGATCTGTTATTTGATCTGGTAGTACACGTTAGGCTGCAATCCCGCAGCCCGTTCGCCAGAAAAACTCACACATTACATATTTAGTGTAATGTTTTTGTATACACGTTTTGGAAAATCAATAGCCAAAAAGTGCCAGGCGGTGTTGTTCACCTCTCCACAGCTCTGTCCAGGAGGTAGAAGAGAGCCTGGAGGACCACGTGGTTGCCAGTCTTGGTGGGGTGGTGGAGCTTTGCTGTGTACAGAGCAATGGACGCCCCCGACGGGTCCCTCACACCCTGCAACACAACGCGTTAGAGATGAACACATTGGTTTGGTTTTCAACCCTTTTCATATTCATCTTTATTCGGCATTTGAGCCACGGACCACAATTTGATGAGATTTAGCCCCTCAGACCCAAAACTAAAAGAATATTTTGAGATTGTTGGATAAGATTGTGTCCACAATTCCATGTTGTGGTACCATATAGGAGAGATAACAGGAAAACGTTGATCAAAATAACAGTTCTTCTACATTCCGGTAGTACGGATGTGCAATAATTTAACTCTTGAAAGCGTAAAATGAAACCAAATGGACCCGTCTCATTTGACCCTCTCAAGACTTAAAGATCAAATAATTAAGGGTCCATGTGGTAACCAACTCTCCCTCCTATAATTTAGCTGGGGACCACCTGGAACCCCCTCAAGGTGCACTGGTGGTCCCTGGACCACTGGTTGAAAAACACTGGTCTAATCATTGACATAACATTTCACCGATTGAATCGGTTTGATTTTGCTTAGCTTACAACGGAGAAAGAAATAATAATAATGTAAAATGAAAAGTTTAAGTTTTCTCATTACAAATGAGAAATGATTAAAACAAGCATTAGTTGCAGCCCAAGAACACATCACACGCTAGCTGCTAAAGTCAGCAGAACCACAGAAACCAAATGAAAGTGAATGCAGGAAGATTCATAGGTTACAAACATAATGAGTCACATGGGACCTCTTTAACATGTTGAAATTAGAGGAAGAAGCATTGTTTTGTCTTTGTTCTACAACACATAGAAGGCTGTCCGCTTTCGCTCTAATGGAGACAAATGGATTCCTTGTCAGTTGCTGTGTGTAGTGAACCAACACATTATTGATCTGTGAGAGTGCTGGATTAGATCAACCCCTCAGTATCAGTTGGTAGTTCATGTGTAGTGGTTTAGATTTGGGACAGGAAAGCAGCCTAACAAATTATATTATTCTTGTATACTTGTCGAATACTAATAATGATAACCTTTTCCATTTTATGAATTATTTGTCAGTCTGCTTTCAGCATGCTTTTAGTCGGGCATTAAATGTGTTCCACATAAAGAATTGTAACTGATTGATTGTCGAGCAATTTTAGCTGCAACAGTCTGAGGCTGGTTAGTAGTTTGTTGTTTATCTGAAGAAAATTGGGGTCAGCACCAACCTTGGGGGAGTAAAATTACCACAGGGGGGCGCAGTTCTTCATGAATTACTTTAATAAACGAGTCAGGGCCCAGCAAAGTCTGTTCCCAAAGAGGCTTTAATATTTCGTCTCCACTAAGTGTTTCTTGGTCGTATACAACAATGTTGACAAGGAACTGCTATGGAGGAGATAACAGACTTCATGCTAATGAGTTCAGAGACAGGATGCTGGCACGCTGCCACAGTTTGCCTGTCTATAAGTTACCGGGAAGAGAAAATCTGTCAGAAACAGGCCAGGTTTCCCAGCTCATTCTCTCCATGACACAGCAGAGAACCAGGGATGTTTACCACATCTGTGTGGTTATTATGATATCACAGGCTACATCTGTTATCGTTTTGTTATTGATTTCATGGCATTTAAACAGTACACGACAGACCACATCCCCTTCTCTCACCCTGAATCAGGTCCTCTCTCACAACATCTTCCTCTTCAACTCAACAATTGCTTTGAGGCGGTCTACATTTGAACATTTATTTTCCCGTATTCATGTCTGTCAACTGTTATGTACATCACAATCACATTGCACAATTGTACAATTTGTAGATGCGTTGCTTACAGTGCATTAGCACGAGTGCTATACAGTGTATTAGCACAAGTGCTAGTATTTAACACCTGTCCACAGGACTTAAAAATACGGTAACAATTTAGTTAAAAAAAAGTACAAACAAATGAATATATACTAGTGATATTTTACATAAAAATCACCCCAACCCTAACCCATTACATTAACTTGTAAAACAAAAGCATCTGTAGCATTTCTCTTTCACGTGTTTCTTAATCTAGGACCACAGGAATAATGTTCGTTTTTTGGGTGAACTACTCCTTTAAGTGTATTAATCTATGGGTGAGTATTAGGCTATAACATTATACAAGTAGTTTATAAAAAAAAAAATATGTTTTAACCTTTATTTAACCAGTAAAAACACATTGAGACTGCTTCTCTTTTACGAGTGGGAACTGACCAAGAGGCAGAAATAAAATTGCACTTCAATACATCTAATATCTAATAAATACAACAAATCACCAAAATCCTAACCTTTTAGTAGGAGGGCAAAATACACAATATAAACCGAAAGAATAAATATCTAGGCATGAACATAGGTTAGTACATATCCAAACATGTGCAGGTGTTGGACTGTACATCTAAGATGATCCTTTTGAAACTTCTCAATGGAACTTTCAAAGCCAATTTTAGTCTGGACTGTAGCTCGTTCCACGACCAAGGGCCAAAGAAGGCCAGACATTTTTACCCCCCTCGGATTTGAATGCTGGTACTAGTACACACCAATTTGACCTGAGGTTGAGACCATTTTGGACCAAGTCGAATTTGGAGGAAATGTAATCAGTCACAATACTGTGCTGTTTAAAAGTACCTTGCCCAAAGTAAGCAGCAGCACAACAAAAGTATAAATGTGGATTCTTTCAGTGGTCAGCATGTTGCAATGCCATCCTGTAAGTTAATAAACAGGGTCTATATTAGAAGCACTTATGTCACTGTTTATTCAAGTCCAGCCAAGCCTCAAAGAGAGGATATTCCGGAAGCTTCCTTTGTAAGCAAATAATTCCCTGTTCTCTGGCACTGGGACTAAAAATACTTCAGACAGGATGTGAAGCCTGCTGCTGAGGTCTGAGAAGAACAACGTCACATCAGAGGAAGCACTATCCATGACACTGTGGTCTGACAGCCAAGGACACTGAGAGGGGAGGGAGAGAGAAGGTGAACTTTGGCTTTTTACTTAAAAGTGAAGGTTATTGTGACGCATGGGTTTGTGCGTTTGCACGCAAGCACATACGTACATGTGTGTGCTTTGCGAGTTTGAGCGTGTGTGTGTGTGTGTGTGTACACAATTATTGGTGTTACTATAGTGGACTTTCTAATACAGTGGACTGGGGGTATGGGGTTCTGATTTCATAATGGGGGAGGGGGGTGGCGAGGGAGATAGTTTCAAGATGATAGTATAAGGCAGCAATAACAACAAAAATATCAAGACAAAATAAAACTAAAAAACAACAATAAACAAATAAATAGTGCTACACATGTAATATAACAAGTGTGTATGGTTTTCATTTTGGAATACTGGTCCTGTGTGTGCATGTGCGTGCGTTAACTTGCAATGTGGCTGACTAAGACCAATTTGATCTGGCAGAGGGAAGGACCCTCGACTTGAGGGACTTACGTCAATAAAGGAATTGATCATTCATTCAATCAATTCTTCACTCACTCATACACAACTAGACTGTTCCAGAGGAATCATTTCCTACATAGTGCTGATGTAATCGTATTTATTTTTAAATGAGTAGTTATTTAAATGAGCACTAGGTTCCACGGATCTATCAAAATGTGTGGTTCCGTATATTCCAATTAAAGGTTTAACCACATAAACCCTAGCATCCCTATCATGGGGCAAACATTCGCCATCAATGACAGATCTAAATGCTTCACAACCACAGGCATTATGAGCAAGCTATTTTTGGCGTAAAGGGAATAAAGGAGAGGGCCTACTAGTACAGACCCTTGGGGGACTCCGGTCAATTAAGTATAAAGGGTTTAAGTGGTTAAGTGGCATTGTCTCTGCAACATGATCCATCCAGGTAACGGTAAAGTACTGGTTACTGCAGAGATTCATCCAGGTAACCAGGTACTGGTTACTGCAGAGATTCAGGAGAACTGGTACCACAGTATGTCATTCTGCTGTAGGAGGTGTGTGGACATGCCATTGCCAGAGGAAGCACCAGCATGCACCACTTTTCAACCCTTTTCAGTCCATAATTTATTCGCCATTTGAGCCACGGACCACCACTTGATGAAATGTAACCTCTCTGATCCAGACTATTTTGTTATTGTTGGATAATATTTTCGCACAATTCCATGTATTGATGTGGTACCATAGGAAAGATAACAGGCAAACATTAATCAAAACAACAATTATTCTACATTCTCTAATTGTGTAGACTTCATTGTAAATTAAGTAATGAAGATGTTAAACGATAATTGAACTCTCGAGAGTGTAAAATTAAACACGTTTCATTTTACACTCGTAAGAGTTAAATCCTATTATAATTCAGCGAATCTCTGAATGTCTGAATGTCTGAATGAATGAATGAATGAATGAATGTCACTGACAGCGCTTTATCTCATCATTGGCTGCACCAATCACTCCCACTTTTCACACAGGCATGGACCATAATTATATGGAGGTCTTAACGGAGCCCTTTCTTCGATTTGACACATTAATGATTTATAATGAATTTATTAGTGGATAAAAAAAATGCAAAAATGGGTATTGTACTGTCAATATGACATGATTATGAATGCAAAGTAGCGGTCCATGTGTGGACAGGCTACCTGTCGCCGTTGTGCATGGTGACGTGTGCAAACCGTGTAGTTTATCAGGAGAAGAATACCAAAGGATGCAACATTTATTAGTGAATTAAAAACGCACCGGGCGCAGTACCCCCCCCACGGCCACAAGAGGGGGGCAAATATCTCACAACGGGTAAGGGCTAGTATCTATAAATAAGGGTAATCATTTAGCTGGGGACCACCTGGAACCCCCTCAACGACCACTGGTGGTCCCCGGAACTCACTGGTTGAGAACCACTCAGGTAAACACATGACTTCTGATATGAGCCACTAAGGACTGGAATTTGGGAAACCGACCAAGGGCAAACACCAGATGCACACCAACATAGGATTGGAATTTTAAAATTGTGAGCTAGTCATTAACCCTCTTGAAAGGGGGTCCAGCAAAATGTCTCCACTCAGGATATTGCTCATCTTTCTATAAGCATTCTGTTCTTCACAGTTATAGAACAAAGGCGGATGCGCTCAAACACACTCTCGCACGCACGCACTTACCAGTACAGTAAACTTTCCGCTGAGCAGTTCTGATCGTAGAGGTTCTTCCTGTGGTTCTAGTCTGACGATGCCCTCCTTTAGACGAGTCTCCTGAAACACACACACACACACACACACACACACACACACACACACACACACACACACACACACACACACACACACACACACACACACACACAGTCAGTCAATTAACACGTTCTGATTCATATGGTGTCGCTCTGAAAGAGGCTAGCTGTCTATAAGAAGGTTACTCTGTGTGTCTGTCTGGAGCTAATCTCTCAAACAGCTGGACTGATCAGTGCCAGTAGGCCACAGAATACCGCTAATGTTTTTCACACATGATTTATCTCTTTTTTTAATATTTAACTTCAATTTCAAAATGGAAGTCTTCAGGGACTCAGATTGGGCTGAAACATTGCCCAAATTCGGAGTCATATCATATCTGTCATAGAAGTCGGACCTCCCAGAAAGTCTGCCTGAAGTCCAAATTGCACATTGGAGCCACGCAGTTTCCATGAGGATCCCGAGTTCCACATGATTCGATTTTTATTTAAGAATTAAGATTTAACTAAAAGCTAATATGAAGTTAAATGTTCAGTTCAGTTCCAGGATGGTGTTAAGATGATAATAATATACCGCCTCGGCCTGTAGCTATGGTTGCATTTTCATGGCTCCTTTTATTTTATTTTATTATTATTAACCCAGATCCTTTGTTCTAGTTGCTTTTTTAAGAAGACACTTGTGGCATTTTGCCTTTACAAGATAGCAGGTCAAGTAGGGTAAAAAACAGGAAAGAAACAGGAAAGACGAGAGAGTGAAAGTGAGGGGAGCGCAAGGGAGAGAGATTAAGTGTGAGAGAACGACAGAGGAATCATTGTATCCAGTGTTGTGAACTGGATTTGAACCCACAACAATGCAGCCTGTACGTTATGCATCGTGTCCCATGCAGCTCACCAGTTCCAGCTGTCTATGTTCCAGAAATAATAATAATAATGTCACAAACATGTTGCCAGAGGTGCATGTTCAGCCTTCACTTTTGGAAAATGTCTGAAGACTGAAAGAAAAAACACTGTAAAAGTGAGCTACACAAATGTTGCATTTGTGTTTGCATTGCAATTGTTAATATTCCGCAGAAATAACAGTAACAAGTTATTTATTTTTCAGGGGCAATTGATCAGGATACAGTGTAGGAGAGACAGACAGTAGGAAGGCTGAGACACTGTGTTGTAGGCCAGGGGAAACAGACAGCTGGAAAGCTGAGTGATGGGCCTGGCACAAGTTTCCTAAGGATCTTACTGGGGGAAAAGGCGATGTGTGAATTATGGGCATCCCTTCCTGTTGTCATTCGGGATTGTCTTGACGGAACATACACAAGACTTCTCATGCTTGTCCAGAACCTTTCATGGAGGAACCATCCCACTAAAGCTCAGATTTATGGTGGCATCCCTTCCGTCTCAGTTGTTGTGGCACAAAGAAGATTCTGACTAATTCTGACTATGCTTTGCAGGACAAATAAAAGACCAGGTCATTTTGGATATTCTTCTGTGGAGACTGCCCTGCCCATCAAGAGGAAACAGACCACTCGCATTTCCAGATGTTCCAAGTAGGGACACATGCAGGACTGACTGTGAATGGACTTGGTGTGGCAATGAGCTACAGAGACACAAGCGGCTTGTGTGGCAGATCTCGAGTGCACTAAAATGATGATGATGTCATTCAATTAATTTGAGTCAACAATAATGTGGGAACATAACCTGACAGGAAAAAAAGGGTCATATTAGTCTGCCTACTTACCCTAGCCTACCAGTACAAGATATCCCTTCACACAGCTGATTCAACTGAATGGAGTCAGGAGTTAGGCTACTGCTAAAGAGCAAGTCTCAAGAGCCATTTTAATCAGCTGTGAGGAAGGAGATATTTAGGGTAAGTAGGCAGACTAATGTGATGAGACTGATGACCCTTTTTGATTCATGTCAGGTTGTGTTCCCACATTATTATTGACTGACACGGATGACAGAACAGGAAGTGATGCCCAGAATTTACGCAAGGCCTCATGGGACACTGGAAACCCGTATATAGGAGACAGACATTAAGAAAGCTGAGAGGGAAATGGTGTCGGAGAGAAAGATACGGTCTCTTCATACTAGATTGACAGTTTTACACCAATTAACTCAGCTTGACTTTGTGAGTTTGAATTGAAGTTCATCTTGGAGTCACCAAGTTGCCTCATAAAATATTTCAAACTGTCATAGTCAGTCACTGGAGGTTTTTAAGTATGTATTTATGAGTGAAATATCCCTTTAACACATTCAGGACGGGAACCCCTTTTGGTGTTTTAAGCATTATGTTTTACCGGTACTTTAGCTATTTTTTTTAAATCGTGAAAATGTGGCACAAATCTTTGAATATATATTATTTCAGAGCGAAAATTTTTAACTCAAATCTTTGTGTTAAGGGGGGGTCCCTGGAACAAAATATTTTCAGATGGGGGTCGGTGGCCAATTACATAATTTTGGGGGTCCTTGACATGAAAATGTTTGAGAATGACATAGAAACATACGTTTTCCAGAAAACTGTTGAAGGCATTTGTATAATCGACCCTCAGGTCGATTCCCTTCCTGGAGGAGAGGGAAGTCTGGAGCTCTCTGGTGGAGCTGTTGCCCCCACGACCTGACTAAGCGGTTGAAGATGGATGGAGGGAGCTACTGAGCTTTGTAGATTTCAATTCACCACTCAGTATAAACAGATTATATTAACATCAAACTGCACAGAAACATGAAAACCCATAGACCCGAGGCCCATTCTAAAAATGCCCTTTAAAGTTTTCTGAAAAACCTTTATTAAAAAAAAAAAAAGGAAAATTGCTAATGATATATATTGCAACAACTAAAATGACACAGAGGCGTTCCTGGCTTGAAAGGTAGAACAACGTATAGTTGTAACAGTTCTAAATTGGTTAAGAATCAAGAAATACCATGTTAAAAAAGGGACATTTCACATGATCACTCTCAATCTCACATACCGTATAACTAAAAGGGTGAACCTGGCCTGTACTCAGGAGGACAATTATTCCATGTAGTGTTAAATAGGGCTCAGTGAAGTAATGGCAATGAGATTTGCCTGAGGCAGAATCTTAAGTTGCATGCAGATCATAGAAAATGTGTGTGTGTGTGTGTGTGTGTGTGTGTGTGTGTGTGTGTGTGTGTGTGTGTGTGTGTGTGTGTGTATACTACATCTGCTTTGGTCATCTGTAACTGGACCGGCTTCTCTCCAACTGATAGAGAAAGAGATGCATGCTGGGATACCTGTAAGAGCCTTGTCTGTTCCTGGTTTATCTATTTACTCTTTACTTCCCTGAACTCAAATTTGATTTACAAAGACAGATATCTTACACACGCACACACACAGTCAGTCAGTCAGTCAGTCAGTCAGTCAGTCAGTCAGTCAGTCAGTCAGTCAGTCAGTCAGTCAGTCAGTCAGTCAATCACACACACACACACACACACACACACACACACACACACACACACACACACACACACACACACACACACACACACACACACACACACACACACACACACACACACACACACACACACACACACACACACACACACACACACACACACACACACACACACACACACACACACACACACACACACACACACACACACACACACACACACAGTACCCTGTAGCTGTGGAAGAGCTCAATGGCTCGCAGGACATCGAATTTGCGAGCCATGAGGAACTTGACAGCGAGATCCCAGGACAGAGGAGAGACTCCATGCTGACTGGTCCACTTGTTGATCTCCTCCAGGAACTGTTTTGTGGCCTGAGACAGACAGACAGACAGAACATTACATTAGGTACTCAACTTAACCAGTAACAAGTCCTATTTAGTTTTTAAAAGTTTACACTGCACCACATCAGCTTATATATCTGCTTTTTTCTGAAAATAAAAAAATATATATGAACGATTTTTTTAAACGTTTTTTTCACCTATAAACAACGTGCCCAAAATAGGAACGCCTGGTTAATTACACACATATTGCACACACATCTGTATACACTCACCAACATACACACAAAGTATGTTGTCCTTACGTACAGTAAACACACTCTATACTCCCACTCTGTATACACTGACAAACACACATTCTCTAGTACCATACAGTATAAACAGTATTCAGTGTCATACACAATATGCCAGTGGTTCCCAAACTTTTTAGCTCAAGATCCAAAAGAGAAATTTGACGTTTGCCCGGGAAAAGAAAAAAAAAGAAAGAAAGAAAACATTGAATTTCTAGAGTACTACAGACGAATAACAGTTTAATATCAGTCCACACTAATTATCCATAATGTATACATGATGGATAAGGGATGAGGACAACTAGGCCTTTTTGTGGAGGTGTCAGAATGACATTTGGACTAAAACTGTTATTCGTACTTCGTACTAAGTTTTTTGAAAATGTTTTGAAATAATATTAAAAACATGATGCCAGAAGCAAAAAAATAAAGTGACACATCAAAATGGGTCCAGACTCCAGAGACCCAGTGTTTGGGAACCAGGGAACCATTATACGACAACACTGTGTAGTTGCAGACTCAAAAGAACATACAAACACACACACACACACACACACACACACACACACACACACACACACACACACACACACACACACACACACACACACACACACACACACACACACACACACACACACACACACACACACACACACACACACACACACACACACACACACACACACACACACACACACACACACACACACACACACACACACACACACACACACACACACACACTGTATTCCCATGATGAGGCCATTGGAGGCAGGGAGGAAGTGAAACCAGCTTCAAAATTCAATCCATCCTGACAGGAAGTGCCACATAAGACCTGCTGATAGCTGACACTCATGTGTTCACGGGACCGGATGACCTACATGCCTCTGTGTGTGTGTGTGTGTGTGTGTGTGTGTGTGTGTGTGTGTGTGTGTGTGTGTGTGTGTGTTTAACATCCATGACAAACACCATTCAGTGAGCTGAGCATACACATCCCTATCCATATGGTGTGTGAGTGAGAGCGTGAACACACACAGGTAACAAGACAACTCACCCCTTTTCCGTTTTCCTCCCGGAATTGTCCCCAGTGAGGGGTGGGAGAGGCTGGACGGCAGACAGCTGGACTTTGAATTTCTCTAACTATAAACTTTCATGACAGCAGACTAAGTACAGCCCAAGTACAAATATAATTTATGTAAAGTTACAGTGAAGTCGGTTCACGGAAGTTGTTGTAGGCTATGTGGGGATTATCTGACGAGGTACCATTTGATTGGGAAAAAGCTTACATATACCAATTAATTATACTAAATTGTTTATAGGGTAAATATAAGTAAAATTATATGGCCTTTCGATAGGAGTATCTTTTTATGTTATCCCCCCCTCACTGGGGAAAAACGGGCAAGCACCGGGGTGAGTTGTCTAGTATCCCCGGGCCCCCCAGGGCGGGGATATGTGTGTCAGCTCATATCATGAGAGTGAAGATGCCATGGCACAGCTACGCCTGCTATCAATTGTTTGGGTACAGAATAGATATGACCCAAGCAGCTTCTCTCATTGTGGTCAATGGTGCATTTACTGTATATAGCGCTTTTATCCAAAGCGCTTTACAGAGATTGTGCATTACATTCACCCATTCACACACACATTCATACACCGATGGCAGAGGAAACCATGCAAAGCACCAACCTGCACATTGGGAGCAATTAGGGGTTCAGCATCTTGCTCAAGGACACTTCGACACCAACTCTGAGGGGAGCCCGGGATCGAACTGGGAACCACATGGTTCCCATCCAGCCAGCCAATCTCAAGGCCACAGCTGTGAGTAATGAGTATAATATGGTCTGATCCAATCTCTGTGTTCATGGCATAACTACTTTACGACCAAACCGATCTGTGCGTCAAACGTACTTCTCCCAATGATATCATGTGATTAAAGCACATCACCACCACCTTTCTTACATAAATTACAGATCGGGACGATTTATTATTATTTTTTAAGAGAGCGTTTACATTTTATATACACACCTGAAAGAAACAAAGAAAAAAGTCAGATAAATATAAACTCTAGAGATATGCCCTCTCAGCCAGCTGGTTCTGGGACTAACAAACAGACACAAGCAGAGTGACCCAAACCTCACTGGACTAAACCAAATTATAAGAAAACAATGACACAGGAAAGAATCAACACAAAACCAGAGCCATTTGGAATTCTATTTATCCCTAAATAATAAATACACAGTGGCAGAATATGTGAGCACTGCAACTGTGACTTATCCAATACGACCAAAAACGTTGATATGTACAGACTGTGAGCTTAGTGTGTAGCGATCGAAAAAGCTGCCACAGACAGATCTGGGTCCGAAGAGAAAACTTGCAGAATGTGGACCCACTGCACACAACACCAGATGAGGTGGAAAATGAGCTGCACTTCTAAACCTCCCATCTGTTCCAAGACATCAGAAACACATACTTCCACAGATTACATTTTAAACAACTAAAGAGTTTGAAAACTCTGCAGTGAGGGAATACAGCAATGTGCAAACATGGCAGCATTTGTGACATATACAGCTTAAAGACTACTAATCATGTGTGTATTCCTCTGTGTGTAAGCACTCTGTAACTGGACCGGCTTCTCTCCAACTGATATATGTAATATTTTCCTTTCACCAGTTAGTTCAAATATTTGATTGCAAAGTTGCAATGGGATACAACTCCACTTACATGATTTAATTCTATCTTAATTGTATATACAATTCTTAGTTTTGATTGTTTTATTTCCCACTTTGGCAATGTAATATGATTCCCATGCCAATAATTCAAAAAGACAGAAGGAAATTAAGCTGAGAGAGACTGTGTATGGGAGCCACAAGATAGAAGGTTTTGCTGGGATCTGATCCCAGACTGGCAGGCTAAATGCATAGAACATTGTTGTGATCATTATCATTTTTGTACTTCTCTTTTTGTCTGGTTTGTATGTCGACCTGACTGCGAGTTATCGCTGTGCAAACTAAGGGTCCCTAATAAACTAAAGATGTGTCCTAGTCGATGGACCCACAGTCACACAACAGACACAACACACCGTCGCCGCGCTGCCCACGCAGGATGTAATTATGGTGCTGGGAGAGGGGGAGGGGGGGGGGGGGGGGGTTACTCTCTGCCACTATCTGTGTGGGAACATACAAAGAGCTATTGTTCTATCATGGATCACAGGAGCGCTGAGACATGAAATAGGAGCGATACACAAGCTAAAGTGGAGGGGCTATAGGCCTGTCATAACCACCTGATCGCAATTATTTTAGCATAATTGTCAATATAATTTCCATTCATCTGTATAAATTAATCTGCTGATAAATGAATACATTTTCAAATATTTCAAAGGCCAAGTCCCATTATGCGATTTGTGAAACAGTTTATCAAGTTTTAAGGGCTGTTGTAACTGTTGTATAATTGCAATATTACAATTATATTATATATTAGAATATTACACTTCTGCGATACCTTTCGGAACTCGACCTGCGTGCAAGTTCCTACGGCACCGCAGGCGTGCATTAATGACGATAAAGAACACCCTCTCGTGTAATATCGTAGACTACTACTACTTGCTACTCACATGAGACATGACTGTAGCAAGCAAGACTATAGGCATTTGGTGCTGAGAATTATCAATATAGTAGCTTAATCTGTTAATAAAAAAAAGATGAGATCGAATGGTCTTCTGCTGCGGAAACAGTTATGAAAGCTACCATTTACAGACATCATTCATTATCACAGGGATGATGCGTGGGTTAACCCATTCTGACCTGAGATCAGATTCATATGAGGTTTCCACGGGACACACACTGGTCTGATTAACCCATTCTGACCTGAGATCAGATTCTAAAAATGTCAGTCGTTCTTCGAATTTTTCAAAAATAGCAGACCTACAAGCTCGTATCGCGCCACTCGGTGGCGCGATATGAGCTTGTAGATCTGCTATTTTTCAATAGCTAAAGCATAACATGATGCCAACACCAAAATGGGTGCCCGGTCAGAATGGGTTAACAGAGACGACGTGCTGCTTTTCCTGCACCCTAAAATCTCCTCATGTCCATTAGGTTGTTCTTTTCTTAAACAGTCCCTTAATTAAATAAAATTAAGTTCAGCTGTGCAGTCAGTGGTACAGTCTCAAATACACCAGCACATTGCCTGCACCATTTCGTATACATCTGAACGGGGCATCAGAAATATCGAATTACATTCACCAGCAAAAAATGAAAAGAGTATTGCAATTGGATTGGAACATCAGCATTTCAATCTAGATACTATAGATCTGTCCAGCAGCCCACCCTCACTTGCACACACATGCATTTCAGAAACCTTTTATAACAATATAAATTATTATCTTCTTTAGTTATTTTTCATTTTCGTTTATTGTTTTATGTATTTTGTTGTTAGCATCCAATCTGTATGATTAGGTTATCAAATTATTGATGTACACCGTCTTGTATGCAAGTCTGTCTAGTGTTGTCCTTGTGTCTGTCAGAAAACCCTCAAAATAAATGATTAAAAAAAAGATACTATATATCTGACCTCTTTATACGAACAGTATACATTTTCAGGTTGAGATACCAATCTCGTTTTGGGGGGGCAGGGGGTTCCTCTTCCTGAATGAAGTTAATTTGTAACCCACATGAAGAGACACAGGTCAGTTACTGAGTAAACTCTATAGCATACTACCAGCAGAATATACACTCTAGCATATTACTAGCAGAACATAGAGGGGTTTAACAATAAACTTCAACTTTAACTAAAACAAACATGTTAGATGTGGATGTGTTATTATAGGCAACAGTTGTCTGAAATAGCAAATAATTGCATATCTAAGATCACAACTCGTATATATACAGATTGATATGATGAATTGAATCGATAGGACCTGGACCACAATGGAAACAAGCATCATTGTATAATCGTACCACTGTACTTCTTGCAAACTGTATAAAATATTCAATCATTCAATCGAAACATGCTTGTAGATGGCCTGTTTTTACCATTCGTATATAGATGGTTCAAGTTCATGCAACTAGTGGCCACCTACTACCCTGACAATATGACCGCAGATATGGTGTCTGTGTTGAACAAACATGAACATACAAGGCACCGGCGCTGAGAGGAGGTGGTGGTAGAATTGATTAGCTTTCAAAAGCAGTGGCAGCGTCTGCATGGGAAGACAGGAAGAAGTCAGTCAGCCACTGGGAGTCCGCGACTCCTGAGGAATACTAAAACGATCGCTGATGATGAAGCCGAGCTTGAAAGACAGGATGTCAGTGTCTGCGGTTCAGGAGAGAGAGAGCGTTCAACACAGCAGGGATTTGTCCTCCTATCGCTGCAGTTTCTTTTCAGATGATTTAACATGCAGGGGCTGACATGAGGTTGCCTATAGCAGCCCTGTGGGTTAGTTCACTACCATTTGTGGTTGAGATTTCTGGTTTATTTTGATGAGATTTGACTTTGATCGTCAAGCCGCTTCCTTCAAATCTGACCCAAATGCTAATTAATGACATTACGGCATTATTTTATGGCTGATTATCATGGTGAAAGCAGTGCACATTGTTAAACTCACCCTGGCTGGTAGCATTAGTGACTGCCAGCTAAATGTGACCCACCAAAAATAATCATATTTGAACTGGGGGCCCCCCCAACCTGAACATTTATTTTGTATTAAAAATGTCTTAAAGGCCCTTAAATTGTCATTGTCACCGTCATGTGGGGTTCTCCACATTGCCATATTAGCATTCTCAAAGCTTGGTAACATAATACTTTGAACTCTCCCTTTAATGGACAATGAATAGACCAGCCCAAAACTGATGATTGATAGCCGGCAGGAACCAAATGGACCCTTCATGTGTCTGGAACAGCAAGTGAACAGATGGAGGGTCCATTTGTACACTTACTAACACTGAGTATTTTACAATGTAGATTGGGGTCTACCAAATGGGGGCCAGTGGCCTAATAATGCACATGAAACTGAGGGCCCTTGAAATTAAAAAGGTTGAGAATCACAGTCACTGCACTACAGTACCATGAGTTATGCAGATTTAGCATCTTTGGCACTAGAAGGAATGGTGTTTGACTTGTGCTTGGGCTACAACCCTGGCAGTGTTATAGCCATTACTAAGCTACAGCATGCTGTCCTACAAGGCCAGCAGTAAATGCAGTAATTGAACGCATGAGTGCTGAAAATGAGAAAAGTGTATTTCCTGTATGGCCACATTCATTATTAGCACAAAAGTACAAAGTACATAATTTAGCAGTCAGTCATCACTTCCAAACTCTAGTTGCCATGACCTGTGAACTTTAAAGACACAAAATGTGTTTGTTTTAACTTTGCAGAACAGAAGAGTATATCCTATTCCTCTGCCAATATCGCCAAAGACAACTTCCCATCACAGTGTTTTCAGGTACTCTTGGGTTTCCAAGATCTTTCTCCTTATGACAGCTGCTCTCTCTGCGTGTGCGTGCGTGCGGGCCTTGTAAGGAGTGCTTGTGGGTGCCGGCCAATGACCCTGTGTTCCTGGAGGGGCTGAGTCTTGTTTGGTTTCTCTGTGCTGTGGGGTTGATATCCGCCCGGCGGATGGATTGAGTCACGACTCACAACTGACTGTTTTCTCCAGCAAGAACACACTGCCGAGGAGTGCCGCTTTCCATTCCCCATGAGCAAGGCACTTGCAGTAAACTCTAACTGATAGTGGGGAAGCTCAGAGGGCAACCGTAGAAGACTGGGATTGTACTGGGCAGCGTACATATTCTATATTGATTGAGTGAACAGTTTGCAGAATTACAGTACATTTCAAGCACAACTCAATACAAAAAACTGTTAACTGTGAGTGGACGACCCAATAAAGCACTACACTCGTTTACAAGAGGGTCCACCTTGTTCAATTCATCATAACATTTAGAGACATACTACAAATATACACATCTATATAGCCAAAAAACTGGAAATCATCATCATAAAAGCAGGTAAAAGGGAAAAGAAAACATATACAGTGAGGGGGAAAAGGGGGTGGTTGGGGGTCTGGGGGGTTCAGATTTTACGAATTGCAGCCATCCGTAGGTGCCCTTTGAGAGTGGTTTTGAAGGGATTTGCATGTCTTAATGACCGCTGGTAGGGCGTTCCACATTTTGGTGGCATGAGAGCGATACTGGGCAGCAGAACAAGCCCCTCAAGGCTTGTTAATAAAGTATGTTACTTGTTAATAAAGTATGCCATCAACCAACCAATAGCTGCAACCATTGTTTGGAGCAGAATGATTAACAAAGCATAGTGCTAAAAGCATGAAGTTGTGCCACTGCCATCATACACTAACACTATCAATCAATAAAAAACAAATGATTCTGTCAGAAATATAGGCAGTGTACAGTTTGTGTTTACAAAGATCTTCCAACTATTTTCAGGGTGAATCTCAGTGACAGTGAGTGAATGTGTCCTGTCTTACAGTAAGTCCTTCAGCCACTACTATGCCCACTAACTGCAACTCCCAAGTTCTTGTAAATTAACGATGAGTCAGTTTGTGGACACTGCTGATGGGCTCTTTCACTCTTTACAATGTGCTCCTTCCATATTGCCTTCGCTTGCTTACTGATATCACTTCATGCACTCACTGAAGTTAATTACATATCGTTGCTGTCGAGAGGAAACCTCCTAACTCCATTTTTGCATAAATCAGTGCTATTGAACACCCATTATGTGTGTTATTTCAAAAATATTGCTTTGGACAAAACCTCTTAACTCCATTGGACCCTCAAACGGTCTGCTAAAGCAACCAACTCCACCACCTCTCCCCCATCTAATGCAAGTAATTGACAATATATAAAGTCACAAGTTCACAACACCAAGCTTGGTGAGGCACTATTGCTTTGTTTTCAAAACATAAGGATTTCTTTTATTATTATTTCCTGAAAAATGTATATTTTTCATTTCCTGAAATTTTGGAGTTGGGTGGTTTCTTCCCGAAAGCAGCGATATCATATTCTGCAGTCGTTTCCTGGCGTTATTACTAGATGGTTGTTGAGTCGACGGTGGCTCATTGATGCATTGATTAGGTCAGTTACGGTAATGCAAAACAAAAGAACACAGAGTAATAATGCCCCTACGGTAATGCCCACCACTGGTGCCCAGAAATGAGTAACGGGCAGGCTCTCAGACACGTGGTGCAAGCTAGAGAAACACCTTCTGTGAATTTTCAAATAGAACATCTGTTGAACAGCTGATTACACTCATTATTCCTCCCTATGAAAGTACAAATACCAGAACACTCGCCAGTAGGCACCAGGTATTCCTAAACATAACCTCAGTAAAACAGTGCCAAAACCCAACCTTATTCCTGAACAGGTAAACTTTACTTAACCTCAGTAAAAATAACCAACTCTAAACTTATTTCTAACCTTATCCTCAGTAAAACAAATACAAGAACCGCCTGGGGCGAGCGGTCCGCGGAATGAATGAATGAATGAGCCTTCCCGTTACCCTCCCTACCAGGTCCAAGCAGTGGTTCTCCATGTGGTCCAGGGGAGCTACACTATTGGTAGTTTACTACCAGTATATACGCATTTTGCCGTGTAGGCTTCGACGAAGCCTATTTTGCTGGCGAAACGCAGCAAAATGAAGCATTGCATCTTGTCCACGAGCATCTTTTTGGAGTGCGTGTGTGGTCCCTTCCTTTCCTACGTTTTTTCTCTGGTTTGCATATACTTATATATATATAGTTTCATAAATCAAAATTATGTAGTGGGGGTCCCTGCTTCATCTCTCTCACTTGCAATAATGCAATATGCTTATCAAGCAGAAGAAAAACAAAACGTGAAAATATTGATTTTATATGGAACAATCTCGTGTTGTTGAAGTTCACATACATATTTGTGCACATGATATGATACCTCACAACACAATTATTATTATTGCTAACATTGAAGAATTATGTCGATTGACTAATCAATTATTTGTCTAATGATTTCACCCCTGTACTGTGGTCTGCTAGTGCCTATGGTGTATCTATTTGCTTATCAATGCCATGCTGCTTCATAGACTACAATAGCTGTGCTGTTGCCAAACAGCTTTGAAGTGGAGCTCAGCTCACTCAGTCCTATTTGGCACCAGTCAATAGCAAAACAGGAAGTTCATAACGTCACTCTATACAGCCCCCCACACACACACACACACACACACCTCTTTGCCTGCCTCTTCCCCCACTTTCGCTCTCACTCACTTCCTGGGAGTAGACAAAACAGGAGAGCTCAGAGCCGCACACGCACGGACGGACGCACGCACGCAGGCAGGCACGCACGCACTTACGCACACAGGCAGGCACACACACACATTCTCTCTCTGAAAAAGTGTGCAATCTCTTGCACATACACACACACACACCCCTCCCCCAGTTTAGTGGGAATGCTTTTAACAGCTGCTTTTAGAATGAAGTTCTACCATGCTGTTGGGGGCTCCCAGGAGAGCAGCGCATGTGCGCACGCACACACACACACACACACACACACACACACACACACACACACACACACACACACACACACACACACACACACACACACACACACACACACACACACACACACACACACACACACACACACACACACACACACACACACACACACACACACACACACACACACACACACACACACACACACACACACACACACACACACACACACACACACACACACAATGTAATAAGTGCCTCGTGCCCGGCTAGAACTACTATGTGCACGCACACGCGCACACAGCCACACACACAATGATTCTAACCTCCTCATCCCCAACATGGAAGGGGGGTGGGGGGTTATAAGTGTGTCCAGTATCCTAACAGGGCTGAAGACGAACCCGACACAGGAAATGAAGATATATAACTTTCTGCTGGCTAGATGAAGAGAGAAGAGGAGAAATAGAAAGGCTAGAGATACATGACGGGGTGTCCACAGAGTGAACACAGAGGTAATTTAAAAGCAGTAGGCTACTAGTCCTGGCTTTTTATCAGATTGTTAAAGTCTACTGGCCTCGTCTAATGTTAAAACACTTAGTTTCAAGTACCTTGCATCCCTATTTTGTGTGGGAAATCACACGACGAAATGTAAAATGCCGGTAGTTAAATTCATTGCATTCCTAAATGCATTTCCGAGAGAGAGAGAGAGAGAGAGAGAGAAGAGTACAGACTGGGAAACGGTTTACTCAAAACTCCTGCAATTAATAATTACGGTATGTCACATCCACAAATCCAATGTTCACTGGGATTAATATAGCAACTAGCAAGTGGTTATGTGAACGCGCGCTACGCTCCATACGTGAACGCGCGCTACGCTATGAACGGCCCAGTGCGTTCACATACCAACAGACCCAATACCAATCCTAGAATGCACTCTGTTCCAACCTGGAAGATCGCCTCATGCGCTGGGTGAGAAACTCAATACAAGTGGAGGAGAGGAGAGACCCTTAGATACATACATACATATCTAAGGGTTTGAGGTCAGATGTAGAGTTTCTGGCTAATATTGATGACATCAGGGATCTCCATATATGGGCTTAACTGCGACAGCAGGTCACATTTACTATGACATCAGGGTCTCCACATCTCCATCCCTGATGATGTCACGAGAACTGGGCACCATATATGGGGGTTTGCCTGGGGTAACCAACCACTGACGGGAAATGTGACCTGCGGTCGCAACAAAAGCCACCAGATTAGCATTTCAATGCCTGAACGGAGGTAAAAGGGGACAGGCAACGCCCACCACCCCCGTAAAGGTGTGACAACGTGACAGGACAGTCATGGGAGAGGGAAGCTCAGGGGGGTGCACCCTAGCACCCACATAGATAGCCACTGCGGTGACGTCTCTATATAGAAATCTATGGCTAGATTTCATACAGTCAATGCAACATGGCGGCGGGATCTCCAGGCAGACACCAAGAGACTGGGATGCACCTGGTCGCAGATAGAGACGAATGCCAGTGACCGAGAACTCTGGAGGATCCTTGTCGACGGCCTATACCCCAGTTGGGGTGTCAGGCGTAAGTAAGTAATGCAGCATGGTCTATTCCGTGTTTGGGATTTCAATAATTGGGTCTTATCAGTACAGTCAACCACCTACTTTCCACTACATGAACAAAATAAGATCATTATAATGGGGGGGCGGGGGGGACTTTATTTTGTTACATTTTTAATCAAAGATTTATATGGACATGGTAAAAGAAAAAGAAAAGTTTTGCCACCAACACATTAAATGTGTTGGTGGCAAAACTTTTCTTTTTCTTTGTCTAGGGACTCCACTCCCCAATAAGGTCCCTCTGTGGGACTAGGTGTGAGGCCAATTAAGAATCCAATTAACATTCCAGGGTTGGATGAGAGATAGGTAAAATACTGGCCTCACACACGGAAAATAGTGAACTGGTGAATTCTGTAACGCCAGAGCTATGTTGTAACTTGTGTTACTTTAGTTCATCTTTTGTGCTGAAAAAAACCCTCTAGTCTAGTCGTCTCTATAGGCTATTCAGTCCCGGTTCTTATTTTAGATGAGCACACACATTATAAATGCTGTGATAAAATGTTTACGTTTTTTTTTCTACGGCAAGGAAGAGGGAAGCACCAGCTATTATGCATCCTCTTGTGTTCTCAGATTGTGAAATTGAAGTCTCGTCTAGTCGTCTGTGACATTGGGATTTGGGAGTCACAGACTTCGATGGGTTACGAATTTCGGCGTAACACAAGCACAAGGAAATAACTTCGCATGAAGAGCAGCAGCAGTACAGTCGTGCATTAAAGACACAAAAAAGGAACAAATCGATACATTTCCGCTCTCCGTTAAATTCGTCTATGGTTAAATTAAGCCCGAACATATGTTTTCGGAGACAGACACGACACCGTCGTACGAAGGAATAAATCAAGCATCAACAAAACTGACAATTCTAAAATATATAATATATTACATTTTTGAATTTGTCTCACCTGCAGATTTATTCACACCAATGCAAGGAAAAAAAAGTGGTGGATTTTTTTTTTTTACTTAAGTAAAAGTATCAATAGACCTACTGAGTACAAGTCTGGTATTCAGAATTTACTTGAGAAAAAGTATTGGCAATTTGGCATCAAATTTCAATTGTATTTAAGTGACAAAAGTAAACGCCATTATTATGCAGAAATCTTCCATTTCATATTTTCAAAATGTACGAATTAATTTGAAAATAGCAGATCTAAAAGCTCACGCGTTATACAGGCTATAATAGATGGCATCCGATTCCTCACGGTTGTGTGAGCTTGTAGATCTGCTAGTTTCAAAATAAATAGCCGAAGTGGATAATGTCTAAAATCTACAAAGTAACTAAAGTTGTCCAATTATTGTCCTAGAGTAAAAGTATAATATTTGCCTCTGAGAAGTGAGATGTAGTGGAGTAGAAGTAACAAAAAAACTTTAATAAAATTACTGTTCTTGAGTAAATGTACTTAGTTACTTTACGTCACTGCAAAAAACACGCGAAATTGTGTTCAAATTAGGAATTAGGAAAATAAAGGCTAATATATAGGGCCTTTTACCTGTTCTTCCTCTGCAGATAAACTGGCTGCTTCCATGGTTGGTTCAGTTTGTTAGAAGATCACCTTTATCAGCCAGATGTATCCTATCCTCCTGCTGAAAAGAAAAGACGATGCAGAAAAATGTCTGTATCCCCCTCTCTCTCGCTTCGTGTAAAAACTGCTCGTAACGGGGTTCAATCTGTCTTTTCAGGTTTCTGCTGGCATTTGGGGGCGAGAGAAAAAAAGAACGTTTCCGGAACACAGCTCGGCCGATTCTTCTGATTTAGAGATGATGAGATGAAAAGCCCGATCTCCACACATCCATCCAACAAAAAGTGCAAAAAGAAAATCGTTGGTCGTGTGTGTGTGTGTGTAGACGAGGTTTTCTACGTCTCTTTACGACGGGACGAGAAGAATTCCTCCTGGATTTCAGCCGTCATGGCTCAACTCATCTCAACACATTTCGTAACGACCCTCGGGGTTCCACTGTTGCATCTGTCTGGCGTCAATAATGCCTATAGTTTTAAATACAAGCGGCCGTCGCCTTTATACTAGTGAGTAGTGAAGTGAAGCTATTATACTAACATAAACATTTCCGAGGTGGTTGGTTCAGAATGTTGCTATGCCCCCTGTCGGTTCCTCTTGAGAACTAACTCTCTCTCTCTCTCTCTCTCTCTCTCTCTCTCTCTCTCTCTCTCTCTCTCTCTCTCTCTCTCTCTCTCTCTCTCTCTCTCTCTCTCTCTCTCTCTCTCTCTCTCTCTCTCTCTCGCCACTCCCCCTCCCTCTCCCCGCCTACTCCTTCATTCATAAAAACAGAGGGGAAAACTCCATTTTGAGTCTCACCTTAAAAAAAAGTTTGTGTAGGCAGTAACAAACCTGTAGGCTATATATATATTGTATTTATTATATTGACATTTGAATATCTGCTGCTTTAACCTACTTATTAAAACACATATTACAAGGTTGCAGGCAACATGAATTTGATGAATTGATTAGGCCCGGTTGGTCCCAATGGAAACAAGCCATGGTTTTCCTCCTTAGTGGACCTTGAACTGTACTTAAATTCCCTGAAGAGTTTGTAACCAAATTAATGGACCAAATATTAGATTGTTTAAGGTTTTCAACTGGTGGTCCGTGGACCACTGGTGGTCCTAAAGGTATTGCATGTGGTCCCTGATGCATTTAATGTAATGAAAGATTTGAAGATTTGTTATTGTTATATGGAAGGTTAAGAGCACAGAATAAGGGCAACCATGGCAAAAGAACAGACCAGTGGTTGTCAATCTTTTTTTTAGCTCCAGACCACTAGCATATGTCAGTTAAATAATGACTGTTTGTTAAGGGCTTTATTTAATTCACCACAACTTATCAAATCCCTTAACAGTCAATATTTCATTTCAATCTTTTCACACCTTGTGCAAATGTTTTGATGAATTGAACAAGGTGGACCCTCTTGTAAACAAGTGTAATGCTTAATTGGGTCGTCCACTCACAGTTAACAGTCTTTGTATTGAGTTTGTGCTTGAAATGTACTGTAATTCTGCAAACTGTTAATAAATATTTCAATCAATCAATCAATCAATAAAAAAAAAAATATATATATACACACACACACGCACATATACACACACACACACACACACACACACACACACACACACACACACACACTGAAAAAAAGGCTACACAAATAAAGTCTGGTGACCACCGGAGAGACGGGTGACAGCCAGAATGTAGACGGCCCCCGGGAGCAGTATGGCGCACCAGCCTGTGTATTCCGCGAGGAGGAAGCCCAACAAACCCACGTGTCGTGAGGCCTTTAGGAGGGCTATTCAAGCCTCAAACAGAGCCTGCAGCACCACCGTTGCTACCAGGTGGAGCCTGCAGAACCATTGCGGCTCAAGAATCCACCACTCCTGAATGAAGTTTCTGGTGCTGGGAGGGAGTCTGGTGCAACGCACAGGTCCTGGACCTGATGAGAGCAGGAGTGGACCTGGTCAGACGTAGGAGGGGCAGGGACAGGAGTCAACCCACAGAGCCTAGTCCTTCCACACGCCAGATTGATCTACCTCCCAGTCCCTAGAGTTAGTTCCGGAGCAACGGATTGTGTGGCCCTGGTCTTTCCCTAATGGGACTGATCGAGGGTAGCTACTGGGACGTTAAGTTGGGACTTGATCACCCCGGCTGGGTCACCTGAGTGACCCGGCCGGGTCACTCAGTTTTTCTCTATGGATCTTAAATAGTCTCATAACAATTGTGGTCCAAAAATAAACAAACTGTCTCGGCGATATTGTCTGGGAGGTGTTGTCTGTATCGTTTACATATCATATGTCATATTTGATACAGTCTGAGGCCAGAGGAGCGGGGAGGCGGATGGGCGCGGGACAGCTCACGGCAACTGGCACGAGAATTAGTCACTCGCGTTGGGGAGGTGTCTCTGTAGTCTGTATCGTTTACGATAGTCAGTTCTTCATATTTGATAGTCTGTCGCGTGGTCGCACAAATGCGTGTTGTTCGTCTATTACATTATCATAGGTTTGTTAGGTCTGCTATTTACAATAGGGGGGGGGGGTCACAAATGCACAATGGACGGACAGGGCTCCATGTTTATCATCCTATACTTGTTCATTTAACGCCATTTACATCGACATCATGGTATAACTTCATGTTGTGATAATATCATAATAATATAGCAGCAGCAGTCTACTATACTGGGCTACAAAGTATAACTTCCTCATGCTATCGTAGCCGTTTTCGGTGTGCAACAGAGACAACTCACTGAGCACTGAGCGGCCCGGGCAAGTGGTGGAAACCTTGTATGACCAAAACCATTCCTTTACTAAATATATAATAATAAATAAATAAAAGTTAAAATAGCCTATCTACAAGAGCTCACAGTGCACCATATTCATAGATCTGCTATTTTCTACTGTGGACCACAAACACCGCAAATATAAAAGCAGCTGGTAATAATATGACTACCTGTATGTCATCAATTTTTTTTGAGTGGTGCAACCAGCCAACCACTCCCTTACGGAGCTGTGTGGGTGTGTGGGTGGCTGGGTGGCTGTGTCTGAGCACGAAAACAGCATTGTTGTTTTTCACCACCTGTACGCAACCTAACACACACACAAACACAGTAACACACATGCACATATTAACTGTATATATGATGATTTTGGGTGTGCCAGTACAGTACAGTACAGTAGAGGGACCCCCACACGGTAACTCTGTCATTTCTCAACTGTTTCGGACGCGGGCGGCACACCGGAACCGCCCCGGCCCCCTGGGCGCGTTCCTGGGGGTCTGGATGTTCCAGGGACCCCCCCGGGACCCCCACATGGTAACTCTGTCATTTCTCTACCGTTTCGGACGCGGGAGGCTCAGCACCCTGGATGGCTTTTACTGTCTTTATTGATAGGTTGAAAGTAATCCGACAGGAAATGGGGAGAGAGATGGGAGGGGAAGACACACGGCAAAGGCCGTCGGGATCGGGATCGGGAGTCGAACCCGAGGCACGGCGTCAGGCTGGCTCAGCAGCCTAGGCAATGTTCTTTTGTTCTAAACATGGTCAGAAGTTATAAACGCCACCATTTTGCATGTGACAGAATAAATAAACAGGTCTTATTAAACGTTTGCGCAGCTGAGCAGAGTTGTGAACTTTTGAGCAAGCCGTGAGAAGTCTGGGGTGGAAGCAGAAAAATAATCTCGCAAACTAAACCGGAGGGAGCAAACAACAATAGACTTCCTGTTCTACCGCTGACGTCATGTCACTTGGGAAGCTCCTCCCACTCTAAAAGCACTGACTCACTAAACTGCTGTTATCAATGGAGAGAGGGAGGGAGAGGAGAGACGGTAGTGAGTGAGTGTGTGTGTGTGTGTGTGTGTGTGTGTGTGTGTGTGTGTGTGTGAGACAGATGTTGCTACATTCAGTTCTTGACTAGACAATTGTTTTGTAATTGATGCTGTAAAGAAGGGGAAATTGAAGAATTAAGAAGAGGCGATGGAATTAGTCCCTCATCGAGCTTGTTACTAAGAAGTCACATGTGTGTGTCTATGTGCGTGTTTATGTGTGTGTGTGTGTGTGTGAGAGAGAGAGAGAGAGAGAGAGAGAGAGAGAGAGGGGGAGTGTGAGTGTGCACAAGGTGGTCTGTTGCTTCTTGCCAATATTGACTGTGATGCTGCCCACATGTACAATTGTACACGCAAATTGCTCAAAAATCAAGGCAGAAAATCAGGTAGGCCTATAAGCATTTTTTCAAACTGTTCAAAATGGCAGATGTGTTCCCCATGAGTCAAGGAACACACAAACAAAGCATTTTAACTGTTTTTCCATATAATTCAAAATGGCAGGTGATTTAAAGGTCAGAGGTCAAAAGTCAGAACACGAAAGTTGTTCGGCATGAGACATATGTGTATCAAAGTGTCATTGCCAACGTCCAAACCTTTCATGAGCTATGCATGTTTAAAGTTAGCATTTTCAATGCAGTGCTATAGCGCCACCCTTTGGCCAATGGTCATGGGCTTCGCATCGCCCCGCTTGGCATGGCCCTCTACCATGTTGCCACATTTCGAAAAGCGACTACACCGTTCAGCCAGAACAGCTATTTTTGGCGTATAAAGGAGAAGAAAAAAAACAAAACAATAAGTGACCAAAGTCTCTTCGTGACTTCTTGGTCCCTTAATAATAGAGAAAATATATCATAAATTAATACTGAAAGTAACCAGATCTAATCATTAAGGAAAGTTTATGCATGTACTGTGTACTATGTAAACTCTTCATTTCCATTTCCCAGCCATTCAGTTTTTTTTTAATAGTTTGGGGACCCCCAAAAATACTTTGGCGACCCCCAAAGGGGTAACGACCCACGGTTTGAGAACCCCTGCATTAGTGAACATCCAACCTAGCACAGAATTACAGTTACATGCAGCAGTGTGGTAAATTTCAGATGTGTGGATCATGTGTCATGCATTTCAGACATGCCACGTTGCAGACGAGACCGAGAGCTGCTTTCTTAGAAGTCTTGTGCTAAAACATTTCCTTTGAACTTGGGACAGACCTGAATAAATTGTCTGTGCATGTGGTCTGTGGGTGATGTGATGTATGCATCATGCCGAGCGCATTGCAGAAAGCCACGTCCAGTTTGTCAGACGGCTTCCTGGAAAGTGATTGGTGTGTGGTCCATGGTGAATTCTCAGTCATTACCACAAACACAAGTGTCTGTGATCACTTTGTCAGGTCCTTCCTATCTTTTCTCACATGTGTTATCTTTACCTTGCTTTGTTGTTCCGCTCACTCTCCTGTTCTCTTTTCTTCTTTTCAGCCGTTTCGTTCTTTTGTACTGTTCCCTCTCCACTCTTCTTGTCTACTCTTCTCTCCTTTCTCAGAATCTATCATGGGTGTTGGTAATGAACAGATAGGTTAGTGGTTAGTGCCTGGTTAAAATGGTAGGCACATGTCTGCCACAAAGCCCCCCCCCCTCAAGCTATCAGAGTTGGTAATGGCAGGTTAAATAATGACAATGAATGGCTAGCTTTGAGTGTTTGTGCAAACACAAAAATGTAATGCCATGGACAATGAATGGCCAGCTTTGAGTGTTTGTGTCAACACAAACATTGCGTAAACGCAAACATTGAAGACGAATGTGAGGACGCAATTTGTGAGAGGCCAGAATGAGATGTATGATAGGAGCAGTAGAGCACCCCTCACGGGTGTGATTTTTGAGGGGCGCCAGCCCCTCCTATATTCAGCTATAGTGTACTGTAGATTTTCATCTTACAATGGAGTAAAAATTGGGTTTGAAGTTACAATGGGTTTGTATAGGAAGGGGGCGGGGCAGCTAAAAAGAACATAAAATCTCAAAATATTGAATCAAGCAACAAACTGTCTGGGGTGTTCACATAAGCCTGAGTAGAAGTTTTTTTTTATAGTGGAAAAACCCCTTTAAAGTGGTTAATCTCTCTCGTGTTACTGTTGAAAATATGTTGTGTTCGTTGAGTATAAATAAGGTTTTACTGCTCTTTGGCTATAGAATGTGTGTTTACAAAGAATGTGTGTTTACAAATGACAGCATAGTAAAAAAAACCTTTATTCAGAAACATTACACTTGAATACTTCAACATAAGCAGCATTGTCAAACAACACATCCAAATTTAAATTTAAAAACATGATTAGAAAAACAAACATGATTAGAAAAACATCCATACCATATCAACACTGACTTTTCATTCAACCTGGGAACATTTCCCAAGTCCCGAGTAGTCCTCAGTGAAACAACTACATGCAGACTGGATTTATTTTCCTGTGGAGACTACAGAGACCTTCACTCCTCCCTCTCACATTATGAGTCTGAAGTGAATTATTCTTCAATAATGAAAACTGTTCTCTTCAAGAGACATTTTTATAGTTTCTCCCTGGATTCCTACTAGGTTGTGTTTAAATGAAAGCGTTATGAAATATAGATGTGGAATTGACAGCCATTCAAAACGTAAAGATTTCAAATTTTCTTGTCTCCGAGATTCTGAAAAGAACAGATCTTCAAGCTAACAATGCATCACAGTTAGATTGAAGGACTGCTGTTGTACAATGGAGAATAATTAGGCATAATTCTGCACTTCTGAAAATAGCCCAAGGGAGCAAGGGAAAAATTAAGGTGATTTGAAGTGTTAAAGGTGACAAAGTGATCATGAGAAACAGACTGAGCATCTCACATTTCCAACTGTTTCCAACAGCTCTCATTTTACGTCCTGCCCCTCTCATTTTGTTAAGCATTGTGAAATGACAAACCATGACAAAGTAACTAATGGCACAATACGCAGATCTTCTCAGATTTCTCACCACAACAGATGAGGAACAAATAGTGTCCATTTCCCATGAGTTTACTGTAAGTCAAACCTGATTTATGGAGAATATAAGGTTTTAACTTGCGAAGATAATGAGGCAATCTCCCTCAGAACAGAGTGACTGTTGAAATTTGAATGGTACGTCATGGATGTTTTGAGGTCTATTATCCTTAGTCATTTTGTGTCGATCGGTCGTCCCTGCATTGCTAAACATTGTCAATCAAGTGCCAGAGAGCTGTTCCTAGCCTCGGGTTCTCATCTCTGCTGCAGCTATGTGTTTTGTCAAAGGCTTCCAACCTCCTTGCTTTATACTGCATCACCCTGGCTGGACAACAGCAGCCAAACCGCTAAAATGTAAACCAACACCATGAAATACCCTGTTCTCAGTCTGCAGCTTGCTAAAGCCTGAGTTAGACTTGGTTGTGTGCCATGTTGAAAATAACCAAGCTACAAGCTCACACCGAGTTTGTAGATCTGTTATTTTCTGTGCAGACACCAGCGTGCAACTAAGTATAAATCACCCATAACCACTTGAACCCTGGCATCCGATATTCTGGTGGGAAGTTGGGAACATTAGCCAAAAAATAGCAGATCTACAAGCATTGGAAGCTTGTAGATTGTTTTGGTGTAGATGGGAAAAAAGAGGTCCAAGTAGATAGCCAAATCAACTCTAGAGGGTTTAAGTGGTTAACCCTACCGGTATCGTTCACCTCTGACCGTCTCTTCTCCGTTCAGTTCTCCATCTGAGCCTCCTTTATGGGCTTCTGGGGCTCTGCGAATGTAGGCCCCCCATCTCCGCTGTCCTGGCTAGGCGTGGACAAGTACTCCAGCTCGTAGCGTCCGTTCCACTCGACCGGTCGAACCTCGCTGGAGGGTTTCTTGTGTTCGCGGATCTGCTGGAGCTGGTGTCCTGCATAGGCTGGCTTGGAGGTGAGGGGCCCCACGGGGACATCCATACCTAGGATGTCAGCCACCATGTAGGGTCGCAGCCAACCCACCAGGGGGGTGCTGCCGGGGGTGTAGTGGGTCTGCCGATGGTAGAACAGAACGCCATCCACCTGATTGAAAAAACACCACAACAACAAAGGAGGAAATAAGTCTGTTGTAACATGGGCTTCACGCCACTTGTCAAGGACACCTTTAAGAGACGATTTGTCAAGATTTCTCAACATCTGCATTACTACAACAAGAAGATTGTAGTCAAAGTCAGGTAACAATGTGTTTATGGTACAATATGCATGTTATATGCTACTTGCAAAGTCACTGAACTGGTAGTGTGGGTCTCCAACTCAGCTCTCCTACTGTCTAATACCTTAGCTTTCCTACCGCCTGTCACTCCTTCACTGTCTCCCTGTCAGTTGTCCTGTCTCTCTCTCCCACATTATCTCCCAGTCAGCTTTCTGTCTCTCTTACACCGTCTCCCTGTCAGCTTTCCTAACGGCTGTCTCTCCTACACTGTCTCCCTCTCAGCTTACCTACTGTCTGTGACTCCTACACTGTCTCCCTCTCAGCTTACCTACTGTCTGCGACTCCTACACTGTCTCCCTCTCAGCTTACCTACTGTCTGCGACTCCTACACTGTCTCCCTCTTGGCTGCTCCAATAAGACAACATACCTGACAGTGACCTATGAAAACAAGGCACACATTCTGTTTCCAATTGAACTGTTCAAGCTGAAATTTAAGTGACGATATGAATGGTAGAGAAAGTGGCATGCTTTTCTTACGTTGAAGCTGTAGTCTGTGCTCAAGGCTTTCTGGATGGATTCTGAGGCGCAGTCAGAACTCTGGAGACTGACAAAGCGGAACTGTCCAAAACAAAACAAAAACATGTTATCAGTAGAACAAATAGGCATTAAAACACAAGGTCCAGTGTTCTCTCAAACACACACACACACACACACACACACACACAAGTGGAAACTTACAGGGTTGCGTTTGGCTATCTCCGTCAGGCCCTCTGCCTCCTCGACTTTGGTCTGGAGCCAGTAGAACCGGAACTCTGTCTGTTGATGTGAAAATATCAACATGAGCTACAGAAGGCAATAAACAGGCACATATGTGCTCCAGACATCACTAGTTGCTACCAAATTAGATAAAAGATTCCAGGGGGATAGATTTATTCCCTTCCATTTCAAAACATTATTTAATTAGAAATGTGTGCTACTTGGAGCACAGCCAGGCCAGGTTGGCTACCCACATTTTGGAAGTCAATCATAGCCAACTGGAATGGAATATGAAAAATCGGTCTGGCCTGGCATAGATAATTAAGCTATTACTGAAGATCTTTAAGAATGATGCTATATAAAACAGTTACAACTATTACCATAGTAAGTTGTATGTACTCAATTCTACCAAGTAGTTAGATGCCATAGTCGTTCTCAAAGTGGTGTCCGGGGGCCCCCCCAAGGTTTATTGACAAGAGTTCCAGGGGGTCCCCACCAAAATTAGGAACAGAAATGTTGGCAGCAGTGTTTCAGGGGTAGAGTGGCCGGTAGAGCAGCCGGGTGGGAACCCATGAGGTTCCCAGTTTGAACCCGGGCTCCCCCGCACCGCTGCGAGCAAGCATTTACCACCGGCGTACCGGCAGCCTCGAAGCGACAACAGTCAGCTGCTAATGTTATGAGCTGGACAGCATCGAACCACGCCCCGCACATTGTGGGTTTGAGCTGAGCCCTTTTTGATGTCAATCAATCAAGTCAACTAAATTCAAGTGGCAGATGCCAAAAATGCCTTTTTTATTTATTTAAATGATATATCTTTAGGGGCATGTCATGTGGTCTCCTGCACAGCCGAGAGACAGCGAGATTAATTCGTGGCGGTGACGACTCGCCACGACGTATTTTTTTACGCCATGACGTATTCTTCATTATCCGCCATGGCAGAACAAAATCCGCCGTGGCGAGTACAGAATCCGCCATGGCGACGACTCGCCACGACCTATTTTTTTACGCCATGACGTATTCTTCATTATCCGCCGTGGCGAGTACAGAATCCGCCATTGTTTATTTTTTTTTTGCGTGCCGTGGTGCAGGTTTTATTGTCCTAGTAATACTATTCTCGGAATTATTTCATCCTCTTGTAGCGTAACGGTTAGCGCTCTCGCCCCTATAGTCAAGGCACTGTGCCGGGCCAGGTTCGATTCAGGCAAAAAACAAACTTTTTTTTTTTAAAGTTATTTTTTTACCCGTACATACAGTGTGTGTGCGTGCGTGCGTATACAGTGTGCGTGCGTGTATGCGTGCGTGCGTATACAGTGTGTGTGTGTGTGTGTGTGCGTGCGTGCTTCATCGTATTTATTATTATTATTATTATTATTATTAATATGCAGGTAATAATAATAAATACGATGAAGCACGCACGCACGCATATACAGTGTGTGTGCGTGCGTGCGTATACAGTGTGCGTGCGTGTATGCGTGCGTGCGTATACAGTGTGTGTGTGTGTGTGTGTGCGTGCGTGCTTCATCGTATTTATTATTATTATTATTATTATTATTAATATGCAGGTAATAATAATAAATACGATGAAGCACGCACGCACGCATATACAGTGTGTGTGCGTGCGTGCGTATACAGTGTGCGTGCGTGTATGCGTGCGTATACAGTGTGTGTGTGTGTGCGTGCGTGCGTGCGTGCTTCATCGTATTTATTATTATTACCTGCATATTAATAATAATAATAATAATAATAAATACGATGAAGCACGCACGCACGCATATACAGTGTGTGTGCGTGCGTGCGTATACAGTGTGCGTGCGTGTATGCGTGCGTATACAGTGTGTGCGTGCGTGCGTGCGTGCGTGCTTCATCGTATTTATTATTATTACCTGCATATTAATAATAATAATAATAATAATAAATACGATGAAGCACGCACGCACGCATATACAGTGTGTGTGCGTGCGTGCGTATACAGTGTGCGTGCGTGTATGCGTGCGTATACAGTGTGTGCGTGCGTGCGTGCGTGCTTCATCGTATTTATTATTATTACCTGCATATTAATAATAATAATAATAATAATAAATACGATGAAGCACGCACGCACACACACTGTATACGCACGCACGCATACACGCACGCACACTGTATACGCACGCACGCACACACACTGTATGTACGGGTAAAAAAATAACTTTAAAAAAAAAAAGTTTGTTTTTTGCCTGAATCGAACCTGGCCCGGCACAGTGCCTTGACTATAGGGGCGAGAGCGCTAACCGTTACGCTACAAGAGGATGAAATAATTCCGAGAATAGTATTACTAGGACAATAAAACCTGCACCACGGCACGCAAAAAAAAAATAAACAATGGCGGATTCTGTACTCGCCACGGCGGATAATGAAGAATACGTCATGGCGTAAAAAAATAGGTCGTGGCGAGTCGTCGCCATGGCGGATTCTGTACTCGCCACGGCGGATTTTGTTCTGCCATGGCGGATAATGAAGAATACGTCATGGCGTAAAAAAATACGTCGTGGCGAGTCGTCACCGCCACGAATTGATCTCGCTCCACCTGGCACAGCCTTTGTGATCTACTGGTAGTAGCTTGGTTTGTATGGCCCCTTAGTAAGTAAAGTGCCTTAAGTTTACACTAACCATGCTTAAAGGCGACATTTGCCTTTGACTATACAGTACGTTGCAACATTAAGAAATAATCTACATATATTATGTATTGTTAACTGAAATATAAGCTTCATAAAGTGAATTGAGTCTTACAGGGCAGTCATACACAGGGTGTCCTCTCCAACACATGACGTCCAGAATGTAATATGTTCTGTCCATCTCACTGAAGATACAGTCCAGGATGGTATAGTCTGTACAGAGACAAAGGAAGACATCATTATATTAGAAAACAATAAATACAACAGCAGAATATAATTAATTATTGATAATAATAAGTGTTATTCTCTTTTATTGTTTGTGTGATGAAAGCTCATTATCACCAAGATATGAGACTTGTGAACCATACTAGTCCTTACCCGTTCTGAATATATGAACAGCAAATGATGTTCGCCAGATGGGGCCGTAGAGAATACTCTCTACTGCCCCATCTGGCAGAGTCAGGTTAATATCAAGGACTGTCTAAAGAGGACGAGACGCGAAGACCGTACGGGCGACGCCATGTTGCTCCATGGAAGGAAAGAAACATGCGCAGTTGAGACCAGGAAGTTGTACATGTCCAAATGTGTGCATGTACAACTTCCCGTGTTTCTTTCCTTCCATGGAGCAACATGGCGACACCTGTACGGTCTTCACGTCTCGTCCTCTTTAGACAGTCCTTGGTTAATATAAGGAAGTGTAGGCTACAGACAGACAGAAGGACTGACTGACAGAAATTTTTCGGTGCATTAACAGAAAGATGACTACTGGTGCAATTAAAGTAGCTCTTACTTACTTACAATGATGTACTTAGAATATACTTCATATTACCTTTACAATAAATCTTAACACCCTGAGTCAATGGCCGTGTCCGTTAACATGTTCACGTGGCCCCGCCTACCTTTCCCCATGGCTGAGTTGTGTCTGTTTCCTCCAGGAAGCAGCGATGGGAAGCGGTTCACGCAGTAGCCACTCTTAGTGTACGCTGCCGTTGAGCCCTGGACAAGAGGAGGAGCACATAACAGGGATGAACGGACCACAGGGACACACACAGGACACTAGTCTGTGACCCACAAATCAATATGACAGCTGATATTTTTAAAAGACTACCAGGCCAGTGAGGTCTACTTGATATTCACCACTGACCTATTCATCATTAAAAACACAATCCCTATTATGCTTTGCCATACAACCAATAGTGCAAATAGCCAAAAATAGCATTTTTGTTATTTTCTGAGGGGACATTATCACCTATAATGACATTATAGGGATACTCCAAATAGGGATGTCAGTTTGGAAGTGGTTAATACACATAGTAATTCAATCAGTGTGGTCACCGTTTTGCAAAAGCAGGAAAGATGTCTGCCCCGTAACACTTATGACATTTCCAGTTATAAAACAGGAAATGACACACACACACACACACACTCACACTCACACACACACACACACACACACACACACACACACACACACACACACACACACACACAGGTGTCGGTCACAAGGGTTCATCCAGAGTTCAGTCAGCGTTCAGTGGTTGAGGAATTCCGTACAACAGGGTTGAGATCTTTGCTTCTTTTGTAAAACTGCAGCCACATTTGTGACTAAATTACAGACTGTGTCATCTGTCATCTGCTAAGATGATACACACTCACACTGGCATGCCTTTCTGAAGGTTTGTCACAGCTCTGAATAATTTTTCTGGTGCAATATCCTTGTTTAGATCAACAATATTTATAAAAGTAATGGCTCACAATTATTTAAAATAAGAATTTAGCAGATACTGATACAGATATTTGTTTATTTCATTTTTGGTGTTCTTATTTCCCCCTTTTGTGCCAGGGAAACGTAATTGCCTTGATGCAAGTAACAACGACTGCTCTGAATGTCAACGAGCGTCAGCTGGACAGTGACACACACACCTCAGCTGTTAGTATAAAATATGAATATGACTTGATGTTTACTATGATTATGATAAACTTACATTTCATATCATATATCTGTTGTGACAAAAAGAGAGCTGAGCCAGAAGGCAAAGCTCTATGTCTACCGAGCAATCTTCGTTCCTACTCTCACCTATGGTCATGAAGTGTGGGTCATGACCGAAAGAATAAGGTCACGAATACAAGTGGCCAAAATGAGTTTTCTTCTGCGGGTGGCTGGCATCTCCCTTAGAGATGGGGTGAGAAGTTCAGTCACGCGAGAGAGACTCGGAGTAGAGTCGCTGCTTCTTCGCTTGGAAAAGAGCCAGCTTAAGGTGGTTCGGGCATCTGGTTGGGATGCCTCTCTGGCTCCCCCAGGAGGAAGTTACTAATGTTGCTCTGGATAAATATTGTATGAGGGTCCCAGGCACAAAATATTTTCTGATGGGGGTCCAAATACATATTAATTTGGGACATTAATTGGTCATTAAAAGGAGAGTGTTTGCCATATACCTTGGAGGCGACAATGAGGGATCGTTTCCCGACAGGACAGACCACCAGCATCCAATCAGAACTCAGGTCTGATGGAACATCTACCAACCACTCTGACAACATCAGCTAGAGAAAAAACAAACAAATATGACAATGTTTTAATATGTTAAAGCTGCACTATAACGTGTTTGTTTTAATGACGTGATGATAAATTACATTACCGGTACATCTTTTTATAGGCTGCTAATTAGAATAGAAGTATCAATAATGTTATTATAATATAACAAAGAATGAGACAATTTAATATGAATAATAAAAGGTAAAATAAACTCTGGAGAATGGTCATGAACTGTTCATGAACTGTTCATTGAATGAGTGCAAATCTCAATCAAAATCATATTAATTGCCATGGACAATGAGGGCAAGGCAATCTGTGTTGTGATTCAGTTTCAGTGCAAACAAACAATGTAGGGACAAAAAAAGAAAAAAGGCACACTATCATCCTAAAGACACGTGTGCCCTCTTGTGGACAAGACAGGCAACTGAAACAGCCAACATAATGGCTTAATGCACTGTGCTCATTGAACAGCAAATTCAAGTACATCTATAGAGAACCTTCGTAGACAACCTTTCTTACACTAGGTAAAGAAAACATACTGGTACCTGAAACATATGATAAATAATACATAATACATTATTGCTTCAACCAAAAATGACCAAACTAGTAATTATCATAGACTCCTTACACGGATGTCTGAATGATGTTGGAAAAACAAGTTAAACATGCACACTCAATAAACCGTCATTGGATCAATTAGGTTTATATAGCGAAATTAGCAATTTTTCCAAATGTCCGAAGCTTCCAACCACTCAAATTCACTTTGATACACATCACACTGACCAATGCCGCAATGACAGAAAACTGTTACACATTACTTGCTACTACTAGTAAAATGATTGAGTTTGCACATAACTGACAGGCTACAGTGGAGGCAAATATACAAGGCACCAACGCAACCTACTCAATGTATGACTTTATGCACTTTAAGAAGTTTTGGTATACCACTTTGTGATAAACTGTGAACTTTATTGGTATATTATGCAGTGGATGTACATAACACTCACTTTACTGAAATGGTTGTTATTTTTGTTTTCCATGGCAACATTACTACTCTATTTTATATAATGTCACTGAACTCGTTTCCTTTTGTCAGCCTTATTTGTAGTTTTTTTTTTTTCTTTGTTTGAATTTTGTTGTACATTAACCCATTTAGACCTGGTGTAATCTATACGTTGTTATACCTTTCTCTATCTCTGTGTCTCATATAGCAACATCATTTATTTTTTTAATACAAATTTGAAGGTTTTCGGGAAAACCTTAGGTTAGGTTATAGAAGACATTTTTAGAATCAGCCTCAAGGCCTAAATGGGTTAATAAAACGTATTTGGAATAATAATAATAATACAACCCTCACCTGGTTGGCATAATGCTTTGGCAGCTTCCTCTTCTCAACCTCCATCCCTTCATCATCCTCCTCCTCCTCATCGTTCTTCTTCTTCTTCTCCTCCCCCTGCTCCTTCTTGTCCATCCCTTCATCCTCCCCATCGCTGTCTGCTCCTGTCCAGTCCCCATCAGCCAGGTGCCGGCAATGGTTCACATAGTTCAACCGCTTCCTGACATTTACAGAGAACGAGTGACATTGTTCAACAAACCTAATGAAGGTTAATTCATTATCATCATCATCATCGTTATTATGAGACTAAAAACCAGGGGTGACCGTGCCTTTGCTGCTGCTGCCACCACACTCTGGAACAGCCTACACCTCGCCCATTAGAAGTGCTGAGTCTCTCTCTCCTCAAGACTAATTCATTTTCTCTAGCTTTTAATGTTGTTTGAAATTTAATCTTTGTAGTTTACCTCGGTTTCATGTTTTTAGTTTGCTTTGACCTGTCACTAATCACTATGTTGTTGCACAGGCCTTTTCTGTTGCCTTCCATGTACAGCACTTTGATACATTTCGGTTGATGTAAATGTGCTGTATGAATAAAGTTTGATTTGATTACCCTGCCCGCAGCAATGAATGTGAATCTAGGGATGGGACGATAATCATGTGAAACACTCACAATAATCGTATTGCAGAGATTTATAATTATCATGAAATTGTCCTTTGTGAAATTGAGTACCTCTTGGCTTAAAGCCTTAAACCCTCTAGTATATACTAGATAAAACAGACTTGCTGCTTCTTCGCTTGGAAAGGAGCCAGCAATAGGTTGTTCGGGCAACTAGTAAGGATGCCTCCCTGCACGTCCCACTTGAAGGAGACCCTGGGGCAGACCAAGGACCAGATGGGAGTATTATCTCCAAACTGGCCTTGAAACGCCTTGGGATCCCCCAGGATGAAGTTACTAGTGTTGCTCTGGAGCTCTCTGTTGGAGCTGTTGCCCCCGCGACCCGACTCCAGATAAGCGGTTAAGATGGATGGATAATATTGTTAATCGCAATTATTTTTGCCATTTATCGTGATGTGTAATTTTCATATTGTAAAAAAGGAGGAGATCCGCACACCGCCCTAAAAGCTCCCAAAATAATCCACCGACAGAGCGGACAAAAAATACAACGTTTTGGCCTCTGGAGATTTTTGGGCGGTGTGTGGAACTCTCCGTTCTTGGTCCTGCACCTGTTGCAGTTTGTGGATGTGTGTGCAGTGCACCTCTTGACCATTGTAATGTTCATATTGTCCCATCCCTAATTGTAACAGAGATGGACTTGAGTCCAGAACTGGTAGTGTAAGTGTGCTGCTGACGTTTTCTGCAGGTCAAGGAAGCGGCGGCGCCTCTCGCTCTGCTCCAGAACGCTGTACTTGGTCTTGTACTGGGCCAGACGAGGGTGGGCACAAGAAGTACTGTTGGGCTCCTTGGACACAGCGAAGCTGGCCGACAGGGTCTTGGTCAGCTCATCCATGATGGGGGAGTCTGCAGGACAACACAGCAGATTAGAGATGAGGTGAACAGTGAAACTACTAACAAAGCACTCTTGTTGTATACTCAAATCTATGCCCACGGACAATATAATTAATCCATGTAATTTCCAGAAATTATAAACACACTGATCATGTGATATTACATTAACAACTTTCATTATTTGGCTACTTTTCACTACTCATAACGATTATTATTATTATTATTGTTGTTGTCACTCCTCAAAACATAACTGGGGACTGTAGCTGAACTAGCCTAAGATTTAGGCTCTCGTAGATGTATTTTATCGATTGAAAATCAGAATCGATCAAATACATAGACATTCAAAAGTCTAAATCTGAACTACAGTTCTGAGGGTTTTACATAAGATAGTTTATCCTTTAACAACCATATTACTTTATATTATTATTCATGAAACAGCAAGCGACATAAATGAGTTACTAGTCAAGAAGAGTTGGATGCACATTGCACACTTTGCTACATCTCTGCTTATGTGGTAGCCCCGCGAGTCAGAACCCAATGGTAGTGAAGTTTCTGACATTGTTAAGACTTCGGCACGATAGATTGAGCTGACCTAGCCCTGATACATGACTGCCATGATGATTATCATGAATACGAGAGTCAAGAAACAGGGCTAGAGCTGACCCAGGGAGTTCCGAGAGGGGCTACTTATGTGGCTAACATGACGTTAGCACAATGCTAACTAAGGTAGTAGTGCAAAGAATAAAAGACAGATCCACGTTTCGAGTCGACCAGACGACGTGGTCATTTTAGATGTTTAGTTTTTACATGCACATGCACCGGCGTGTATAAAACAGAAACCTTCGTTAAATCTTCAGATAAACAGCAGTTTATGATCCAGTTTAATGTTCGCTACCTTGCGTTGTTTGAGCAGAGACTAGCGCAGTGACGTCAGGCTGCAGTCATATTTCCCTCCACTGTTCTTTTTTTTAGTTGGCCGATAAAAAGCGACAGAAGTTAACCCGGGGTTTTGCAGCTGCTGCAGCAGCCCTGCTGCCTCGCTGTTGCATGCACAGGGCTTTAGTTTTGATTCACTGTTCACGGAATACTTTATTAACAGAATTAACAGGTTGCAAATAGTACAGTGATTATACAATGGTGCTAAAAGTATAACACAAAAAGCCCTGAGGTCCAGTGAGGTCTTATTATTTCCATTGTGGTGGTTTTCCTGTGTATGCTTCAGTTCACATCTGTAGGTTTGAGGGCAACATTATGGTGCTTTTCCGCCACCTTCTGCATCGGAGTGTGTATTAGACTAATATAATTCTATCTTGAACAATAACCATGCTTCTCGTGCTATTTTCATCATCATGCATAATAATCAGTCCACTATACACACACCACCATAATAACATGTGCCAGTCAGTCCCACTGACTTCGCTGTCACTCTCACATAGACATGCATGAGGCTTTTTTTTATTGATTGATAGAATACTTTATTAACAGTTTGCAAAAAATACAGTGCTACAATTATAAAATGCTAAAAAGGACAACACAAAAAGCCACAAGGGCTTGTTTCCATTTTGGTCCTATCCTGTACATTCAATTAACTGGACCCCAATGGAAACAAGCGTTACAAGCCAATAGGTTTTGTTGGCTCCATCATTTTAGCAGACCTTATTACCGTATTATACCGTATTATAGGCGACTGTACTTTCCTGTGCTTGTCCATGAAAACTCAGATAAAGTATAGGCCTATTCAATCAATCAATCAATCAACCAATCAATCAATCAATCAACCAACCAACCAACCAAATTGAATCAATCATCCAGCTGCAGCCAGAGTTTCTGCTCACTGCTGCCTGTCGTTGTTCAGAATAATTATCTTCACATAATGATAATTAATTATAATAGGCTATTTGTGATTGATTTGGTTGGATCTACACAGTAAAATTCTAAATAAATCAATACATTCAGTAGTAGTATTTGCACAACAATCGGTTTGTCCCATAGGGGGCAGTGTGGAGACGGTTTCCCCCCTGCTTTCAAAGAATGAGGAGGAGATGAAAAGAGGGGGAACTTGCTTCAATTGTGTCCAAGAAGCCTCACGTCATGGAAAGAGTTACTTTGTTGCGGAGAGAGCGCATGATGGATACATTGTGAGAAAATAACACAGGTCTGTGTGGTGGCGTGTTGATGTTTTGGAATCGTACATCATCATCATCTGCATCTGGCAAGTAATTCCCTATTTTACACGCCAAGGGCCCGCGAGGGAAGATGCGCAAGAACCTGTTTACAAGAGAAAAAACAGGACAAGTTTGTCTGTGAGGGAATGTGGAGCAGCACCATTATACCCATCTATTGCTGCAAAAACGGACCGCTTTGTCCTGGGAATATGTGCGTCAAGGAGTCACTTCTAGCCATCTGCGGCGATGTGAAAACTAAGCCGATGATTGAGGAGTGAACCGCGCAAGGTCGCAAAACAAATCACCCAGGATTACACCACCGACCATTGGATTGTTTTAATGACTCAGGCTTGGCTTTTGTTTCTTAACCTGCGGTGTGTTTTTGGGGATGTGCACGGAGCGGAGGACGGGAAATATCACATTGTCATGCGCTATGACGCCGCTATAAAGTTATCGATACGCTTTTAAACAAAATACGCGTGAAAAGGTAAGCTTTTTTTTAGACCAAATGGGATGAGAGATAGTCACTGTTGCACGTATAGTTGATGCATTTGAGCAGTTTGCTTTTGTCATTTGACTCTTGTCTCCTGTGTCAGATAATTACCATATCATTAATTTTGAATACTCTGTCACGCCATCGCGAACCCAAAAAACAGCTGTCATGTAATGAGAGACAGCGATAGAGATGAACAGATACAAAATGTATCAAGATACAACAGCGTCGCACAATAGGTTGTAGAATTGTTTTTTGGGGGGAGGGCGAGGGCTGCTTTGGGTGAAATTAGAGAGCATTAACAGCGTTATTAATTATCAAGATGTCGGGCAAAGCCAAAGCCATCTACACATTCCAAAGCGAAAACAAAGAGGAGATCAGCATCCAGGAGAACGAGGAGCTGGTGATCTTTGACGAGCACTCGGTGGACGGCTGGCTGCAGGGCGAGAACAGCCGCGGCCAGCGGGGTCTCTTCCCGGCATCCTATGTGGAGATCATCCGCCCCCGCTCCAACTCCAACCTCACCGACTGCTCCATAAGCCCCGCCGGCTCTCTGGGACACGACTCCCCGTCGTCCTCGTACTTCCCGTCGGCGCCCAACACGCCCTACCATGGTGCAGGTTACTTTGACGACGAGGATGACGATTGGGACGACTGGGATGACAGCTCCACGGTGGTGGAGGATGAGGACCACAGGAGGGGGAACGGTAACGGCGGGGGAGCCAACGGGCATGCTCATCCCCAGAGCAGCCCCATCTCCACCAACCCCAATGTGCACTACAGGGGCAAGCCCTTCATGGAGCGGCAGGACAGCATCTCCAGCTCCAGGAAGGGAAGCATGGTGGGGAGGAACTTGAACCGGTTCTCCAGCTTTGTGCGGTCCGGTGTCGAGGCGTTTGTGCTCGGAGATGTGCCCATGATGGCAAAGATTGCAGAGTCGTACACCATCGAGATGGGCCCCAAAGGGCCCCTGTGGAAGGAGAGCCCACAGCCCTTCACCTGTTCCATCGAGGACCCCACTAAACAGACCAAGTTCAAGGGCATCAAGACGTACATCTCCTACCGGGTCACGCCGAGCCACACGGGTCACCCCGTGTACAGACGCTACAAGCACTTTGACTGGCTGTACAACCGCCTGCTGCACAAGTTCACCGTGATCTCCGTCCCCCACCTGCCGGAGAAGCAGGCGACTGGGCGCTTCGAGGAGGACTTCATAGAAAAGCGCAAGAGGCGGTTGATCCTCTGGATAAACCACATGACCAGTCACCCTGTCCTCTCCCAGTACGAGGGGTTCGAACACTTCCTGATGTGTGGCGACGACAAGCAATGGAAGCTGGGCAAGCGGCGAGCAGAGAAGGACGAAATGATCGGTGCCCACTTCATGCTGACCTTCCAGATCCCCAACGAGCACCAGGACCTGCAGGATGTGGAGGAGCGCGTAGACTCCTTCAAGTCGTTTGCCAAGAAGATGGACGACAGTGTCCTGCAGCTGACACACGTGGCCTCGGAACTCGTGCGCAAGCACCTTGGTGGGTTCCGCAAGGAGTTCCAGCGGCTGGGTAATGCCTTCCAGAACATCAGCCAGGGCTTCATGCTTGACCCGCCACATAGCTCGGACGGCCTCAACAACGCCATCTCACACACGGGACGCACATACGAGAACATCGGGGAGTTGTTCGCAGAGCAGCCCAAATACGACCTCTTCCTCATGCTGGACAAGCTGTCTCTGTACCAGGGTCTGCTCTCCAACTTCCCTGACATCATTCACCTACAGAAAGGTAAAAGACCAAAGGCAAAGCATCAGTGCATTGTTTGTGTTTATGTTAGGGTGTAGTGGGTGTTACAGGGATGTTTCAGAGTCAGACTTAATGAGGAATAGCATATAATAGTCAATAGTCAATTCAAGAATGAGCTCTCCATCCATCCATGAGTATTAGGGCTCCAGAGTGCACCCATTTTGGGCACATATGCAAAAAGTTACATGAAAAAGTTAGGCACACCAGTTCAACCAACAAAGAAGCTTGTCTTCGACAATTTATTTAAACTTACCAGATGTTATTAATCATTGGAGAGGTAATAAGAACTAAGTCATAGTTTTTGTGTTTGGAAATTTGATTGTAATTGTCTCTACATGTCATGTAATATATTCAGTGCCAAGATGAATAAAACAAGCAATGGAGTTGCTATGCACCAGGCCCCATTGCTTGTTTTCAACATCAATCTTCACCAAGGTAATAAGCTCTTCCCTCCAGGGAGTTCGCTAGTGATCTGGTGATTTTGCTTAATACGATGTGAATGTGCTTTTAATAGAAGTTGAAGGTGAAAAACATCCACCATGGCAAACTACCATTAACCACTTCCTGTAGATGTCTGGAACAATTTCAGCTGCTCTTCTTCTTCCAACATTCCTTCAGTCTTATCTCACAATCACATTATGAATTCCATGACCAAGCAGATTGTACAGTAGATGTTTGTGGAAAACAAATGAAGGCTGTTCGTCGTCATATTATCAGCAACTAGGTGTAGTCAGTCAGTCATGTTTAAAGGACAGTAATCATGGATTATTGTCGCTGATTGTGACTGTTTGTTACTCAAATGAACCTCGATTGACTGAAATGTCAACAGTGATCACTCAGTAACATTGTTACTGCAGTGGTCGTCTGGAGTTGAGGAAGAAATGAGAACAGCTCTAGTGGCGTGCACATAGGGGAAAATGTGGCAAATGCTGCATACCATTCTATTTATTATTTATTTATGTAACCTTCATTTATCCAGGTTGGTCCCACTGAGATCCACGATCACTTTCTTTCCAGTGGGAAACAGCTGCTGTGCATTTAGTTAACAGACAACAGAACAGCAATGTTTACTGTTCTGATAAAGAAGAGACAGTCTAAAAGAAAAGTGAAAGGAGAGACAGAAAGTGGGAGAGTTAGAAAGGGTAGACAGAAGTAGGAGATTTTGTAAAACTCTGCCACAGTAAGATCTGCCCTAAAATGTTTACAGCTCAATAGATTCAACTGCTCCAAACAAATGTTGTTTTTTAATTCCAAGTCAAGAATAACACCAATAGTTTGTGTCAACGTGCTGACAGCCTGTTTCTTAAAGACATTTTTCGAAAGTCCTCAGTGTGAACAAGCATTCTGTGTCAGTCTGTAAGTAATGCCTGACATTTTAGGTCAAAGGGTTTTGCCTCCAGCATCTCAAGTCCTGACACACACGCACAAGCGCACACACAAGCACGCATGCACGCACAGACACACACAGACACACACACACACACCCCCCCCCCCCCAGTCTGGTGGTGATATTTTTACCAGCTGGCTGAAGTAAAGCCATACTGTTTTGCTTTCTAGTTGCTGATGTACATATTTTCTTACACAAAAGGAATTTTGACAGTAATCTGAAACACTGAAACACACTGGTAGTGTGGGAAGCTTCAGCAGTTTAAGAAGCCCAATAATAATAAAGCTATGATAATAAGCTAATAATAAAGCCTGATATACTGCAAATATGTACATAACTATTCAAGTTCATACATTGTTCTGAACGGGAAATTTTGCAGCAGGCAAAAGACAATCCATGTTCACATTCACAATAGATACAATATTCAGTTTTAAACACAATTAGAGATTACACTCAGAAAGGAAGGTCAATTATTATTATTTGTCACATTGTAGATGATCAGGATTACGCAAATCTGACGGTGTTACTCATTCGGTGTAAGAACTGATGTGTCATGTCCAAGTCATAAAAAAGTGTATGTTTGTGGTTAAAGGGATTGCCTCTACCATGTAACAACCTTTATAAGCATCAGCGCAGCAAATGGGCTGCATTATATTTCTGACATCTGAGGGTAACGTATGGGTTTTATAGAAGGTACAGGAATGCAGGACTTCAGGCCAACAAACCAGCATTCTCAGACCTTTGGGGTTCATTTCGGTATTTGCCACATATGGAGCATCTATATAATCAGTGCCATATTATGTTTCAAGCCTCTCTTGGCAGTTAACTTAATTCAGTCCTGCGCTAATGGCTCTCAGGGATGTAACCCCTTTGCCTAGTGGCCTCATTGGGAAATCATGTAAGATCTATTCTAGACAAAGAAAGCCGTAGCTCAATAACAAACCATGAGGATTAAGTGACAAGAAATGACTTGACATGAAACTGCTACACCTGACAGAAAGGGCTATATAGGACTTTAGAACTGTTGAGGTCATGCATGGGTCCCAGTTTTAACAATAAACTGAATGTTTCTCCAAAAGACAACATCAGGCATTGGCACACTAAGGGTTGCCCAACTGCCCCTGGCAGGTAAATAAAACTTTCGGGCAGATGGAGTTTGTTTTCAGATTACCTGAACGGGCAAGTGCTCCATGCTTGTTTGAGAGGGGACGCAACCATCTATAAACACACCACGAGATATCTGTCTAAACTGAACGTGGCCAGAACGCTCTGTCTTCTGGTCTGTGGAATGTAAAATAAGAGCACAATTTACCTACAATGTGCTGTTTTAACTGTTGCTACATATAAAATAACAAGTGTGAACCCATAGTCATATACATTATATCCAGGCATTTGGCATACACATTTTAGACATGCCATTTTGTATTGCACGGCCCCAGAACATGACCGCCTCTGAGACCTTAGTGTCAACCCTTGATGTAACATATTTGCCATGTATGCACACTAGCAAAAGTGGAATTAAGGTTTAGCCTAAACACTGCTATCAGCAACTGCTATCATTCCAGGAAAAAGCATGGTTAAGATTTGTGCTTAATGCTTTATATTAGATGAAGCTGCTGCCTGCTGTGAAGGTTATAGCTGAGGATGAAAATAAAATAAAGAGGAAATTATGAGGCGGTTCAAAACTTTGTTTTGCCATCAAAGCTAATGGGGACATCATTGAGTTTAATCTCTTTCGAAATGCTGTGATTAAAGTAACCTAATCTGAAAACATCTGCAGCATGCAGCTGATGCTGTGGACTTTTCATCCCTCCAGTCAGGTGCACTGGCTTAGCTCTCCCTCGTACAGGGAATCTTGGAAGGTGCATCTGTCTGTATCTCAGGTCACTAAACTTCCCAAATCCCCTGAAAACTTGACCTCAGTGTCCTCAATAGAGGGTATGCGCATGCTTAAAGTGAATGGCACATCGAGTGGCAAAGCAACATGCAAAGTGAGTTTAACATTGTTTAATGTTGTTTAATGCAATCAGAGAGGACTTGGACGCATGGGTTGTCAAGGCCAGAAAGTAGTTTTTTGACACTTTCGGGTTTGATGATGATGTCACGCGCATACCCTCTATAGTAGCTATATGAGCATGATGCATGTCTTGACAAACAACAGTAATTTTATAATGGTTAAAGTCAACATGGACTCCACCTCAGTACCCGCAAAACAAGACAAAGTAAACACTGAGGTCATTGTTGTGTATTCTACTGTAACTGTACTAATAGTTACTGCTCTTTGACTTTGTAGGCCAGAGGTGTCTAACGGCTTTGTTCTTCTCACACGACATGTCACAAGCAGCCATGTCTTGACATGGTACAGTATCAGTGGTAGGGAGTGGCACCGATACTGGTTTGTCAGAATGAATAGCATGTTATCTGACTGAATCAGTGAGTCTGTGTGGAAACGGCCTGCATTTCCAGTAATCCCAGTCTCACTTTATGCAAGTATTCCCAGTGAGGGACGCAGTCACCGCACGCACCTGAAAACTCAACAATCTCCTGTCCTATCCTCTTTTCCTCATGGTGTTGATAAAGGTCAGCCCAATCAAAACATTTTGCTCGTTTTTAAAATAAACAAGTGCTGCCAAAAAATTAAATCGCTAACGTACCATTTGAATTCAGTCACGGTTTAATAAAGCCTATTGTTTATACAATAAGTATTGTTTTAACTCGCCGCCAGCAGCTGTTAGTGATAGTAAATTCATTTTCTGGGCCAATGGCTTCTCTATGGCTTAATAGCATTCGTTTGACCAATTACAGCCCTAAAGGTTATGTAACGGTTTAGGCTGATACAGCCCTTTTTTCATATCTCTGACAGTAAAATTTAGCCCCGTTGGTGGTGGTGATGTCTGTCTTTCTGGCCCTCAAGTCAAAATGTCAATGTTGAAAATGTATGGTTCTCAACCAGTGGTCCAGCTAAATGATGGAGAGTAAGTTGGCAATGGTAACAAAATGGATCCTTAAAGATCTTTAACTTCTGAGAGCGTAAAATGAAACCAAATGGTTTGGTTTCATTTTACAGTCAAGAGTTTGTTAAACATCTGCATTACTTAATTTACTTGAAGTCTACACAATTAGAGAATGTAGAAGAGTTATTTTTATCAAAGTTTACTCATTATTCCTCCTATGGTACCACATCAATACAGCATGTATATAATGATAATGGTATTGTGGACAAAATCTTATCGACGATAACAACATATTCTAAGGTTTGGGTCTGAGAGGCTAAATCTCATTAAATGGTGGTCCGTGGCTCAAATGCTGAATAATGTGCCCCAGTGACGACGACTCCGTGGGGGCGGCGGTGAATTAGACCTGAATATGTAGGCCTACAGTATATTCGCCTAGTCGGTTCGTCCCATTTGTACCGCGCCAGGTCGCGCCCGTTCGTGCAATTCTCGTCTTTGCATTGACTTTGTATGTAATCGCGCAGCTCTAACCATCCAAATCTGAACGCACGTTAACACCTCTTTTGCCTGTCCCCTTGTAGGCTACTTGTTCACAATGAAAAGGAGTAGCCTACTTCCAGATGACTCAGTGCTGCAATCATGGCATTTAAACAAACATGCTCTTATAATCTAAACACTGTGACACGTTTAAAGAGTTACAAATAAGTTGGGGCTTAGCGGGGGGAGGAGAGGGGCGCCCCCATGACGATTATAAAAACATTTCGTCTCTGATGTGCCCCATGGGCATTTAGATTATTTGTTAGTACTCCTACTTTTAGAGATGTTTCTGTTGGAGTGATCATGACCGCTTGTGTACTTGGAGTCAGCTCAAAACACGCTGTATTTGTTTTTGGGGCGAGGGCGGCTAACTTAATTTCGAACAGACTTCTGAGAATCTCATAACAAATCGCTGTAATGACCAAGTGGCTATACCACTGAAGACGAAAAGGCGACCAGGCCTTTAATTGTCACCAGGGCCCCCAGACTTTGGAATGACCTGCCTAAGGAGATCAGATTGGCAAAATCAGTGTTCGCTTTTAATCCACTTACCGGGAACATACATAACATAACTATACCTTTAACTCCAGGAACCCCTTTTGAGGTTGTTGCTAGTATGTACAGTACTTAACAACATATATGTTTTGTAATTTTTAAATCAATATTTGAAGTTTTTCAGTCAGGTTTAAATTGGCTAAACCTGACTGACTTTTTAAACCAGGCAAAGCTGACTGAGGTCAGATGCGCTTACAGTCTGGTACAGCCTCAGTCAACCATGCAGAAGTATGCTGAAATGAGAGTTAAGTGCCTTGTGCAAGGGAAACTCAACAGCATTTTCCATGTGTGAAGTGAACATTTCGTATTTATTTCTGCAGCTCTAATTGTCCCACCAGTCTAGGGATTAGTCAAAATCCCACTTTTCTAATCTCTACTGTTGCCCCATATCAGGCAATTGGAGTTGGGTAGGGACTCAAGGGAGGCAGGCACATTAACCTTGTGGTCAGCCTCCCTAGGTCAAGGCCAACCTGCCCCACACAGACCGTGAGGAATCTAAGTCAGTGGATAATGCCATCACTGTCTTGATTTTACAGGACAGTTCTGTCTTTGGTAACACATAGTAGGGAAACTCAGAGGGAAACAGTGTACAGTAGGAGTCTAGAGACAGACACTAGCAAAGACTTTAGGCTATAGGAGAGACAGGCTGTATGAAAGCCAAGAAGGAGGATGTTGGAGAGAGACAGTGTAGGAGAGAAAGACAGTAGGATAGCTAAGTGGGTGACAGTGCTTCATAAAGATATTAAGAATGTTCTACAGATCTAGGAACAGCTGTGACAACAGAACAGACACAGGCCCATTACAAGATCCTCCTGTCTCATCTTTCTCTAGAGAATCTTGTCCTCTCTTCACCCCTTCCTTCAACCACCTAATAATCTTCTCAGTTTTATTATTATTATTTAGTATAATTTAATATGAATATGAATATTATTTAATAATTAATACAGATCATTTGGCAACAAGCATCTATCTCATGAGTCTATCGACCAACGTAAATAAATAAGTAACTGGCAAGCAGATGTGAAATGCTTGTTTGTGTATCAATATTAAGATTGTATCCTTAATCTTCGGACAGACTTTGAGTTTGTGGGTGGTCTTACTATGTTGAAAATCATAATAACAACAGAAGGTCTTGCAGAACTGAGAAGATATAGTTTTAGGACCATTGTCCAATAGTAAACCAACATTTCCACATTGTTCTACACAGTATCCAATAACAATTTCTCATTAAAATAGAGTTCACAAATATTTACTATGGAATGGAAACACAATTACATTCCAATGAATATGAATTGAGTACTGTACATAAGTAACTATAACAGACGGTTGTTTTCATCTAACATGCTTCTGGACACCCAGGGTCTCTGGTGTTGAACCTGTGACCTGCAGGTTTGGGGTGTTTTAGAGAGGCGAGCTCCATCTGGACTTAATAAATCAGATTTAAAGAGAAGATTCCATAGGGGTGTATACGGCACTTCTCTAGCAGACACTGATATATGTACAATGAGTGCAACTGTAGAAGAAGGTCACATAGTTTGATAAGTTTATTGGCAATAATTACAAGGAGGAGAGCAAAGGTCAAGGAGGGAAAAGCTTTAGGTAATAGATGAAACTACATGTTCTTTTTGATGACATGAAGCAGTAGTTTTCAACCTTTTTCATATCAAAGTCCATTATGTATTCAGCATTTGAGACACTGCCCACGATTTGATGAGATTTAGCCTCTCAGACCCAAAACTTAGAATATTTTGTTATCGTTGGATAAGATTTTGTCCACAATTCCATCGATGCTGCATTGATGTGGTACCACTTGTAAATTTAAACTTCTTGTAAATTAAGTTATGCAGATGTTTAACAATGATTTAACTCTTGAGAGTGTACAATGAAACCAAATGGAGTTAATGGACCAAAGGGTCCATTTGGTTACCAACTCTCCATCATTTAGCTGAGGATCACCTGGAATCCCTTCAAGGACCACCTCTCTTCTCTTGGTCTTTTCTTATGTCTGCCTGGGTCACTGTTCTGGTCTGTTCTGGTTTCAATAAGAAAAGAGTAAATCTAGCCTGAAGGTATTTGGACTCCATACTGCTTCACCTCTTTCAGACTCAGCCAAGGCACATACATTTATTTATGACCATCAGGTAGAGACGCTTCACGCAGGGTTGACCGTTGGCATTGACCAGTGGTGGAAGAAGTACTCATATTTCTAACTTAAATAAAAGTAGCAATACCACGATACTGTAAAAGGCCTGTATTCAAAAGTCTCACTTTAATTTCCACCACTGCCATTGCTTAAAACGTTATTAGTTAGTGCAAGAGTGAGGTCTAGCCAAAACCAACTCGGGATTCCTGGATCGCTGCCCTCCACAATTTCCTATCTAATAGCTCTGTAGTGTTGTTAGCTAAGCTGTCGCGCCCCAGTATGTCTACATAGGTGGTACGCTTCTTTCCCCTCCTGGCTTTGCCCTGGGTTGGCTCCCATAGGGTCCAATTTCTTTGTCTCCAGTCCTCAATGTCATTGATTGCGAGTCTCAGTGCATGGTCCATCGCTACAATGAACAGGAAGGGGGCCAGAGTGAAACGTTATAGGCCTGCCCTCCATCACAACCGTGTGTGTCCTTGAGTGAAATGGTGATAGTTATGAAAACAACTGATTTGGAACCGAAAATGTTTTTCATTTTTCATCTGGGATGAAGTACACTATGAAGTATGAATTAGTACTATCTTGCCAAAAACAAGGGCAAACCAGATGTTGAACATATAGATACATAACCCAAGTTAAATGTATTGGGGCCCTGTCTTGCCTTACTCCTTACCCCTAAACTTCTTTGCCATTCTTTACAAATTTTTAAAAGCTTTTTAAATATTTCAAATAGCTGATCTACAAGCTCACAAAGTGCCGAAGTAGGACAATTTAAAAATGTTTTTCAAAATAGTAAAATGTGGCTACTAAGGATAATGGGTAAGGCAAGATAGGGCCCCCAATGTATACATTTAACTTAGGTTACGTATCTACAGTATATGTTGAACATCTGGTTTGCTTTGACACCTTGGTCTCGTCTGAATAAAGCTGATGGAATAATGTACTAGTATTATTGCAGAATAGAGATGCAATTTGTGAGACAGATGTGAGACGTTGTTGGTACTGTCATCGATGCACATTAGTTTTTGTTATTGTATGAACATTTTTAAGAGATATAATGCACTCCACTCCATTTGAACCTGTTCCTATCAGTGTTATTGTTTGAGTGGTGGAGCAGGCCAGTCTGGCCAGGCTCCCTGGGCGCATTCTTGGAGGTCTGGATGTTCCGGGGACCCCCACACGGTAACTCTGTCTTTTGATCTTAGTCAACAAAATTAACACTGGTTCCTATTTATAGGCAGTATAGGAAAGCTGAGGGAGAAAGTGGAAGAGAGACAGACAGAAGCTAAACTGAGAGGGAGACACTGTAGGATAGACAGACAGTAGGAATACTGAGATGCCTAAAACATGGAAGCAAATGAGACACTGAACGACAAGATCCTTCCTCAAATGAATGTCGATGAAAAACAATACGTTTCCTTGACGACAGCACTCCTGCTAATCGACCGGACAAAACCACCTGTTGAAAGTTTGAACGAGCACAAAAGGGGAACAGAGTGATGTGAAACATGATCGTGCTGATCTGGGAACCCGTTATGTAAGAGGTAGGCGTTGGCCTGCAGGAGTGCAGGTCACCTGCGGAAATGTGCTCAGAGTCACATGGGGAAATTATGATGCCGTGTCTGGCTCTCAAACTTCTTTCATTTCAAGGACCTCCATAACTCTGAGTGTACAACAATTGTTTACAATAATTGGAACAAAATGGACCAGGTCACCCCTGTAAAAACGTTTTCATCCACTTATCATATTCCCCCTGAGATGTTGCGAGGAAAACGTAGCCATTTTCCATTGGAAACCTTAACCACTTGAACCGCAGCATCCCTATTCTTGGATAGGGATAATAGCAGATCTACAAGCTTACAACGGGTCCATTTGGTTCCAATTGTACTCTCTGAGTTCCAGACCTTGTCCATGTGGAACCCCCTCAAGGAACGCTGAGTGTCCGTGGACCGCATTTTGAGAAACTAGTTCTGGATCACAAAGTGAGTTGCAGGAATCAAGCGTGCCTTCGTGCCAGATAACTGGCAGACGCGGATGCTGATCTCCGAAGCTCTGAATAATCGTGAATGATACAGTTCCAAAATGTAGGCTAATTCATTTAGATAGCATTCACGGCTTGCGGCCATCTATGTGCTCCGACTGGAGCCCCCCTCCTTCCTTGTGTTCCATAGTGAAGTCCAGTTGACCCTCCGGGGAGGGCTCTGCTCTGGCAGGCCCTCCACACTGTAATCTGGACAAGAGGTTAGCTGTCTCCCATATGGCAACGCATTAGACAGCCACATGCAGCTGGGATCGCTTAGAAAGGGAAAGATGCGTGTGTGTGCCCAGATGTGATGCCAAGTTATACCTCTGTATCAACAGCCGTGACACAAAGTGTGGGGGGGGGGGGCTATATCTTACTGGTGTACGTTTGTGTGTGTGTGTGTGTGTGTGTGTGTGTGTGTGTGTGTGTGTGTATCTACTATGTATTTCCCATGGGTCAATATTACACCAGAAAGATTCCACCCAGACTTATTGTCCTTTCACTAGGCATTACAAAACACTCTGTTGTTGTCTCACCATAGACACACACAGTACAAATAGAATAACATAATGTACTACTATGTAGTAAAAACAAACCAAAACATTTATTTTGCACACCTAACCATATTTAGTGGAAAACAAGGTAAATTTTGTTTTAAATCTTTTGAACAGTTAAACATGTTTTTGACTTTAATGACATGCCCAAAATGGTAATGCTGCTAGAAGTATTTCCCTCTACACAACATTTCTTAACCAAAAATAATAGCCAATCTACAGGCTCACAACTTGTCGCATTGGGATGTGTTGTGAGCTTGTAGATCTGCAACTTTCGAGGAATGTTTTCTGAAGACTAGGGATGCAAGGGTTAAATAAATGTAATATATTTTAGTAACATTGGCAGGCTTATACACATAAACAACCACTACAATCTAAGTGGCACAACATTGACTGCGGTCCAAGTTGTCAACTTGCACAAGCTACAAACCAATGAGTGCTCATATATTCTCTCTCACACACACACACACACACACACACACACACACACACACACACACACACACACACACACACACACACACACACACACACACACACACACACACACACACACACACACACAAAACACTGTCCAGTTAATTATCAGGTAGATAAACCAACCTGTGTCACACAGCTTGGGTTTAAGACCTATGGAGTAGGTAGCTACACACACACACACACACACACACACACACACACAAACGTCTGGGCAGAGCAAGTCTGGCTGTGCTGTCACACTGTGAAGCAGAGTACAGATGTCTGACGGTACGCCATGTTTTCTCCCCCAGAAATACAAATTTGAGTTTATTTTACTAATGCCGAATTATCAACATTCCGACAGCTACAAAAATAACTACCGGTAATCCATCTTTTTTGTCATGATCTTCATATTTGCTTGCTTATTCCCTTTCTTTATTTTTCTCCCTTCCTTCCTTCCACCCTTCCTTCCTTCCTTCCTGGTTCTGTCATTTGATCAGTGAACATCAGTTGCATAAGCTTCTGAAATGAGTATAGGCCTAGCTGGACGACGGTGTTTGGCCATACTATAGAGTCGACTCCACCCTGAATCTAGCTGGTCTCTGAAAACAGTTGAAGTCACTGATGTTTCAGTCCCCCCCACAGTTTTGTTGATTAATTTCTTCATTCATTCAGATTTTATGCTGCAAAAATTGTTCATAAGGAATAACTCAAAAGCTCCATACATGTCCTGTATCCAGTACTGTCCATGTACACTACCTTTTCAGATTGAACCGTTTCATGAGAACATGCTTTCAAGTGTGGCAATTTAATGCTCGCCGCTAAATAGATTATTCATTCAGCTTACAGCCCGACAACCAACTAGCAAACCTTGGTGCGACCATCCCAATCCCTGTTCATACGGGCTGTGATTTAGACTCTCCTAGAGAGTCCAATTGTGTCTGACAAGTTTTTATGATAATAAAATAATAAACAAATATTTACTGGTCTAATTTGGCTGTTCTGGGAGTTATCCTACAAGTCATTCTGCACTATATAGCACCAGTAGAGTTACTTTGCTTCTGATTTGGCTAAAAGCTGCATGGTGAGGTATAGCCAAGACCATTACTTTCAAACTGTATACAACCTCTCTAACTACTTCTCTCCCATCTCTCTCTGTCCTCCCGTTCCTTTCACCTCCCTTCTCATCTCATTCCTGCTCCAATTCTTCCACCCCATTCACCATCGTTCTCATATAACTCTTTTCCTCTTTCTCCCCTCTTCTCTCTCTTTCTCTGCCAGTATTACCTTCCTCCAAACAATCTTACTTTCCTCTTCTCCTTTGCTCTTAATCTTATACCATCCCTGCAATCTCTGTCTGTCTGTTCTGTCTAGCTCCGGGTTTCTCAAAGTGGGTGCCATGGGAGCAAGTCCAGGGGTGCCACAGAATACTTTTAACCCTCGATACTTAGTAAAAACGGACCTGAGTTGCACTGTACTCGGTGTGTTCTATTTCAATCTACACCAAATATCTTCGCCACAAATAAAAATAGCATATCTACAAGCTTACAAAGCGTTGTAAGCTTGTAGATATGCTATTTTTGGTGAGTGTCCCCCCCAGAATAGGAATGCTGGGGTTCTTGAAGTGGTTAAGGTTTCTATTATGGAAAATGGATACGTTTCCTCGTGACATCTCAGGAGGAAAGATTTTACATATTTACGTACCGTAAAATAATATGCCATAAATGTAAGGTGCTATAAAGTAACAATAATAATTCAGGGGTGCCGTGAATGAAAAAGTTATTTACAGGGGTGACTTGAGCCAAAAACGTTTGAGAACCACTGGTCTATAGCTCTCTCTCTCTCTCTCTCTCTCTGTGTGTGTCTCACTCTTTTACTCGCTCGCTCTGTCAAATGTTTCCTACTTGGCTTCTGTCCTATTCTGCCTGATAACGCTGACAATGCACCCACACACCACCATCCATCAAACACAATGGAGCCGACTTGTCTTATGTGTGACATCTCTGCACAGACGTGTGCATAATGTCTCCTTATGTGTCCCAGATTAAAAAGATAAACACAATGTATAATTATATGGTTGACAGTTGGCTAGCATAGTTGGTGAGGTAATGATTGATGTAAATTTTAGCTACTGTAGTGTGTGTGCAGTGATTTATGACATCATATACATACATACATAGCAATCAGCTCAAGTGTGTTGGCGTCGTTGCTCAGTCCTTGACTGCCATCCTTGAGGGAGTTTTACCACTGGCAAATCCTAGCCAGTAGCCATACATGCTTTTTATTAATTGAAGGAAGGTTTGATTTGTTGCATCATGATGTTGAAGAAGATATATTATCAAATTTAGCCAAGCATAGCAATAGTGTTGCCAACAGCCAACTACAATATTGAACCCTGCAGCTATTATTGAACAGTCCAGTCCCGGCTCCAACACAGAATTATTTCTTTTAATTCCTTTATTTAGGCCACATCCAGACAGAGACGTTTAAAAAAAGGTCAGAGTCGCTGTGAAAAACTTTACCGTACACAGTACACACAGAATCATCACACAAAAACGCCCAAAACGCACTAAGGACGCTGTAATGTTCCTTCCTTCCTTCCTTCCTTATGCCCGGCTTGTAGGTGGCACTGCAAAGCTGCCACAAAAGCACCAAACAGAGAGAAGAAAACATTGACCAATGCGCATTCACCGCATTGACAGCCGTTTTCATCCGAAGCCGACATATTGGCTGACTAAATACGCTATTAAAAAAAAAACAGGTCCCAAAGTGAATGCAAACCTCACGCCTCCGTGTGTATAACCAAATATGCATATTTCCTGAACCGATGACGCCATAGCTCGAACTCTCATTTAACGCACATGCGCCACCCCCGAACAACAATGACAACAAAGATGTTGGCTCCTTCGTTTCCGGCAGGCTGTATGCAATATGATTAAAACCCTTTGCGGATTCACCTAAAAATGTCTCTGTCTGGACAGCACCTTGGAGTAGTAACTATTTTCCGTCCTCTTTTACTCCCTAATTTAGTCATTATGCCAATTAATTCATCCCCCCACACACATGTTGTTGCTACTGTACCCTACTGGCTCACCTGGCTGTCAGTGAGGAGTCCCCACCTCCGTACAATGGGTACTCTGACTGACGACAGTTACAACAGGTAGCCTATAGCATAACCTAGTCTTGCATCATTCTCGACTCACATTATTCCAGAGTAGGACGTCGTCCCAACGGGCAGAAACAAAAAGGTTCATGCCGCACAGCGACTATATTAGAGCAGGTGTAAAAGTGTCAGCAGATTCAGTTACCAGAAACTCTGCCATGTCCTGGCCTACTTTAATCTCCCGGGCAGGACAGGTTGATGTCCTCCTGTGGGATTATTGGCCGTGGTTCCTAACAAGTGTTGTTCCTCAGTGCAGGGACGTGAACATTCCAGTCAGACTTTTGTTATCCCTTAGCTTTTCCGCTCCAAAGCTCGATAGGATCCTTAATTAATTTATAAGCACTCATCTGTTCAGCAGATGATGTGTTATATACATGCACGGACACAGAGCTGACACAGGACTAATACCTTTTACTGGCACATTACCGCAGATGTCTGTAAATCAGTTTCTCATTAGTGAATATTAGGATTATGAGATCTGTTTATTACAAAAGTATTTGACCTACGGTGTTGTTGTACAGATTGGGAGGAATGGTTATTTTACTGCTGGCCAAAGCTGCTGGTTTGACTTGAGGCACAAAGGTTTGTGGTTCCTTTGATGTATTCCCTGTTTAATGTTAGTATGCCTCAGTGTATATGGAGGGGATTATTATGAGGACATAAAAATAAGTTTAATGAAACAAGTATGGATGCATTTGTATTTCAAAGTTTATTCTTGACTTGGACTAAAGGGATTACAAGCTAAATTGTGTTCTGCTGTTACTGAGAATTGAACTATTGCCAAAAGAAACCCACGACAATGTTTGCACAGATGCCATAAAACCCTGACATCATGCAGTATCAGCTAATAATAGTGAAAGAAGCTATAGAAAACCGTTGAGCTACACAGGGAATTAAACCCTTAACCCTGTTCGTGCCATATTCAATTCTATACAGTGTTTATCCTGCAGCAGAAACTTTGCATCTTGTAAATGATAATGCCCTACATCATACACACACGCAAAAATATTTACAAAAGGGAATAGAGCCTGCTGTATTTTTACAATAATTCAAATACAGCAGAGCTTTTTCAGCATCACATTCACCTGTATGCATGCAGACTCTATTATCTTTTGTGACTTTGCTTGTGTACTTGCACCTGGGCCACGTATGTGCATACACTACCTTCCTCATGCGTCCTATAAATATTTAACCAGTGAAAAGCATTAACACAAGCTTGTGGCTAAATAACAGTGGATCCACTCGAACTCGGGTTCTTCTAAGGTTTCCACACTTGACAGAGACGACCTGCATTAACCTTTAAAATGTCATGTGAGTGCACACTAATACTGTGCAAGTGCCAAAGGAAACAAAATCATCAAGTGTAAAGAGTTGCGTTATACGTAAGCAGCCAGCTGTGCTACCGAGTATGTTTATTTTTCCAAATACAATATATTCCATATATATTGCAGGGCTTGACATTCACTTTTTGAGGCACTTAAACGTTAATGTCCCATTCACTTTTCCGGAGCATGAGCACACACAAATACATTATTTTTTTGATAGACATGAAAGAGGGAGAGAGAAGGGGAGAGACACGCAGCAAATGTTGTCATGAACGGGACTCGAACACGCAACATGCTGTCAGGCCAAAGCCTAAATGTGGCATGCACCTGAACCACTTGGCCAGCGGGTGCCATGCGCCCACATTTTAAATCAATTAACTGTAAGTTGGTTAGGTGAATACATTGAATATTAGATGAATATTCTCAGTTTTCTTACATACATTACATGTATTCCAAATACACAGCCTATGCACACATGGTTAGCAGACTGACCTCATCTCTGGTAGCACTGCGTGTGCACTCACCCAATAGTCGTTTTGGGGACTAGTGTAATATTCATTTGAAAGTGCTGGTAAAAACTGTGTATTTCGCAAAATATGTCCACTTTTCAACGAGCTGCACACAGATGACATTCTCTCCACCAAGGTGCGTGGAATGAGTGCTATGGGGCGCACAACCTAGGTGGTGTGATCAATAATGAGTACCACAGACGAAAAACAGTCTAAGTCCAAATGTAATTCTGACCCCTCCACGAAAAGGCCTCGTTGTCCTGACCCCTTATCTATCATTTATGCATTATGGATAGATAGTGTGGACTTAAGACTGTTTTTCGTCTGTGACATTCACCCCAATCGCAACACACCTGTCAATTCATATTCATATTTCCACACACACACACACACACACACACACACACACACACACACACACACACATATATATTATTTTTTTCTTCGTGGAAAAGCGCCGATATTTTACTTAACACACTTTCTGTCAGAACCTTCAAATGGATATGAAACTAGAGGACAATATCTGACTCCAAGTCTTAGGAATTAATTACTGGGAATACACACACACACACGCAGTCCTACAAGTTCATTGTCAATGTGGTCAGTCTGCTAACTTTGCGTGGATATGACCGATCTATGGCTGTGTATTTGGAATACATGAAATGTATGTGATATCACAGACATCCTAGGGCTATTACCAATTAGCCTGGCTAATAACCCAGACTCAAATCACACTGTCGGCTGATTCGGTCTGGCTTATTAGCCAGGCTAATTACCAATAGGCCTATTGGAAAGGTGATTATTAGGGAAGCCAGACAATAATGCCAGACAATTGTTGGCTGCTAGGAGCGTCAGAGAAAAAGTGAAACCAAGAATCACTTGTAGAACGGACAAGTAAAATGTGTTTACTTGTCCCAGAGAACAGGACAAGCCTTAATGTCAAGCCCTACATTGAGAGGCTATTTAAAAGGGCAGTGTTTCCCTGATGTCCTGTGCCGCGTTTGTTCCTGGACATTCCTTGTCGTTGAAGTAATGAGGGCTAAGGGCTTTGACCAAACTCATTTGGGTGTTCCCTCAATGTGCCTCAGAGCAACAACAATCCTCTTTGAACAAGAATAAACAGAGATATATAAAATGGAGACAGTAAGCATGTGTGCACACATTCCAGCTCTGATATAAACTCTAGTATCACTGCTGTACATGATTGGCTTCAGTAATGCTGACACACAAAGGGGCTGACTCGTCAGAAAAGTTGGGGCTTTTTACAGATTGTTTCCCCAGAAGGTTAAATGCATACTTTGAACTCTGGCAGATGTATTGCTGATTCACTAGTCCTTCTCTTCTCTAAAGTTCTCTTCTCTTCTCTTCTCTAAAGTTCTCTTCTCTTCTCTTCTCTTCTCTTCTCTAAAGTTCTCTTCTCTTCTCTAAAGTTCTCTCCTCTCCTCTTCCCAGAGTATTAGGCAATTCATCTACTACTTTAACAAGACATATTTTGTGTTTTGAGAAAAAAAAGTACAGAGACTGTCAGAGAGACAGAAAAGAGGAAAGGGAGACGGAAAGAGAAAGCCAATGATGAAAAGAGAGCGAGAGTTTACAGAGAGAGAAAGAGTCATCAGTTCAATGTGGTGCTTGACACGGACATCAGTCCCTGCGTGCGCACACACGCTAGCCCTGAGCCATTGGTCTCATCTGTGTGATTTGTCTTTTTTTCTTCAGCATAATGAAAGCAGGATATCTGGTGTTAAATCTTTTCATCTTTCTGTTGCTGAGTTGTCAGCTCTGTAGGTGGGTCTTGTGGAATGCATCCAAACATGTCACCATTCAGTCCACAGACCTGGATTGATTCAGTGTCTGGGTGGTTCAGACTTCAGACAGTATGTGTGTAGCTGAGACCACAATACATGCTGGGAGCTGGCAGAAGGTGAGGTGCTAAACTTCCAAGCAATCCATGTCCCAGGGCAGGGTTTAACGCAGTGTAAATTGGGCGCTGATCCTGCCAATAAGCCACTATGACAACTTATTTAGTGGATTGATTATGTTTATGTTTGATGTGGGATGTCAGTCTGTGTCTTGTCCAATAATCAGAAAGCAGAACGTCAAGTGTTTAAGCCATTATTTAAAGTTACCGTGACCTTGCTTGACACTCATACACATTTACATCTGACACCGGCCCAGTACAACCATGGTCTTTTATTCTTCAATGTTTATCTAGCCCTTCAACATGGTAGATTGAGACACAGGCTGTGGCCCATAGGACAGGAGCCTATAACTATAACATGGTGTTATGTCACAGGGACTTAACACCAATCCAACCCTTGATGCTGAGTGCCAAGTTTCATGCAGGCACTCATTCCTGCTTTATAGTCTTTGGTATGACCTGGCCGGGGGCCACTCTTGTGGCATTAGGATAATCTGGTAGAGTCCGACGGGTCTGGCTGATACTTCCGCAATTATTTGAAATTATTTGAGTGGTGCAACCATAGACGGCTATGTGTGCTATTACATCACCTAATTGTTATTATAAGTGAATAGACATGGATTGGATGACCATTGAATAAAGGAATATTTATAGCCGATGTTGTAAGATGATAAGAGCGCCCCTCACTTCACACAGGTGTGATCAATTAAGCCCTATTCAAAACCAAGATCTACAAGAAAGCTGTTTTAGAAACATTTTGAAAATGTATAAAAACATTGGCAATCAGTGTGCTAAGAATCTATAATCTTGTTACAGTGAGTGTACGTACAGTAGCAGAGCAGGTTTGGCAACATTGTTATGCCAAACATTAAGCACATTATCTAGGATTAGGAGCAGAGTTTTTGCTACTGCCACAGTGCCACTACTTCCTGCCAAAGCCTTTTCTTTTTCCACTGGCACTAAACTCTTTACATGTCACATCTAGGATCAAAGGGAACTCTCTCACCCCAAAGCTCCTTGATGTAGTAGCAAAACAAACAAACCTGCCCTTAAGGCATGCACTAATGCAATGCAACTATTAAAGATAATCTTATCAAAAGGTCTTGAGTCTAAAAAGCTTGTGATTCGGGTGGTATGTTGTTCCAGTTCCATGTGCTTGTAGCATAGCAGCTAACGGCAACTTCACCAGCTTTTGACCATTCAACAACTAAACAGCCTGCCATGGTACTGTGTATTACACCTTTGGTTAGTTGCTCTGCATAAGAGCATCAGCATCAAAGCATCAATCAATGTACATGAATACATGAATACTATAGAGTATAGACAGCAAGTGGCCTGGCTGTAGAATACTATTACGGCTTTAATAAGTCACACATTACAGATAAGCACGCATGCAGCATGCACGCACGCACGCATGTGCATGTGGACCTCCATGCACATGAATACACAGTCACATCACACCCTTACACACACAGAGTTGCACACACATACTGTATGGGAAAAAAGCAGATGTACAAGGCACGAAGTGACATGCTGTGAGCTTGTATATATATTTTTTGAATAGCCAACGCTAAAATATAAAATTACACGGATTTGAATGGGTTAAAAATACCACGAACAGTGCAAATAGCAGAACTGAAATAAAGATGCAAGGCAACATTTGACTGATTGTCATCAGGCTGATTGATGTGTTTTGGCTGGAGACGTTATCAGAGCATAGTAAAGTCAATGTGCTCTGAATGATGACGTCTCTGGACAAAATGTGTCTGCCTGATGTAGCATAATAAAAGAATGTGCTTCTTCTGAGTCAATGCCGTGCATTTTGCGCACCACCTTTTTGAGGGGCAGTAGTAGGGGAAGTACAGTACAGTATGAGTACAGCACAGTACGAGTAGAGTACAGTACAGCACAGTACGAATACAGCACAGAGTACAGTACAGTACAGTACTAGTACAGTACACAGTACAGTACGAGTATTACAGGAGTAAAGTACAGTAATTATAACAATAACACAGTTCACACAGGTGTGAAACTTGTGAAACAAAATACAAATTATTTTGGGGGACCTTGACATGAAAAGGTTTGAGCACCACTGACATAGAAACATAGGATTTTCAGAAAACTGTCGTTTTTTAGAATCAGCCTCGGTCTTAGTGGGTTAATAGTGAGATACACAGTGGGATATGTTTATTTTTGAGACCACAGGATGCCAGGCGTTTTATCCATTAGAGTTCACCTTGCTTGACACATACTGTACAGTACATTTACATCTGGGACCGGTCCTGTCTTCTTCTATTCTTCAATGTTTAGCTAGTGCTCCAACACCGCTGGGGGCGGATGCCAGTTTGGATTTGAACTGGTGACTCTCCAGTCACTGACCCACTCTCGCAGGCAGTAGGATAATCATACTGCAAATACATACTATTGATACATCTGCCTTTTTTAAATCCATTAAGACCTCAGGCCGGTTCTACAAAATGCCGTTTCATATAATTCAAACACATTAAAAACATTTTCAAAATAGCAAATGTACAAGCTCTAAAATGACACCCGATTTTAATCGTTTAAAGATGATATATGCAGTAGCTGATATGTCCTGATTTTAAAGTAGGCTATAATTAAGACATACTGTAATAAGACACCTTCTTCAAGTTCAAACAAAGTCGATCTACATGCTCACAACATGTATTATGGTGATGCATTGTGAACTTGTATATCTGTTGTATTTTTGGAACGTTTTAGAAGTCTTCTCAAAATGTATGAAATGACCACGAAAATGTAATGTCCACCGCTGAAAACATAATTTACAAAATATCATTTAGATGTGTTTTTGCTGTTCCTCAAAAACAAATTATTTTGATACATTTCAGAACATATTTGCTGTGCGGCCACACTGGGCCTCCCTCCCCTTAGTAGAGCATGACTGAAGTTTCATGTACTGACGAGTTAAACACACAGAATGATTTCATTAGGCTAGTTTTGCATCAGAACAATGAGGCGTGGACACAGGATCTCACACACACATTCTTTTGTGACCGCCACATTTCTCATAAGAGCCCCCCCCCTGCATTCCACTGATATGTGCTTAAATTGTTGTACTACAGCTGTAATATGTTTAACATTGATTGGATTTATAGTCACGTATTGTATCGTCACGTGTTCTAGGAACAGGAAACTTCACTCATCTGGCCTTTGGGTTCAGTGTCAAACTTTACTGCCTTTGGCCTTTGGTGTGAGCTACCAAGATACCCCTAAGTGGGTAGTTTAACATTAGGGAGCTTGCATAATTTCTTCAAATGAAATGGACCATAGGTCTGTAACTCTGCTTAACAGAGTTAAGTTTGTAGTTAAATTAACAGAGGATCTTTGTGATGTGTGAACTCTCAGTCGAAAGCCAAACACTTTATTGAGGTCCCACTCTAAATTATGCCAATGAAAGCCAAAGAGGTGTTGAAATAGTTTTAAAGAGGGATTCAGACACTTGAACTTGTCTGTTGACAGGCACTTGTTGGCTGTTGTAGGGATCAAGCTAGGTAGGTTAAGGTTTTTGTTGCAGTATGATCTCTGTAAGCACTAAGCAGTGGCAAGTGGAGGTTCAGTGTGGCCAATTACAATTCTAAAACGGTTAGTCCCAAAACTTGATTCTGATTGGCTGGTTACCGTGAACGTTTAACCCACACCTTCAATCACTTTATATCAATCCCAGCTGATTCCACAGCTCTGTAGGTGTACTGGGGAAGGGGAGCGCTTGATTGCCTTACAAACCCATGCCGTGCGGGCGTCTAAGCACCGCCCGGCTCATATGACTGTGAATGTGTGGCTCCAGGCAGCCCCGTAAAGACATCAAGCGCTATTCTCCCGTCACATAGCCTACTGCAAAACAAGGAAGTGATGTGGCTCACTCTGGTGGCGCAAAGCATAGCTACTTTTGTGAATTTAATAGTTTTATTGGGTTAATATTGCTATATGTTTGTAACCATTTTAGAAAAGCAATAAGCCACTCAAGGCCCCAGCTTACCGGGTATTTTACAATGGCCGGGAGGGTAGAAGACCCTCCGCTGCGCGTCGGGCTGCCTACGCCTCCCAGCCATTGTAAAACCTTTAACCTGAGACCTCTCGTGGCTTATTGCTTTATTATACTGATGAAACAGCCATCTAGCCGTGCTTCAAAGAAGCCCTAATCAAAACATAGAAATCAGCTGCTCTGTTCTCCCAGAGTGCAGCCGACTGGGTTGCTAGGATAGAGAGTTTCTTGGGACATTTCTGGTCGTAGTGGCTAATCTGGCAAATATCATAGTTTTAAGGGGAACTGTATAATTGCAATATTACACGAGAGGGTGTGGTTTACCATCATGAATGCACTTATGCACTGCCTATCGGAACTTCCCTGCAGCATCGCATTAATTACGGTAAACTACACCCTCTCGTGTAAAATTGCTTAATTGTATTACACGGCTTAATGGAATACTCGATTCTGACTAGTGGTCAATCATACTGAAACAAGAACAGCGTCTGTTGTTTTTGATTAAAAAACAAAAGAACACACAAGCCTGAGCGAGCACACAAATCCTTCTCCCACCCACGCCCGCACGACACACAGACACACATACACACACACACACACACACACACACACACACACAGATCCAGTTAGCTGTAGAGTAAACAAACAGTGACTATCAGTAAAGTGGACATCCTGTCTTAGATCAGAGAGGAAGAGAGGAGCTGCTGCTTCTCTAACTGGTTCCCTCCGTGACCTTTGACCTCTGAAAGGAGCACTGTGGGAGTGAATGAAGAATGTAGCAGATTCCTGAAACTGCCCCCACTCAATCTCTGTCTCTCTCTCTGTCCAAATGTCTTTACCTCTAACATTTTTCTCTTTGTTTTTTCTTATTTTTTACTCTCTCCCATTAATGTATGTATCCGTTTACGTCTGGAGACTCTTCCACACAGGACAGGCTCCAGACGAGCCACCTCAGGAGACTTGGCTCCCATTTGTTGCTTATTCCAATTCATTCCTCTCCTCCTGTCCTCTCTTCCCCTCTCCTGTCCTCTCTTCCCCCTCTCCTGTCCTCTCTTCCCCTCTCCTGTCCTCTCTTCCCCTCTCCTCTCCTCTCCTGTCCTCTTCTCTCCTGTCCTCTCTTCCCCTCTCCTCTCCTCTCCTCTCCTCTCCTCTCCTGTCCTCTCTTCCCCTCCCCTCTCCTTTCCTATCCTCACCTCTCCACCACAGTAGCTGTCCATTCACTCATGTGACACAGTGATCTGCTCTGTCTGTTTAGGACAGATAAACACATCCAATGTGAGCTCGGGTCATTGGCTGTAAATCACTGTGGCTCTGTTAGCTGCAGGAGCCACATTGACCAGTGGCTGTTTGTATACAGATTGCTTCAATAAGTGTTTGGCTCTTCCAGTCTTGATGGGGCTGACAATGTGTTTGTATTATGCTTAAGTCATGCTCTGTCGTACAATGGCGTCGTATTGTACAGATATAGCAGCGTAAAATAGACAAGCTCACACGGTCATTTAGGAACTTGTAGATCTGCTATCTTTGGCACGTGACACCGGCACACAGCAAAGTGTCAAACTGGCTTTACATACATTAAGTTGACCATTGGTACCTCTGTATTCACACTACTAAAGTGAGAGGACAGAAAACAAGATATAAACGAGTATCTCAAGTCTTCAGAATTGGCTGATCTGGCCCTCCCAGGCCCCACACACATATTTCGTTGTTTTGTTATTTTATTTTCGTGTGTGTGCCTAACCCTCATTGGTTTATAACACACCATTTCACGCTTACAGCTTGTACTCATATAATACATTCAATTACCTCTCTGAATTATACAGTGTTCTGTCTTCTCTTCCAAGCTTGAAAAACAAAAGCTCCTCTAACAAAACACATCTCTTTTCATAATCATCTAGCTCAAGGAAATCACCACAAATAGAAGACATCTTACTAACAAATACCTCTCTTATATCATCATATTTATGGCAGTAAAACAAAAAGTGAACCTCATTTTCAATTTCACCATGTTCACAAAACAAACAAAAGTATCTCCCTGGGGTGACATTTAACCTGTCAGTCTCCAGAGCTAATGGTAATGTCCCTGAGCGTATTTGTGCACAGAGAAATCACTGTCTTTTGTTTAAATTACACACACAAACAAACAATCTCTCTCTCTAACCAAAACCTTACCCGTACCCACCAGCACACCCCCTTCCTTGTATTTCTTTTTGTGTCTGTCGGAGTCAGACATGCTCTGACTGCGGTGATGCACACACACTCTCATCTCATGTGGAAAACACAGCAGAGAGAGAGAGAGAGAGAGAGAGAGAGAGAGAGAATGTAGGTCAGCTGTACCACAGACTGTATGGATCACACATTCTGCAGCCTGCTGGAAGTGCCCTACATGCCTTCCTCAACACTTTACTGCCAGGAATTCCATACACAAATCCAGGGCACTGCACACCGCTTTTCTCCCTAAACCTGTTGAACCACTTAAGCCCTATTTTGGACTTTGGCTATATGGAGAAAATTTAAAAAAAAAACGACCTCACAAGCTCACAAGGCATTGCGGTGAGACACGTTGTGGGTCAGAGATTTTGGAATACTTTTTAAAGAATTGTGAAAATCTTTCATTAAAGCAAATATGGTGAAGTGAATATATATGTTATGTAAGATTTCACATACTATAGAAGCAGCGAGCAGAAGATGTCATAAATAAAGCCAAGGTGATACACTTAGCCAAGGTGATAACATCACAATGACATCAACACGATAACATTTTTATAGCAGTTTGTCTCCATTTCAAGCTTCTCGACACAATAAAAGCAAATCAAGCACACAGAAGAATTGTAACATGGGCTCCATTAAGTCTCTCGTTTAGCTTGTTAAGACCCTTATTACTGGAAGCATCGCCTCACCTCAGCATCTCACATGAGCCTGCTGTTCTCCCTGGCACAGAAGAACAGGGCAGACCTATTATACAGGAAATGAGATTTGCACAATGAGTTAGCCTTTGATAACGGCCATTCATTATTAAAATGGTTCAGTTGATTTAAAATGTATTTAGTTTGAAGGGGAAAGCAGCAATGTTGTGAACCGTTGTGAAGATAATTAAATGCACATTTGAGTGGGCCATGGACTTATTATATAAGATCTCAGAATGAAGCTGCCCTGCCCCTCCACTGGGAGAGTGATGTTATAGACTGTGATGTCATTGTAGTCTGAGGGAATGTGGTGTTCTTAAACTATTATTACGGGGTTGGTGATTGGTATCCACGGCAACTAAAACAGGAATAAAACAATGTCATGCTGCTGTTGTAGCCATGCAGGCCATACAGTACCTGTTTTTTTTCTGAAGCTTTTAATAAACACTATTAATGTGGGTCTGCGGTTGTGATTGAAGGTAAAGTTATTCTATTGATCTAGAAAGTACTTATATAACAAAACACTTTATAGAGCAACATAGCAGGAGTAGTTCGTTGGATTGGTGTTTATGAAACCTCAATAACCTTCCTTTGTAGGAATAGGAATATATTTTTATTTTGATTGAATACTAGTTCTGTAGTTCAGGAGGAAGAATATAAGCGTAAAATCACAAACATGACGAGTCTTTTAGCAGTTTCCTGTAAGTGTCTTCACCATGGTCGCGGGGTCAGATCTCCATAATACAAATACTACTACTACTAATAATAATAGCTCTGTTTGCAGTGAAATGTCTACGTACATTAAAGTATTGCAGCACTAGTTGTACCTCATCTCATTCTATGCTGTCTGCCTTCCTCGCTGTCTCTCATCCCATAGCCTGAGGCAACTGACTGAGGGATCGCTTTGCAGTAATTAATTCACAAAAATAACACTTGTCATTGACCACTTTGACAAAATATACAGTAATTGAGTCTCTGAGTCTCACGAAATATGAGACTGATTGCCTAGTAGTAGTAGTGTGTTAGCTGTGGACAGAGTAGACACACATGTCCAAATGCAAGAACCAACTGCCCTGAGATTAGGAAATTAACAAAGGTGGTTCACAGAACAATAAAGGACAAAATAACCTTCTAGTAGATGGGAGAAAGCGCACACCAGGTGGATTAATGACATGCTGGTAATACCAAATGAAATACAAAAAAAAGGAACCTCACACTGTGGCTCCATTTCATGATTTATTACATCTCTTAACATCTTGTCTAACAAAGTGTTTCATCTTTTCCTCCTCCAGGCGCGTTTGCCAAAGTGAAGGAGAGCCAGAGGATGAGCGACGAGGGGAAGATGGACCAAAACGAGGCGGACGGCATCAGGAAGCGCTGCAGGACGGTGGGCTTCGCCCTGCAGGCCGAGATGAGCCACTTCCACTGCAGGCGAGAGGTGGACTTCAGGGACATGATGCAGGCCTACATCAAGGAGCAGATCGCCTTCTACCAGCGCATCGTGCAGCAGCTGGAACGCACACTGAGGATGTACGACAGCCTGTAACACCACCGCGCGGATCCGTGTGCGAGGGACCACCGAGGCAACATCTGTCGGCCATAGGGTAGACGACCTTACGTAAACCCCCTCCACTCATCAGCGACATGTGATCGCCACGAGCGGTCGACGTTCCAGTCCACGACTTGACTTCCAAGCCTCGGGCTCGGTGGTTGAAAAATAGTGCTTCAACTGATGGGGTGAAGTCAAAACGATGTCAAACACTTTACACCAACATTCCTGCCTGCTGCGGAGGTGGGACTTGAAAACATGGCTGCCTATACACGGCGCGCTGGCGCTCTTTGTGGAGTTGTCATCCATTTTGATGGATTCAAAGGATTTGGGTTCCAAATATTTAGCCGCCTACCCAGATGCCAAAAGATAAGTACCATTGTACTTTTTTTTAGATGTTTTGATGATTATCTTGTCCACAGAACGTTAAGTCCACTGGAAGGCTTACTCAAGGACACAGGGATGGACATAGAGCTATTGATGTCATTATGTGTTAGCCGTAAAGGGATTTGTACTGCTTCCAGGACAGCGTCTCTCTATCCACTAAGCCGACCTGCCACCAAATATCAGAAGAGAACAGGGGAGAGTTCTACAACCTACCAACCACCCCACCAAGAGGATTTGGTACTTTAATTAATTCATGGAAAAACTAGCCGTTTGTCTCTGTGGAGCAGTCCTGTGCTTTCAAGAACTCAGCCATAACATCTTCATTCTTAAGAGACCTACTGTATGCGGACATCCACAGAACATCACTGTCTAATTTAGGACCTGTTGTTCACTTTGCATAAAGGGGACAGTTTATTTAAGAGGTTTGATGAAAATATGACCGTAGAGTCTTGGCGGATCTCTAGTTTACCGTTCTGTAGTGTAACAATGATGGAAAGCCATGTATGTTTGTTTTTTTCTTCCTGACAGCCCCCTTTTCTTTCTGGCATCATGCACTTTGGCCCCTCCTTGGGTGTAAGTTTACTCGATATATTTCCAATATGGTCAGTTCATAAAGGAAAATCACATCTGCAAGGTAATTTTCACCATCCAAGTTATTTTGTAATTCCTATTTTAGTTGTTTGAATTGTCTCATACATTACGCTGCCCTGAATTTAACTGAAATGAACTCAGTTGAACAGAGAACAAATATTTTTCAAATAATTTGAACAGACTAAAAGTGAACTGGTCCCATTCATTCATGCTTGAAACAAATAAACCTTTAAAAAGGAAAAATGGGTTGAAATCTGCCCAGATTCTTTTACAATGAACCTCCTCTTTTGGTCAAGACTTTTCCTTGCTCAGGTGTTCACTGTTACCAACCTTAACGTCTTTTCCACATCCTGTTCTCTGCTCATATGAACCATCTGAGCTTTGCACCGCACATAGTAGAAGAATGTACTGGTGTAATGTCATTCAGCAATAATTTCATTTTCCTGTGGTTTCTAAATCAGCCAAGTGCCTTCACGCAGCTAAGTGTATAAACCTGTGCCACAAAGCCAATAGAGCAGTGTATGAAAAAATAAATGTTGGTAGGTACAGAACATAAATGAGATTAATTGGCAGAGAAAGTTTTGCACACACAGGAAACTGTCATCAGAGTTGTACACATCATTAGGAGCAGTGGGCACCTACTGAACAGCACCCAAGGGGTTCAGTGCTTTGCTCAAGGACCCGATGCCAGGAGGAGACCAAGATCCAACCAGGAACCCTGTGATTCCCAGTCGACCACTCTACCTCCTGAGCCACTGCCACCACTAGAACTGGGTTATTTCTGAGGGGCGCTATACCCCTCCTAACATACAGGTTTAACCCATTTTGACCTGAGTTTTCTGAAAAAGCTATGTTTCTATGTCAGTGGTTCTTCGATGTTTCAAAAATAGCAGACCTACAAGCTCGTAGCGCGCCACTCGGTGGTTTACGTTTGTTTTGTCTGTCACTGAGCAAATCTGCATATGCGCATGTTATGTTATGATATCGCGATGATGCAACATGATAAGGGTTGGTAAAGCGACCCTCACTTCACACGGGTGTGATTTTCATTATACCATAAAGATGCATTTATGGGTGCCATTCACGTTGATGTGGAATCTAAACCCTATAATCATGACCTGTGACCTCTCAGAGCAACCAGAATGTAGTTCCTGCTGTTGGACAGCGTTGGTTGAGGTTTGCAGTACGTTCTTCTGTTAACACTAGTGACATGGATTGTACCCATAGACAAAATTGCACAAGTTTTTAAATATTCGTAGAACTTTGTGTGTGTGTGTGCGTGTGCGTGTGCGTGCAAGTTGATTTCTCTTCTTTGGTGTGATGCAAACAAAGTTTGAAATTCTGCAATTATATTCTACTCAAATGGAAACTAGTCTCGTCTGGTGAACTGGATCAACTGGTTGTATGAGTCATAAAACCACATGCACTCACTCAGAGATGTATTCAGAACAGTCTGTTCATGTGTAATCAGAGCAAAACATTAACAGCTGACTAGGGTACCCGCTGCACGCAAACGGTAATAATACTGCCATAACCGATGATCAAAATGTGCAAAATGTCCAAAATGTGTCAATGCAATGTATTCCTACCCTTTTCACTTTTTGAGTGAATGGAAAGTCATCTTCGAGAGAAAAAGTTATATAATATTTTCTTCAAGAACTATAACTAATCCTCTACAACTATAGTATGTATTAAACAACTCACTACTCAGAAATCTTATTCTTAGCAATCTACCATCCATGAAATAGTAGTAGACAGTTTTGCGTAATCTTGAAAATAATTGTTTCTTGGGGATGGTTCCTTGTGCAGGATATCTCCAACACAAGGAAGCCTGGAATGAAATGTCATTAATGTTGAAACTCCTGATGCAATGAATGTTTCTGTGTGAATTGAGCCAGTATGATTTTATAATATCTGTTCCACTAACATTGACTCATTCCATTTTAACAAGAGCAGAACGTTTCACTGGGACTTTGTGGCTGCTAGATGGCGACTATCTTTAGACTGGTGTCAACCTCAGAAGGTTTATGTGTATCCTAGCTTTGTACTGAGAAGCATTACCTCAGGAAGTGTTGTCACTCAGGCTGTTTAATGCTCTGCTAAACCTGGCATGCTACCCTTTTCCTTAAGGAAAAGACATGAATGCTGTAACAGTAGCTTTTTATTTTTGGTGACTGATATGGAATTATGGATATAGTGATAACTTTGATTGAAGAGTGTCTGTATTCTAGGAAAATGTAGGATGGACAGTGGGATAAAAAATACAACATTTTAGGCATTTACAGACAGGGTTCCCACGGTCATAAAAAATAAATAAACATGTCCCAAAACATGTCTAGCATTACATTAAATACATGTGGCCTAATGTATAAATGTATACATTATACGTTTATATACATTATACATTTATACGTCACGTCATCTAAAATATTAGATCTACAGTACAACATACATCTGTATGTTGCACTGTGTTAGGTTATATTAGCTTGTAGATCCGTTCTGTTTGTCACAACATGACACCTTTGCTAGAGTCTGTCTCGGTGCATTGATAGAGCACGGATATAGCCTCATTATTGTACCATATGATTGCTATGGCCTGGAAATGGGGTAAAATGCTTTGGGAAAAGTAATGGAAAAGTTTTGAAAATTCATCCTTAAAAATGTGTGGGAACCCTGTACTGTAGATATAGATGAAGCAATATCCAGGGAGTTAAGTGAAACCACACAATACACGAGACGTTTCTCCATCACTTGCATTATTTACAGTGAACCAATAGCATGGCGTACAAGTTGCAAATGACTGGCTGGGAACAACTGCACACATCTTATTCAGGCAACCCTCTTTACAGTACTCTCAACAATCCATGTAATTGTCATTGTCTTATTGAAAAGGGTCAATTTAGCTTCATTTTGTTTTAAGTTTGAACCACAATGTAGTTTTTGCGTGCAAACAAATTCATCCCCAGACCAGTCTCTGAGTAAACGAATGGTAGGACTGTGTGTGAGTCACATATGAGTGTTCACCACTGCTCAGTCCACATCCTCAGCCTCGTGGTCCTTTAACCCTTTAGCTCTATTTGTGGGACATGAGCTTGTTTTAGTTGGCAACACAGTTTGCAGTGTTTCCCAAAACAGTGGGCCGCAGGACACAGTTTTGGGTGCGCGAGTACATATCCCCTTTCTTTAGTTTCCTATAAAAACATTGTTTTCTAAATAAAAATAAAATAAATCAAAGAAATGCCTTTTTGTCTTGAAAATAGCAGATCTACAAGGCATGAAGGACGTGTTTGAGCTTGTATCGACTATTGTCACTACGTTGGGTCCAGGGACAAATTAGGGGCCCTTGGCTCTCAGGGGCCCTTCGGGGGAAATTGGACCGTGAGGTACTAGGTTTGACGCCCTGAAAAGGGCTCCTGGGGCCATTCATTGGCTGTTGATTTAGTTAAATTTAGGTTAAAATGATGATAAAAACACGGAAAAACACGACGATGTCGTGCACATGCGTGCTATGGGGGCCACTCCTAGAGAGAATCTATTTCTCTTTTGGGTCTTGAGCTAAAATGACAAAATAATCGGTTTCCTGTCCACGTTTTCCATGTTCGATGATGTTTTATGTTAAAAGTAAAACAACTTTGTTTCTGAATTCAGACTGTTCCTACCGTGAGGAAATTGTTTGTGAAGACAGCATTTTGAGACAATACCATTCCATGAAGACAGAACATGCTAGGGGGCAAAAGACATGCAAGCAATTATACAGGGACTAACAAAAGAACAATTCAACCTTGTTTAACAACAGCAAACTCAATGATCATGACTGCCAATAGTTTGAGTCTAATCTGCACCGCAAAGACCAACAGCAGTTGACTACATTCCATGTGTTTTACATAAACAAGGTCATGGCAAGGGTCAATTTCTTATAAGAATTAATCATACCATAAAATACGACCAAACCATATAAACTATCCACTTCTGTAGCAACAACCCTTTTGGCAGCACCGGCGGCAGGACTCAGTTTTACTGCAGTTTCTGCTCCTTTGGTTTTTATCAAGTCAAGTCAGATTATTATATAAGTACAGTACATTGTAAACACTGTCAAGGGTGACCGACGTGAAGATTTAACAAAGGATTTGTAACAACATCTTCCTCTCTGCACGTCGATGTGTTCCAATGCTGCATGACAGATGCAGAGGAAGTTATTTTATTTCACATAGATGACTGTTGTTTAACATGGATGTGTGGAACTGGATGGAGGATGATGTACAAGCTTAACGAACTAGTCATTTCATACTGGGAGGGGGATGACCACCTAAGTCTTAATAAAAGTGATGTGATGGAGACTCGACTCTCATGATCTTTGCAGGTTTGTGTTATCATCATCATCATAACCTTTATTTCAGCTCTGAGTACATTTGTAGCTCTGAGGGGCAGGCCCTCGTGTATCCGAGATACAGAACACAATAATCAACACGAACGACATTCACATACAGCATCATCAAAATATGTGAATAAAAAGACAGAAAACACACACACATAACGTATGTGAAAGGGCATAAGTGTGTTGGATACCTGGTAAATAAATTAAATTAAAATGAATGGATTATATTGGTAAGGAAATAGTTACTAGGAAAGGAAATAGATAATTATATAGAGATTATACCATTAATGTAAGTGAGATTCCATTACATGTGTGACATTTATATTAAACCTGATCCTACAGAATGTCTATTTTTTGTTATAATTAGGTTGCTTCTTGGAGACAGCTGACAAATGCCGGACCGTACCGTGATATCCTCAAGTACAAACACAGACCTTCCTTTTTAATTTGCTCCAGATGTTTGAGAAGAAAACAGGGAGACAGTACAGTCTATGATAGACTGCTTGGGGAAGCGTTGGTGAGGTGCTGATCGAGGCTCCATTTTCAATTTATGACTTTAATTTTAGCAACTTAATTTTCAACTGAGACTCCTGCACACAGCCAGTTACAATGAGAACCATGAAACACTTGGACAGTCAGTATATGGGATATAGAAACATATCTATTAACTACAATGAAAAGTTAATATCAATCTTTATGGCAACCACTTCAAATCAGACCAACTATAGGTAAACTTTACATTCCCTTGGCTTATCCAAAACCTCCAGTGTTCAACAGTTGCAGAGTTTTCACAGGCAACCCATGCAGTGCAAGGAGGAGCCTAGTATAGTGCAAAGCCATGGTGCCTAGACTATAGAGTGGCATGTAAATCTAAGTTATAGAAGTACTAGAAATAAGTGCCAGGGAAAGAGTTATGAAATGGTTATTCACAAGACCTGATGAAGTTAAAGTAGAGTTAATTAGAGTTGAAGAGAATAATAGCCTATATGATGTGTTAAAGGGAATGTTTAGAAGATTTTGAACATTTGCAGGGGTCTTTGTGTGTGTAATATGTGGTTTTAGATATTTTATATTTTAGCAGTGTCCATGATGTCATGGACACTGGGCTCACTTACTTCCTGGACTACATGTTGGGCTCCCCCTATCCCCAAGCAGGAGCAGTTGACCAAAGCATTATGGGAATTGTAGTCCAGAAAGGAAGTGTATTACACACAAAGACATAAAGGGTCGATGTGTCCCTTTAAGAGAAGTGTTCGAGGCATGCAAACAAGCTTTGTGTATTTAGGTCCAGGTTTCTCAACGCTTTTCACTTAATAGCATGTCAAGTTAACTGACAAATCAATACCAATCACTCTCTGGTGGTAAAATGATAGCGTGATGAGAGCCCTATAACAATCACTGTTGACACAATTCTGTCACTATAAACCAACAATATTTGCCAACAGACATTACACAATACACCGTAACACAAGCCTTTTGATTACTTGCATTTTTCATCTCAGTTGTTTTTTTCTCTTGTAAAACCCCCAGATGTTTTTGTTTCCAGCCAGCGTCTGGAGGTTGTGGCAGCTCCTCAGACCCTCCCGGGTTTTGGAATGCGACCGGCGGGGCTGGGTGAATGATGTCACCTACCTGATATGTGTGCCAGTGGGCAATGGTGGAAAAAAACTACTCAATGTTTTTACTTAAGTAAAAGTGTCAATGCTGCTATGTAGAAATACTCTGTCTGGGTAATCAAAATAATTGATTGCTATCAAAAAGTACCAAAAGTACGAGTTTTGCAGAATATCCTGTCTAAAATGTGTAAAAGTAGTAAATACGTAAGTACTTAATAAGCACATTACTTAAAATGCACTTAGTTACTTTACACCACACTGGGATGATGTCACCTAACCTGATGTGTGCCAGACAGTGTGGGGGCGAGGTTGTTAGGCTCAAACACAAAGCCACAATTAACAGAGCACATCAGTCAAAAATAAATAATACATTATGTGTGGTAATTTCAGGCCTTCATTATACTCAGAAGGTGCCAGATTAATCAAGTTTGTCAAACACTTCCATGCTATGGTGGTTGATTGGTGGTTTCGGTTGTTTGCATGATGGCAACCAAGCAAAGCAAAGTAACGAAATCCGATCCTATAATTTGTTGTTTGTGCTGGTGAGATTTATAAAAAAAGAGAAAAAAAAGGGGGGGAGAAAGGGGGTTCTTACAAACATCTTATGTGAACTCACAAGCAAAACAAACAAAAGAACACCTCTATCTTTCACCTATCTTATCTATCCTTCTACCTTATCTACCTAATCCACCGATGGCCGGCCTATTTTTGCTAGAGCCCAGAAGATCTCATTCTCATTCCACGTTATAGACACCTTCAGTGACGCAATTATTCTAAATGCTACGAGTTAGGATTCTACAAAAATATGATACCTAGGTCTATCAACCCATCACCTCCAGAATATACTGGATGAGTACAGTATATATCCGTCCTTTACTTCCATGACAGACCCCATAGGCTGTTAATGGAGCAAGGGAAATCTCAACAGCAGTAAAAAAAAACTATACTCTTTGGAAAAAGCTGTGGAGGTGTTGCTGCCAAAGGAACGCTAGCGGTGTACTTCACCACCACGACCCAGTTCTTCTGCGAGCGAAGGAGCGAGGAAGTGGCGAGATGAAACGCAGTGAACGTCGTCTCCTTTTTGCTTTCTTTTCCACAGGACGCAGCTGAAGCTTGGATGAGTGAACTGAACCCTATACCTCTAAACCAGGACAGAGGGAATCTTTCCAAAATGCACTGAGTCGTATGAAAACTAAAAATCACACCCGTGTGAACTGAGTGGTGCAACTCCCCCTCCGCACCTCTCTCTCTCTCTCCCTCTCTCACTCTCTCATTAGCAGCCAACAGTGCAGCACTATCGCTCTCTCTGTTTATGGCACAACAGCGCCCCAACTGGCCCCTATAGGTGAACACATAGGTGAACACGGACATTGCTGTTCCTTGGAGTGGTTGCACCACTCAAAAATGGTGGCAGACAATTGGAGCTGTTATCTTCATGTACTACTACTACTCAACCTGCTCTCAGTGGGCAACTTTGACTCACTCCAAAGGGCTACTACAGTAGTTCCACACTCACTCCAGAGGGCCACATTGCATGTATTACTGTCTCCGCAAAAATAGACGATCTACAGGCTCAAAACGATCTGCTATTTGTGCTATATTTTAAATCAATAATATATCAGTGTTCTGATATTAACCTGAGGGCCACATTAAGTGAAGGTGGGGACGGTATGTGGCCCCCGGGCCACCAGTTGCCCATGTGATCTTTGTTCCTTCTGATCAGACGAACCACCAAATGTTCCATTAGGTTTTCACCTATAGAAGGAATTTAACTTGGTGGTTGGACACAACTGACACAATCATCAAATACCAACAGTATATATATATATATTAAAAAATAAAGGAAATGACAGAACACAAAAAACTAGAAATTGGGGGAAGGGTGTCTCATGCATACAACATTTGTGTCTTTTTGATGCTCTGTTGCTGCAGTTCCTACGTCCTATCTGGATTTTAAAAATACTTGAGAATGAAACTCAACTCACGGTGTCAGATGATATAGGATAAATTGCAGGGAATCCATCACAGAACTAAAGATCACTCCTGTGTGAAGTGAGGGGCGCTAATATATTAAAGTCTAACTCATGTTGGTTAGGTGATGTAATGGTGATGTAAAACAAACGGTGCCAAGTTGCCAACACAAACATTAAACGACATTAACAATAAAGAGACAATGTGACGTAATGAGGCACATTATGACGTAAATTTTCCCTTCATTGTCAATGGCGTTGAACTAAAGACAAACATTAAACCTGTATATAAAAACAATGTGATGTTTCAGGTCAAGGTGATGTTTCAGGTCTAAAGTCTAAAGATGCATTTTAGAAAACCAAACTGTAACCCCTTGTTTGTTCTTCAGTGCAGAAGCAATACAAATGTATTTCTTTCTCTGTCTTGCTTTCTTGCTTTCTTTCTTTGTCCTGCACTGTTCCTGATGGGCCACAGCCCTAAATATTCACTTGCACCTTTTCAAACGTTCCTAGTAACTGCAGAAGCAGAATGCCGGCACACTTTCTCCTCTGTCTGAGAACAGTTTGCAGTGCTGCTGCAGAGGGACACATGGTAGAAGCGTTACGGGGCCAAAGTGCCAGCAGATGTCTATAAAATGCTCCAACACACAGAGGGAAGGAGTAAGAGAAGATAAGATGAGGGGAGAGGGCAGCACTTCTCATCCAGAGACGCCTGGACAGAACATTTTATATTTCTCATGCAGAAGAAGGGAAGATAATAGCCACTGTACGAAATATCTGACAATGTAACGAGAACTTACTACAAAGAAAATGACAGAAAGCATGACATTAGAATCGTCTATTGAAAGGAGAGAATACAATTCAAGCTCGCCGACGCTGACGTAAGGCATTTAGAGACGAGAACGGAGACCCATGTATGATATATAGAGATAAATGATGATAACCTCAGCTAATGCACACATATTTCTGAATTGTGAACTCTTCAACTCTTCCCTCTAGCCTGGTGTTTGAATCCCACAGAGGACATAATGTACTGCACCAGAGCTCTCCTTAATGTAAAATCAGTGTGAGCTGGGAACCAGTACACCACCAAAGTGCTTTGGACACTGGACTGACTACACAGCACTGTGGTATCCTAGCAGCAGTAGCACTAATTGAACCCAGTAGCTGTTTTCTGTTACAATTTATTGACTTTTAAAGTATATTCCATTCCATATTTCCTTCCTATTCCCTTAACTTATTTGCTTCCATCTTCCGTTCCTTATCGTGTCCGCCAGGCAGAAAGGCATGGCCAAGACTATGTTGTGCACCCTGTCCCGGTCCGTCCATCCGAGGCCAAGAAAAAAACGTTACCCTGCATTTTTCACATCTGCCTTTTATAGATGATCTGGAGTTTTCATATTCTATCCTGATTGGCTAAGTTTGCAGGAGCTAGTGGCCGGCTTTTACCAAAATGCTACAAATCATGAACACAGCGTCCGATTGCGGTGAAACTTTGCATGAACATTTGCACTATGTTGAGGAACAAATGCCAGCCCTTTAACATTGCCCTATTATAGAGGGTATGCGCATGACAACCGTGAAATCATCAAAAAACTTATTTCTGGCCTTGACAGCCCATACGTGCAAACAGAAAAGTCTTATATGATTCCATTAAACAACATTAAACGACGTTAAACTCACTTTGCCACTTGATTTGCCACTCACTTGCATGCACATACACTCTATTGCGCCATCAGTACACATAAGCTCTATAGTCAGGTGATCTGTCCAGTTTTTCATATTCCGAACACAACCTGGCAGAGTCCTTCCTTCCTTCCTTCCTTGTTCACTGTCGATTCTTTTTTTTAAGCGTTTGTTTAATCGTTTATAAGTGGGTGATTAGTTTTAAATAATGATAATAATGATAATAAAAATACATATATTTGGGATGAATTGCCCAGCCCAGCTGTGATGAACAGCTTGGGGTGACATTTGGGCAGATGGATCAAACATGTAGTCCTCAGACTCCTGGAGTGACGTGATGTTGACCTCTGTGTCGTCATGGTGGATTATAACACTGTCCTCTTGGCACCGCAGTGAAACAAAGACAGCAACAGATGGTCACGCACGCACGCATGCGCACACACACGCACGCATGCACACACACACACTCTCACACACACACACACACACACACACACACACACACACACACACACACACACACACACATGGTAATCTATCCTCCCCCTGTCTCCTTCTTCTTCAAACTATTCCCTCTCTCCTCTCCTCTCCAAATGGTAAATGGTGCATTTAGTAGTGCCTTTACAATGTGCTTTACATTCAACCGTTCACGTACACATTCACACACCGATGGTACAGGAAACCAATGCAAGGCACCAACCTGCTAATTGGGAGCGGTTATGGGTTAAAGTCTTGTTCAAGGATCTAAAGCCAGGAGAATGAAGGGTCCCTGGGTGACATAAAGAACATGTGAGTTGTGAGGACCCAAGTTCAAACCAGGCTCCTGTCATGTCTCACATGTCTGTCTGACCTCGGTTTCCTGTCTCTCTAGAGTCCGGGAACCAATGGGTGATTTTTGGCTGAACGTGGTTTCGTCAGATAAAGTTTTTTTGTCAACTGATTCTTGTAGCTTTGGGTCACCTCTTAATAATTCAAGAGGGTGCCCAGTGATATCCATTGGGCATTTTTTGTTATTAGCCCCTTAATGCCAGAAACACAAAAAATCCAGTTTTCATGCAAAATACTTGGTCTAAATGCATCAAGTTTGATTTCTACAGTGTTTGTTGAGATGCACAATGTATAAAATGTGTGAATAATGCATGATTTATTAATGAAAACTCCAACATGCCATAAAATATATCTTTTGAGAATGAGATTGTATGCACAATAATCAAGTCAAATGTATCAAATCTGCTTTCTACCATCTGTATAGTGAAACTGTAGCATATTTATTTTCAGGTGGTTGCATATTAACCCTTTCAGATCATCCATCTTGGGCATCTTGCACCAAACATCCACCGAACATTTCCCCCCAAAATAGCATTATGAGATTTCATTACTTTCTCCCAGATGTATTCATACTGTAGTTACATGTGGTCGTCACACCAGTTGTCAATGTAGACACAATCTGGCAAGATGTTGAAAAGACCTAGTTAAAGGTATTTTACAAGACCATCCCATCTAAAGTGAAGATGGTGGCAACAACAGCCAAATCCAAATTCAAATGATACACCCTAAAGTGTATGACCTAAATTCTATCTATTCAACGGTACTCCTGTCTAGTGACTGTGATGTCCATGTGGAGGACGCCCTTGCCTATGAGCACCAGTCTTAACTGCCATGTTCACAGAGGATGGAATGTTATATACCCTTATTGAAAGGATAAGACCCTTGAGATGCATCATCTCATTTTAGAGGGGGTTCTCAACACAGATGAACAGTACATACAATACATCCATTACACAAACAATACAACAGTACATCCATACAGACAAACGGAACAAAAGCTCTCCCAAAGATAGCCGCTCTCACCACTCTGATTTAACCCATAAATAGATACACCCCCCCACCCCCCCATGAAAATGCATAATGGAAAAGAGGCATGCAGCAGAAAGTTGTAGAAAGAAGAAGCATGAGCACAGTGCTAGAAGATGAGTGAAAATCGATTCTTTAAATACATTGAAATGAGTGATTGATCTGAGTCTAAGTAATTCAGAAAGCCATGTCCACATTGAAGACGTGACATGAGGTCGGGAGGAATGCTGCCGATTGATGGATCAGACCTTTGGACCATCCAGCTGATGTCAACCACATGCCTGTCAGACAGTGATGTCTATACCTAATCTCTGAGATAGGTCTACTGTGATTACAATACCAGGTCAGTCAGCAGAGTCAGGGAGACGGTGGTCAGCTAGAAATTATATATCTCTTCCAATCAACAATGTTTATAGCCCAGAAGGCTGTGTTCACATTTAATTGGAAACAGACTCCATCCAGGTCCTTTTCCAGCTGTACTATGAGGGTCAATGTATTGTCCCCATATGGCAACACTGACTCCACTCACTGTAGCTACAAACAGCCACCTTTTGAGGTCTGATTTCCACACTCTCCTCATCTTGTGCTAGGCATTCCAGGCAAGTGCCATCTGGACCTTCAGGTCCTGTTCCGTTAAGGAAACTATGGAGGAAACTAGCCTACTATTCTGGGAAAAGTATGGGAAAGGTCATGCATGTACTTCAAACCAGCTGCACTACCACATTAATTGAGAATGTAGATCAAAAATGTTGATGGGCATCTTCACCAGCATGAGGCCGAGAGTAGTTTGGATGGAAAAAGACAGATCTATCAGGCCACTGAGCCCTACCAATGTACCTAAAGACCTGCCCCAGATGACATTTGTGCAATTATAAAGTGTGTTAATAAAGTATAAGTAATAAGTGTAATAAAGTAACAAGTAAGACGCGTGAAGCGAACGCAGCTCGTAAATTGCAATAACAATTAGAATAAATTACTTTTAAAGATTTTTTGAAGTTCTCTATTTTTTAAAGATATTCTTTTAAGTTTTTTCTTTTAAAGTTTTTTCTTTAAAAGTTTTGTGTGTGTGTGTGTGTGTGTGTGTTTTGTGTGTGATACAGCTGCACCCTCTGGTGGCAGGCGGGTGGCGTTACAGCGGGACACACAGACAGACATGTTCTGAGGTCTCATAGTTAGTGCTCACTGCGTTTGAGTGAGTTAATTCATAGGAAAGGAGGTGTGGTGGACATGACCACTTCCAAATAAGCATTTATTTTGGAATGCAAATTTGTTGCATTTGATATATTTTATGGGATTTGGGAGTTTGCATTAATTAATAATGCATTCATCATAAATCTAATACTTTGTGCCTATCCACATTCATAAACACATTCATGTGTTATAAACACAAATTTGATGCATTTAGACCAAGTAATTCGCATGATATACCATAACACTTTATTTTCAGGGATTTGTTAGCATTTCAAAGGCGTTTTTAAGGGGTTACTACATTTGCCCAAGGGATATCACTGGGCACCCTCTTGAATTCGTGAGTGGTGACCCCAAGCTATAGAATCAGTTGAGAAAGAAACTTTATCTGACGAAACCATGTTCAGCCCCACGGCTCCGGACTACTACACTCTAGTCTAGTACCTCCTAGAATATCTGTATGAGCAATGCTTTGGGTCAGACAACAGATCACAATTTATCAGTTTTCCTGATGAAGCAGATTCTGCCCTTTAGTTTACAGGGCAGAATAAAGCACATAGTTGCACAAATATTTTTTCACTAACCATAATGACGTAATGCTGAATGAGATCATTGACCTATATTATGTCTTATTGGCAGAAATGGAAATTACATTTTAAACTGTCTGAGAGCAAGCTGACGGACAGGAAACGAATAAACAATTTACAATTTGACAATTTAGGCATTTAGCAGACGCTCTTAATCCAGAGCGATTTACATCAAGCAAGAACAAAAAGGCATGGGAATACATCACATATATAAAAGCGGAGCAGGGGACACATTCTGCTCCGATTGCAAATGCAAGAAGGCACTTCACATTATCACATGTTGTAAAGAAGTGACTAGGGTTGGGATCATTTAGGATTTTAAATATTCAATTCCCTTTTAACAGTTTGACGGCCGCTAATTGTTTAATCCAGGGTTCCACCGCGCGTAAAACGCTATACCCGATATTTGTTTAATGCATTTAATTCGCCGTTGGGACACATTTTTGGGACAAAATGCCTCAGATCATCCAATTACCATAAGAAGAAATGGCAGCCTTTTCACATTGGCCTATTATAGCACCACCAGGAGGCCACAACCTGACCTGGCCTGGTGAAGTAGCCTGGCTAATAAGCCAGACCGAATCAGCCGGTGTGTGATATTAGTCTGGCTTATTCGCCAGGCTACTGGTGGAGACCTGTGCCCCGAGGGGCACTGTATCTAGTTACAGACTGAAACGCCACAGCTCACAGTCAACAGGAGCCTTGCGTAAGTCTTCAGTTCCACTACAGAGTTTTTGTATGTTTGTATGGTTTTCATACGGCAGCCATAGCTTAGTTAGTGGGTAGAGAGACTAGAGAGGTCTGATAATAAGGTCATAAGGTCACTAGTACGGCCCACCCAGAATGTGTGTCAAAGTGTCCCTGAGAAAGAAACGTATACCCCAAGCATTCATCATGAATGATCTGAGCACCCATCAGCAAGGTGAAGCTGAAACTTCCATATTACCCCTAATAAAGTCTACCAGTTCGCCCTTTGACGGGGCAGAAGTTATGTAGAGCTCATTTTGATTTCACCCACCATATATGTGATGGAATTCTGAATGACAGTACACATGATCTCAAGTAAGACACCTCCCCTCTCCGCAGTCTATTTATGAGCAGGCTACATTAAAACAGGCTAAAAAAAATAATCAGTGATGTTACCCATGTTTTAACCAAAGTGGAAGTACAGTAAAAAATAGTTTGTACCAGCATCAACTAAGATGTTGAACGAGGCTCTGAAACAGCAGTAACTGTGTGAGGCTAGATTATCCATGTGTGCAATTGTGTAATGTTGTGTCTTCCTCTGTAATGTATTTTTGTTGTCATTGATGTTTTATGTGTGGCTCGCTGTAGCTGGGATGAAAGCCCAAGACAAATTTCCCTTGTGGACAATAAAGTTTACCTTGACCTTGTATCTCACTCGTTCAAATCCAGCTGGACACCTGTGCTGCATCACTCTGATCTCAGCTTTAGAACTCTCTACACTTCCTTGGCTATATAAAAACAATTTAAATCCATCTAAAAATGTAAAACAAAACAAGGACATTCTGAATAAAGTCATAATAAGAGTTGATATCTGGATACAAATGGAAATACAGAGTCTGAAAGCCGTCGGATGTTGGATGGCTGTTCAGGAAACTTCTCTCCAGAATTCCGACAAGCCTGTATCTGACGTTTACTCGTCATTTTATGTGTCACGCTCCAATCAAAGCCTAGAGGATTCCAATACGTCACTTTCGTAAGCATAACAGAACATGCTTATTTTCTCTGTGCTGTCGGGGTGCTTTTCAAATCGAAATGTGGCATTTTAACTGGTTTCAACAAGTTCCCCAAAGGGCATGACATTCACTCAACACATAAACACCCATGTATAGCCATTCAGCTCAAGTGGACAAAATAAAAAGAAAGTAAAATAAAAAAGGCACCTATTGGGGTGTATTTTATTTGATCTGTCTGGGAGATGTTTACTTCCTTCAGACTCGGAGGAATGATTTAGTCCCCAGTGACATGAGCAGCAGACTGGAGCTGCAGCAATGTAACCACATTACTGTGGTCAATGGTGTTGCAGCTCTGTTCTGTCAATGTAACCACATTACTGTGGTCACTGGTGTTGCAGCTCTGTTCTGTGGAAACTGTCACGGGAACACATCATCTACTCTGTCTCCCTCGGTCTCTCTCTCCGATTTTGATGTAATTGTAATCATGGTCTTTTGAATAAAATTGCATTTAGTGTCATATTTTAGTCAGTTGATTTAGTTGACAAAAAATATTTTGGCGGGCCTTGATGGCGTCGTAATGCCCAATTTTTACACTTAGTTGCATGCTGAAAACAGCCGATCTACAAGCTTTGTAGATCTGCTATTTACAGAGCACAACACCTGAGCACAACCAAACAAAATTACTTCTTCCATCTTCTCCACTAGTCCCTCCCTAACGTTTTTGTTTTTATTAGTTTTTTCGTCACAGTTTTAGTTGACAAAATTAACACTGCTTTACAATTGTTATGATAAATCTTAGGGTTAGGCACGTTACGGTAACACTTGCTATGCATCCCACGTTTATAACACATTATGAACAGACTTAAGATATTATAATCTTCTCATAAACATGTATAATTATATTTATAAGCGTTGATAAATAATCATTATACTTTATAAGCTTAATCATAACACATTATAAACTTTATTATAGTGACTTATAATATCAAGTATTATAATACTTCATAACTTGCTATGTATTCCATGTTTATAACGCATAAAAAATCTTATAAGACAATATAATTTTCTCATAAACATTGATAATTATATAAAAAAGTATTGTCAAGTAATGTCAAGTATTATAATACCTAAAACACTTTGTTTGAAATAGACACTCCATAAAGATGAATACAAAATTAATATGAAGATCTTTATACTGTCCAATACTTCGATACAGAGGGGGGTGAAATTATGACAGGCATTTTTGCTGTCAAAATATGACCCCCACAGTCAAAAAACACTTTGTGTTTGAAATGGACACTCGTGCTTTAGGGTATGATTATTGATTTGGGGCCCTAAAGATGACTACAAAATCAATATCAACATCTTAATACTGTTCAATAATAAGATAGGGAGGGGGGTGAAATTATGACAAAATATGACCCCCCCCCCCTCCCCCCAGTCAAAAAACACTTTGTGTTTGAAATAGACACTCGTGCTTTCTAGGGTATGATTTGTGGCCCTAAAGATGAATACAAAATCAATATCAACATCTTAATACTGTCCAATACCTAGATAGGGAGGGGGGTGAAATTATGACAGGGAGTTTCTGCTGTCAAAATACGACCCCCACAGTCAATCTTTTTTTAATGATTGTACAAGTGACAACCAGGAACAGACTGGGTGACGAACAGTGTGGTGACAGTGTGCTGGAGAGACAGGAGGACAGCCGGAGAGACGGCAACCCAGGGTGGAGAGGATTGGCAGCCCAAACCACTTCTTCCGTGAGGAAACACCCAAATGCTACAGAAGAAATAATCCATCATGGCAGAATTAGATACTTCACTGGCCACTGGCCAGAAGCAACAACGACACAACCCACAGAAGTCACTTCTAGTCAGACGAAGGAGGAGCCAGGCCCGGAGGCAACCCGCAGTGCCCAGTGCCAACACCTGCTCACCTAGGAGGGTGTCTGTTGCAAGACACCGAAACACCCAGTGACTCCAGGAAACAACACTGATGATGTGTCCAAGTTATTGCATCAGTAGATGTTTTACTAACTTAAGTACAGTATTCAAGTTCATTGCTGTCCACCAATGATATTTATCCGCTTAACCAGTAAATGTAGTCATTCACTCTCATCTGCATACTGATAAAGCAGTGACCATGGTTTATTACTGAAATTGTGACATGCTTACACAGATGTGTCGATTACAGAGCAAGCAGCGAGCTCAGAGAGAAAAATGACACCAAGGCAGTATCACACCGAAAATATTGTACTGGACATATTTCTTTATAGGAGAGATAGAGAGAGTCATAGAAAGAATCATAGAGAGAGCCATAGAAAATAATGTATGTATCTTGTGCCATTGTGCTTATGTGTCAAAGTGTCGCCATGTAAGCTTATGAGAGTGAATCAGTACATTTACTGGTCAAGCAGATACATGTAAATCTCATAGATTTATCACAACACCACTATTCCTTTCTTTCTCTCCTCCATCCGTCATATCTAGCCCCTCTATCTCCGTCAGTCTCTCTGCTCCCCATGTGCATGCATGCACAAACATTCAACTCAAACGTAACTAGCCCTTCACTAAATCCCACCCCAAAAAGTGATTGTTCAATACCAATGCCAATCCAAATAGTTTAGCAACGGTTGCTATGCAGGTCAAGCTTTCTTCGCTTCTAACGTGCCTATTGGACAAGGATGGGTTGGGGAGGGACTTCGTGAAGGGCTAATTGAACTTCGTAAATACACTGAGGTGCTGAAATGCGGAGAGACACAGTGGAAAAACATGTGAATTGCACACATCGTTTCATTTATTTGTGTAAAAAAAAAGAAACACGCCCCTACATAAACCACAACAAAAGTCCCTTTTAAAAGTCTCCCCATAAAGTCTCTTTTTATAATGTACGTATACCTCCTCTGCTATCCACATCCTCAAAACCCACTGTATGTTAGAGAAAGGCACCAATGCTACCAGGGCTAGGGGTTTCATTCCCTGTGAAGTTCAGCTGGTTGTAGCCATCTGTCTCCGATATATTCAGAGAGAGAAATGGATATAAGATGATGATGTTAAAATGGCAATAACCACTAGAGTTAAGAATGTATTCCCACCCTCATTCTTGAACCCGTCCCCAAACCACATTCTATGTCCAACCAGGCTTAACTGTAGTTCTTCCCCTCATGCCTCAGCTCAGTCCATTACGTTGCATCTGGGGTTACATAACTTTAAGTTGTACAGTTTGTGTTGCGCTAGTTGTGCGTGCTTTTGTACTGACTGTGAAGGACAGAGTATGAAATTATCCCATACACATGAAGGTGACTTGAGCAGCATCAGATGTATTCTCTGGGCTTTGGTCAGTCCAATCATGATTTGTTGATATGGGCATTATCTTTCTCTCACACAGCCAGAAACCATGCAGAGACTCTAACTGCATGGATGACACATTTATAGTCAGTAAATGCTCCATACATAATGAATAGTAAATTACATGAACTGCAAGAAGAACCCAATGAACTTGAACAATACATGAACTCTAGTTATGAAATATAATCCACCCCCCACCCCCCAAAAAGAAATCACAAGATAGGTACCTGATAAGTACCTGCACTACAATAGTTCACCATATGTTGTGCCATGACGAAATAAACTCATAAAAAACAATGTGTATATTTGTTAATGTAACACACACACACACACACACACACACACACACACACACACACACAGAAACGTAATCGATGAGGATAACTGGAATAACTTTTACATAAAATGACCTTCACATATTAAACTTAGGTCATTTGTTCCAAATCCAAACCACCAAATGCTGTTTTAAACATGGAGACATGAATCATTCTGACAACTATAACATTTTTTTTTGCATCACAACACTTTTCCAATTTATCAACTACGTACTTTAAAAGCCAAAACAAGCAACAGTACATCTCTGAGGGAAAAGTTCATCTGCTCTCTTGCGGAAAGTATTCATGACATCACCTTCTGTGTCTTGGTACCAATAGGTCAGTATGAAAAGCTGCATCGCTACTGTAGGTCAGGTCAGATACTAGAGAGAGACAAACTCCTCTTCCTTGTTTGGGATGAGAGGAGCTCAGGACAATATATAAAAATATTCTGAAATTCAATGAATTCAGAGCAGTACAGAATTGATTGATAGATGTAGAAGTACAGTACAATACAAGGTCTGCAAAAGGATTTATCCAAAACAGTCTAGCCCATGGTTTGTTTCCATTTCGGTCCTTTTGTACTAAATTCTGCCTCCCCCTGGCCAGGGGGAGGCAGTTTAGAGTCCAGGATTACTGCATGTTTTTTGTGAGGGTACCTACACTAGGGGACACGGGGAGAACATGCCAACCCCGCCTCGGGTATGGGCACTGATGACGCGGAGGAGGAAACACGCCGCCAGCACCCACAGAGTCCCCAGCGAGAATCGAACCCAGGACCTTCTAGCTGTGAGGCGACAGCACTACCAACTGTGCCACCGTGCCCCCCTCCCTGCTCTCCTAATGAAACATTTAGATCCTGTCCTGAGACTGGTTTGAACTGGTTGACAAGTGGTACTGACGGAAGGTCAAAATTCAGTTTCTCCCCGCAGTGTAAACAGGCAGGCTCTATTAGCTCAGTGGTAAAAATGTCAGCACGTGTGCAGGGGACCCGTGTTGGAATCCAGGGTATAGGACAACTTCTACAAGATTTTAGATCAGCTATTTTACAAAACTTTTGGGCAACACTGTAAATAAAGAAGTATTAACTTATATTAATAATATTAAATTAAATTATTATAGTATTAAAAAAAGATAAAAGGATTAAATATGCATGGAGACAGAAGGTTTCTGCCCAACAATCGACGACATCCAGTGGAGAGAAACTGGAGTCGGAGAGAATAGAGAGAGATGACATTATGGGACGTGACGCAAGTCGTGGGCCGATTCTAACTGATGACATTCTGCCTAAATGGCTGAACCACAGGATGAACCAAGCCTTTACGACTGACATTTATAACGATGATTTTCAGCATCACTGGCCTTTCAAATCTCAGCTGGCATGGCGTTATGTTCTAGTCCAGCGCTGAGGAAATTCCATCTTAGCTGTTGACATTGTAAAGCTCTTGAAACAACTTGGAGGTGGCAGAGAAAACACAAGAATTTGTATTTGTATTTTGTATGCCTGTGTAATGTGTATTTATGTGTGGTTTTTATTATTTATTATTTTGAAACGTCTCACATTCCACCACGCCACAGGCCTGGGCAAGCACCGAGCACGTTGCATGGATATTTGTGTTTGCTGTGAGGATTCCGAGGATGTCACAGCGACATGCAGAATGAGTTTCTGCAGAAGAGAAGAAGAAGTGGTTGTGAAGTCAATCCACCACTCTTATAATCAGACAGACAGAGAGAGAGAGAGGTTACAGACAGACCCGATAAGGATAAGCTATCATTTCTGGGAAACGCAAAGGGGAAATGATAATGACCTACCGCACATGAGCACAGAGTCAGATACACACACTAATGGTTGGATACCAGCTACATTCATGAGCACAGAGTCAGATACACACACTAATGGTTGGATACCGGCTACATTCGATGATTCCCGTCCACAGAGACCTGGGATAATACAATTAACTTCTACCTGCTCAAACACTGTAAACCACTTTGGATCAGATGATCCTCCTAGAGACATTCTACAGACAGACAGACAGACAGACAGACAGACAGACAGACAGACAGACAGACAGACAGACAGACAGACAGACAGACAGACAGACAGACAGACAGACAGACAGAGTTCTTGGTTGTGGTCATAGAGGGGGGGGGGGGAGGGGGGGCTTGCTACACTCCAGAACTTTACAGAATGCCTGTACTTCCTAGACCTAGACAGTCCTGTGTCATCTGACAAGTCCAGTCGTGTATTATGGGATTTTGTGACAACCAACTATTTAACCAATTAGATCTCGTCTAAAGAAAATTGTCTAAATCTCAGATCAAATGCCTGGCTATATAGTGCCAGCCTTCAAATCTGAGGGGGGGAAAAGTGTCTTGCTTTCTTTGGCCCCTGGTCGTGGAATGACCTGCAGCTCAGACTAAAATTGTCATTGAAAGTTCCTTTGAGAAGTTTCAAAAGGATCATCTTAAATGTACAGTCCAATTACACTTACACTTCTCCATTGTTGGAGATTTGTTGTATACTTTGTATAGGTTTCTTGAGGTAGGCCAATGTCATGGATACATTATTTGGCTGTTGTGTAATTTGACATGTACGATGTAGCATTGAAGTGTAATTTTGTTTCTGCTTCTTGACCAGTTCCCACTTGCAAAAGAGACTCGGTCTCAATGTGTTTTTACTGGTTATATAAAGGTTAAATAAAGTAACAAAGTACATTGTAATATTAGGAAAGAATCTGAGAGGGCCCATTCAGACACACAAAATCTTGATAAATATCAAATTCATGGTGGAGCCCGTTTAAGTAAATAGTATCAGTACTTAACTTGAGTATTTTTGGATACTTCACTACACTCCACTACATTTAATAGACAAATATTTGTCTTTTGACTAGGAGATGAGGGAGAAAAGAAAGTATGAAACCCAGAGAGGCAATGAGAGCTGCCGAGGCCAGAGAGGAATGGAGAGAGCTGGTCAACAGATCAACCCTTCAGGGTTATGTGATAGGATAGAACATCATTACTTTGTGTCACTGTGCACTCATTTCCCTCAATATAGAAGAACATTCTGTACCGTATAATATATTCTAAGCACTTTCATTATTATATTAGAGACTAGATATTTACATTTTCCCCTACACATTTAACAAAAAGCTTGCAATGGGACACATCCTGTGCTTGTTCCTCTGCTATTTTTGCTATTAATATAGATGTGCATGTCCATTGGTGTGTATGACAGAACGCAGTGTGAGACCTACAGTACCGGTACCCAGTGTTCATTTTGGAATAATGGAAAATGTTCCTCGACTACATTTTTTCACTGACTAATGGAGAAGAGATCCAGTAGAACTTATTTAATGTGATTTTATGTTTGTTTGCGCTCTGTGCCATCAAAACAATTTTTTGTCGACTAGACATTCAGATGACTAAAAATATGACTAAAAGTAATTCAAAATTTGCTGACAAAGTCAACACTGGACCAGAGAGCTCCTCACATGTTTATGATCTCCTTGTACAGAAAGAGTAAAAACTGCAAGCTTATGGAAATTTGACTTCACGTCCGGGAACAGAGCAGGAGCGGGCTTTCTGAGACGGTTGCCAAAGATTGCTCATCTATAATGAAGTATGGTTGTGTCTTGCTGCTGCGCGGCCAAATACCGTGACAGTGCAGGCCAAGCTAAACGAGAGCATACAGGGTAGGACTCGGAGTGCTTTCATTAATGATTTGCACATTTTCAACATAGTGGCTGACAACGTGATGGCCTTTGAAGCACATCCTGCGTTAACCCATTTAGACCCGAATTAAAAACAAAATCTAAATGATGACAATTTTCTGAAAAACCTCATGTTTCTGTATCAGTCGTGCTCAATATTTCATGTCAAGGACGCCAAAAATGATTATGTATTTGGCCACCGACCCCCATCTGAAAATATGTTGTTCCAGGAGCCTCTCAGAAGCAAAGACTTGAGTTAGAAACGTTCACTCTGAAAGAATATATATATTCAAAGATTTGAGACACATTTTCAAGATTTTTCTAAAATAGCAGACCTTCAAGCTTGTAGCGCGAAAATGATTTAAAAAAATAGCAGACCTACAAGCTCGTAGCATGGCACTCGGTGCAGCGCTATGAGCTTGTAGATCTTCTTGTAGATAAATAGCTAAAGCATAACATAATGCTTAAAACACCAAAAGGGGTTCCCGCCCCAAAATGGGTTAATCATGTTCAGATTAATCTATACCTGATTGCAAACGTTTTGCTCTCATAAAATATGCTCTATAGCCATTAAGGGTTATGGGTTTGTGTCCCACAGGGCATGTTACCCCGAGTGACGTGCAATTACGGAACAGGTATGGTTTCTGCACTGTGTCTGCTCAAAGACACTTGACAGGAAACATAGCTGTTTCTATTAGTAAAACCCATTTTTCTCTTTTTCTTTTTCATCCAATGAACTCCCCTACACTAGTACACCGATACACATGTGATGGACCTATGCTGGCCTGTCAGAAGTCATTTCCCGTCCCCCCATGGGACAAGGACTACTCCCTTTCCTTAACCAAAACGACTTAAATCGGTCCAGCAACATTCCACTTCATCTTCACTCACTAGCACACACACCAGCGCTGGGAAGAGCCCAGTAACCACAGATGCTTGCTGGAGGTTGCAGTAGTACAGCCAAGGGCCAATAAGTACGTTGCTGATGGATGACAGAGCATATCGTCAAACCTTACATAAACCTCTCCATATTTCTACTTGTTTAGGTAAATTAATGCCCTACTTTGTCAAGAGTGTCAAACAAAAGCAGTGAAAATAGCCAATAAAGGTCACAACGTGTTGCATTGGAAGGTGTCGGGTTGGGGTATTATAGATCATATTTACAGTATGCTGCTTTTATTGCGGCTTGAAGGGGCCTCCTAAAGGCCTCACCGATGGTGTGTTGGGCTTCCTCCTCACGGAGGATGCAGGCTGGGGCGCTAACCCATACTGCTCACCTGGTTGCCGTCTACATTCCGGCTGTCACCCGTCTCTCCAGTGGTCACCAGACTATACCTGGTTGTCACATAGTCTATTCCTATGAGTCACTATGAATAGAAGAACTACAGTATAACAAAAAACATGGATGCACCTGGGACATATCCTATCCTCAGTGATGTATCCCAATGTCATTGGGGTTTCGGGTCTCGCAAACGTCATCATGACCCAGCCGGGGTGATCAAGTCCCGACTTACGACCCATTAGCTACCCTCGATCAGTAGTATTATTGCAAGTATTATTGACCTTAAGTTAAGTAACTCCTATGTCTGCATGTGATATGATAGGAAGATGTATTCTTGCTCTTTTGTACTATTGGTCCATGTTTTTTTATTCGTAAACAGACATTTATTTTATATAGGTTAGCGCTTTTCTCCAAAGCACCTCCTGGTCCACTACCTGTTAGTGATCCCCCCCAACCCTGCCCGGGGCGAGGACGAAGAGAGGCTGAGAGTTTCCTCTGGAGACAACAATCATTTCCTCAGAACAGAACCCATCGAGTATGCATTCCTCAGACTCCATAAACAACATTCCTGTTCAGAAACAGTCATCACTCACAGTCACAATCACAGTCTTTTGTTCGCCCCCCCCTGTCCATTTGTTAGGTTCTCTCTCGCCGCTTGTTAGTAACCTGTATTGAACCAGATTGCCCCAAGAAAATTACCCTAATCTGTACATCAGGTATATTTTAATAGGCATGGATAGCACACAAATGTGGTTCCACATCCACATCACTGAAGAAGGTGGCTCTACCAAAATAATATGTTTGTGTGCTGCCCGTGCCTATATGTAAAAAGAATAGTACCTGATTGACACTCACAGTGCTGGTATTTTCAGATTTTGGTGAGCTCTTCTGAGCCGTGCCCCCGCTATAACAGACTATTTATTACTGTATTTGTGAATGTGTTGTGCTCACATTCTTTTACGTGCGAATGTCTCTAGCAACACCCATGTTCCTGGCCGGCCTAAGATTGACTCATACCAGATAATCAGTGCACCCTGTCTCCCTCTCAGCTTTCCAACTGTCTCTCTCCTCCACTGTCTCCCTGACTCCCTCTCAGCTTTCCTATACTGCCTGTCTTTCCTCCACTGTCTCCTTCTCAGCTACTCTACTGTCCGTCTCTCCTAGTTCGTTCTGCCTCTCAGCTTTCCTGTCTCTCCTACACGGTCTCCTCTTAGCTCCTCTACTGTCTGTTTGTCCAATACTGTCTCCCACTAAGCTTTCCTACTGTCTGTTTGTCCAATAGCCTACTGTCTCCCACTAAGCTTTCCTACTGGCTTTCTCTCAGATTTCCTATATAGCCCAACTCTCCTACACTGTCTCCCTCTCAGGTTTCCTACAGTATGTCTATCTCAATAAGAAAGTAACAAACAGAAAACAAAAATATTCTAACAATAATGATAATGAAACTGTTTCTGAACATTCATTACAGAGGAAATGAGAAATCTGCGAGTCCCATTAAAGAACCAGTAGGAATGTCTGTGGTCAGTTTTACTGGAACGTGACAAACATCTCCCGCGGGCGTGTAGGGAACATTTAGTACTGCAGGTCTGCATGTCTGTCTCACTCTTAATATGTACGCCATCCCTCCTGTCTCATTCCCTCTACTCTGATTTTATATATTTCTCCGTACAACCGCCTCCCTCTCTTTCATGCTCTTTGCCTCTCATGCAGTACGTCTTCCCTGCCTCACTCTAAACCCCTTTAACTTAATCCACTTGTCTCACACACGCGCAAGGCCCACGCATGCACGCACACCCTGCTACTCACTGTCTTTGCAATGCACAATGCACTGACTGTCAAATTGTTGAAACATGACATCATTGACTTTACAGACAAATTAAACACGCACCCAAACAATTATCTACACGGGAACATTTTTCACTATGACAAATTGACAATATATCACTAGATCAATCAAAGACACTGGAAGCCAATATAAAAACTACCGCAATGCCGACACACAGTTATACCTCGATAACTGTTTTACTTCCTTCTGTATAACCCTTCCAGCTGTGCACATGGCATGCAAAGGCGTGCGCCGTGCGCGTGCTGTGTGCACATGCATGATGCATGCCTGCGTGCGTGTGTGCCGTGCACACATGCACACACAAAGTCCTCCTGTTGTTCAGTCTGTGTGAGTCAGTGACCAGACAGTCTGCAGAGTAGATCTACAGTGTGTGCTGGACAGGATAACAGTGTCTAGACATTGGACAGAGGAATGGAGGCAGCAGACAGCATCAGATTGACCACCAGTCATATTTTGGAAAGTTATTCGTTATTTCCAATAATACCTGAAATAAATAATATGTAGAGGGTGATTGCTTATGCTGTATAGGGTTTCTCTACGCGGCAGTCAAAGTTTTGCAAATGTTTGGATATTTAACTTATATATCTTTTTAGAAGCTTTCATTTTAAGATTAAAACAATATTTAAAGATACCAAGGTTTTACCCAGCAGCTTGTTTACACAGTAAAATCATCAGTTTATTTACCTATTTGGAAGTAATTTGTAACGGTATAACTGTATGCACATTTTTGGAACCTTCCGGTTGCATTTGATTTCATAATATTATTAACACTGAAGATTTCTCTGTATATGATCAGTTTTCAGCACGAAGCACACTTGAAGCTTGTGCATGAAACAAGGAGAGTTTTCTAAGATCAACATTAAAAATATCCAAGGTGAACCCTGGCCTCCTGGAAGAAATCACAAGGCCAAGACTCTCTCACACACACTCTCACACAGGTTTTGAAAACAAATTGCACACATGGGCATTTTCTCGTCTATCAGATGGCAGCGCAGCCTGTGCAAATGTAAGAGCCCTGCATGCAGAGCAAGGAGGGCAAAGATAAGGACAAGAAACACTTTCTGTCTGGGCTTGTTAGCCTGGTGGAGGAGAGCCAACATTTTTCCCCGCAGTGAGCAGCTCCACGGGTTTCATTCTCTCTTCACTCCCTTTGTGGGCTCAGACATTCCACAGTGGAATGGTGGAGACACTGAAACTCTGAGCGATTACATAGACACCGATGATTCTCTGCGACAAAGGGGAGAGCATATCCAAAGAGTTGCTAAGTGAGAGACATCCTTTGTGTTTTTGAACTTGAAGGTGTATATTCTATATCAGACTGACAGGGACAGCAGTACCTCACAGCGTGAAGAGTACATGCAGGCAGACTGCACGTCTACTGCAGCGTGCAGTACTGTAGAATAGATCACTGTTTCCCAGACATTTGTGGGTCACGGACCAATGTTTATGGGTCACGACCCGAGTAAAAATCCCATTTTCGTAAAAATAAATAATCAGATCATGTAAAATGTTTGTAATTGTCATGTTATTCTGAGGTCAATGATGTATTTGAAGCCAGCTTCAGCATGTCAATAAAACAAGGAATTGTTTTTACAAGATCACTATTAGAATTTACGATAAGGCAATAAAGTAATCAAGAAAGTCAACAAGATTTCTGGCCAGGGTCTCCTCATTGGTCAGTAGGGGAATGCACTGAGGACATCCAATGTCATTTTGACTATGCATGTGCCTCAAAGGCATTAAAAGATAAACTTCAGACCTCTCAAAAAACAAACGGATCAGGTTACTAATGCTAATGCTACAGTATATGGGATGGCTCAGGGTAGAGGGCAGAGTAGTACAGGAACCTGGACCTGGTCTTCAAGATGCTCAAGGGATGCATGTGCCCATGTACCTGTCAAACTATACTTCAACAATGTGAGAGGCACAACACCAGAGGGAGCTCCACTGCTCTCGTTCAACCCAGATTTGGCACAAACAGGGGGTTAAATTCGTTCTACTGTTATTATGCCACCAACATGTGGAATGCCCTACCAACAGCCATCAAAAAGTGACTCTTTACCCTCCTTCAAAAATGTCTGTCTGCCATTTGCGGCTGGTCCTAGACAAGTCTTCTAGCATGACACCTTAATTAGCCTACATTTCAAAAATATAACAGATATTACCAACACCTCACCAAACTAACTAATCAAAAAACTAAAAATAATCACATTAAGACCCCGTATCAGGAAAAATACAAAGGTGGTGATAGGCCGTGCTGGAGGCAGTGTGGGGCAAAGAAAGCCAACCACTTTCACATTTTCTGGGGGTGCCCCAAGTTGAGGGTGTTTTGAAACAATATTCACAAATCAGTGTTCAGTATTTAATACTCCAATACCTTTTAACTTCACAACCTTGTACCTGGGCCACATTGCATGTCTTAACCAGACGAGATACACAAAGCTACTGCAGCTGCTCTTGGCAGGCAGCAAAAAGTCAATAACAAGAAGATGGCTAACTCCAATCACACCCACAATGGACGATTGGCACGGAATAGTCCTGGATATTTTCAAAATGGAAAAATGTACATATGTACATCCTAAGAACTAGACTAGACAATTTCTACCAAATTTGGAACAACTGGATAGTACACATTGACCCTCTGAGAGCAGACTTTGTGTGATCCCACTGGTCCTAATTGCCTGCTTTATGATCTTTGTAGAAAATGTTTCCTCCTCTCATGGTCGAAGTCCAAAGCTGTTTTGTTTTTGTTCCCCTCAGCAATAATGTAAATACTTTCATTTCTTGGTTTTGTCTTTTTCTGCCCACTTTAAAAAAAAAATCTCCTTCTGAAATGTACTGTACACTCTGAAGCGACATTGCCTTGTTGCCCCTGTTAAGTGTTGACTTGATGCCATATGTAGTCCATCTGAAGAAAGCGAGGTTTATACAGAGACATTGGAGGGGGGGGGGAAGAGGGGTGGAAAGAAAATCCTGGGAATTGCACTTGTGTCCTATACATAGAAATGCTGTCTATACTGTACTGCTTTTTCCACAACAATAATAATAATAATAATCACATTTACTTTATAGCTGTTAATGCAGGACAATTGCCTTTGTTTAGTTGATATTGGATTATTGTAGAAACCCAAGTCATTCTCTCCATGTGGGAGAGATACAAGGAACGTAGTACTCCATTTCCTAATGAGGTTAATCACATAATGAATGTTCCAAATGCAAGACATACTGTACTGTGGTCCATCAGTAGACTAAACAGACTGCTCTACAAATATACATCCAGCACCAGTATACTTTCCTGCCTGGCATGAAGCCTACTGTTCCTACTATCTCTGTCTATCCTACACTGTCTCCCAGTCATCTCCTGTCTTTTAGTCTCTCCTATCCATCTCAGCAGTCCTAATGTCTGTCTCTTCTATTGTCTCAATCTCAGCTTTACCGTCTGTGTAAAATAAATATGATACTAAAGGGAGTGGACCTCACCCATACACGCGTGGATGACGCGGCGGATTCCTGCTACAAAGTAGGAAGAGTCATGGCAAGCAACGACTTTCTTTAGTAACACTCTTATTTGTAACTCACGCCAACCTGTGTTCCGTACGATATTCAACTAACAGGTTGCTCCAAACACCTCACTCCAATTCATAGATCGGGAAGGTGGGGGGTGGTGCTCTCTGTGAATACCCCTGTCATGGTTTCCCCCAAAATGCACGCAGAAAACGAATGGCTAAAACATAAACCAATGACATCAATCACACATAAATCCACAACAACAAATCCCCATATGAAATAACAACACAATAACAATTAAAGGATAATAAAAAACACATAAATCCTAAGTGCTGGATTGATGTTGCAGGGAGGTCCTCCCTGCAACATCAACAACCCAGGACCCTACCATATGTTTCTTGTCTGGATTGTGTGTTATGTGTCTGTATTCATCCGTATGTCTGTATTCAGACATAATATGAGGGATGGTAAATGGTGCATTCATATAGCGACTTTATCCAAGGCGCTTTACATAGATTGTGCATTACATTCGCATTACATTCACCCATTCACACACACATTCATACACCGATTGCAGCGGAAGCCATGCAAGGTACCAACCAGCACATCGGGAGCAATTTGGGGTTCAGTGTCTTGCCCAAGGACACTTCGACATGTAGACAGGAGGAGCCGGGATTCGAACCGCCGACCCATGGATCATTGGACGACCTGCTCTACCTCCTGAGACACAGCCGCCCCATGCTATCATTAAGTCCAACCACCACAAAATAATTAACCCTACAGTATACTTAAAATACTTTGAAGACCCTAAGAGGAGCCCTCATAGGTTTCTTCGGCTATTCATGCACCTCATGGTACCACAGCACCTCAAAGGCCCTAAAAACAAGGATCCAGACATCCCAAAACAAACTGTCCTTACTTCCAGAACCCACCTCACCCCTGCTCATTTCGATAGGTTGGAATGGCTTAGGGTTGACGTCAGAGTACAGCGACTTGTCCCCCCTCATAGGAGGGGAGCTCAAAAATGTAGCTCCCCTCCAATGCACACCTTTGTGTGTGTGTGTGTGTGTGTGTGTGTGCGCACGGAATGGGCCCGGAATGCACAGTTTTGTGTGTTTGTGTGTATGAGCACGGAATGTGCTCAGCTGATTGGCTGAGCACAGAATGTGATGTATTTTTCTCACTATGTATTTGATGATTTTTTGTTTTGCATAGATGGGGTCACCCAGGGCGCTATACTTGGTCCACTCATTTTTTCCTGTCTACAATAAACCCCTTCACCAACATAGCTGACATACAAGCTCAGAATGCATCACCAGTAGCGGTGTGAGTTTGTGGATCAGCAATTTGTACCAAATGTTTGCCGTAGAATGGTTAAATCAAGCTTTAAAAAGCTTAATATATAATCCCACTTCTCTGCCGAACACCACACCTCAAAACCATACGTCACCTCTCTGCTGATCCTATCTTGTCTTCCCCCAACGTCACCCAATCTGGGAGCCCATTGGCAAAAAGGTGCCCTCTTTTCCTTTCTGTCTCGAGTCGAGAGACTACCTCTCTCCTGATCCGTATCATCTCGTACTTGTGTACCACTTGTGTCTATACCTTAGGGTTCTTTCAGGCCAAGGACCCCTTAGCTGAGAGAGAGAGATGAAGCAGGGACGCACACTATATATTGATTCATGTTAAATGTGTGTTTTCAGACAGTTTAACCACCTCAATATTTGTAAACTTATAAGGCTCTGTACTTATATCTGCTCTTTTTTAGCTGTACACCAAATCTGTTCGCTGAAGAATTCAATAGGTAACCTGCAAGCCCACAACAGGGCGCAGACACGTTGCGAGCTTGTATCGCCTAATGTTTCCCCAGAATAGGGATGCTAGGTTTAGAGACTTTATTTTTTATTTTTAGTTTAAGCACTATCGCACAAAGATTGATATTATTGCAGTATCTCAGAGGACCCCCTAGGGCAGTGGTTCCCAAAGTGGAGTCCAGGGACTCCTTGAGGGAGTTCCAGGGGGTCCCCAGCTAAATGATAGTTTGGAACCAAATGGATCCTTATGGGTCCGTAACTCTGAGTGCACAAATGAAACCAAATGGACCCGTCAGAGTTAAATTAACATCAGTTTTACAATATAAATTGCGGTCCCAGAGATAGAAATGCCATTAAATGGGGCTCCCGTAGCCAAATGTATGTCAAAATACTACACATTAAAAAGCGTCATGAACTCATATGGCATTTGATGACAATTATACAGCAATAAACAGTCTAATCAAGGCTCACTTTACCAACAATCAAATATTGTCTGTCAACTTTGAATAATAGAGTTGTCATATTCTAACCATAAATACAGAAAACACCAAAACCACTTGGCAATATTCACATTTTCTATAAACTCCTGTATTATAATGAAGTACTTTTGGCTCCGTTCACACAAAGCAAAATAGTCTGAATTCCAGCTTGTTGTGGGATATATCTGTACTTCTCATAGCGACAAAGAACCATACATAATATGATTTTGTGTGTGTGTGTGTGTGTGTGTGTGTGTGTGTGTGTGTGTGTGTGCATGTTTTAAGAAAATAATAGATTTAGAGCATGACATTGTAAACCACTTTTGGTCATTTTTTAACACCCTGGGCGGCATAAACGGAGTTCTCCGTCCTATCAAATAGTAACGTCCAGCACTCAGGACGGAGATTAATAAAAGGACGATCACAGGCGATCACATCGCTCCACAGGCTGGGAGCGTGTGTTGGGCAGCATTCGATCATGTCATTTTCGGTTGGGACGTCATCCAAAATGTTCCCCCCCATTTTAGCGGATGAGACCGGAAATCTTAAAATGTGAATAACTCTTGATCTAAATCAATCCGTCCAATTCTAAACAAAGATTATGTTTTAGACAGGCCATCGCCGTCCCGTCGCTAGTCGCGTTAGAATTAATCATGCAGTACGGACATTTAGAGCCTTTTATTAGGTGCTAAGTATACCAAAAAGTTGTTTTTGTATACTTAGCACATAATAAAAGGCTCTAAATGTCCGTGCTGCTCCAGTCTCTTCTCCTTATGCAACTCATGATGTCCTTGCACCTGTGAAGCACCGGATGTTGTCGATCGCCTCTGGGGTGTTTTAGCTACATCTGGGATAGCACCTGGTGCGTCGCTAAATGTGCTCCGTTACTGCAAATCGCTGGGCGCTCTGATTGAATGGTCCTAAATACCCCCGGGCGTTCGTGGCAACAGTCATGCCAATAACGTTTATTTTAATTGGACTGGTTTCTTGGCATTTCTTGATCACTGGAACCATTAGATAAATATGCACTTTAGCACTGCTACAAATTAAATGTACTGTAGGTCTATATGAGGTGAAGCTTGTTATATAGATAACAATTACTTTTAACGTAACCTTTTTTCACTGACGAAAACTAAATAAAAACTGACTAAAACTAAGACTAAATATATTGACAACTTCGTCAAAAACCAGACTAAAATGTGGTATTTGAGACCTCCTCATCAAACATTGCTCACGGCTCCAGGAAGGCCTAGCAGCGGCACTGCTTGAAAGTCACAAAAGTGTCAGCCATGTGCCTAATAAAATGTTACAGTACATCTGTGCTTTTTCACTGGTATAGGCTATAGGCTAAGTCAAACTGGAGCAAATCATACTGTACAATAGGGCTTTCATTTAATGAACATGAAAGTGGCCTGATCCCGATCCACCAGAACAAATCCTTGGTCCAAAAAGGCACAAGTTAGAATCAAGGACATCAATTTCCAAATATCAGATTTTACATTAAACTGCACTATTGGGTATTTGATTATTACACCATGATACTGACATGACATCATCATGGTCAGTATGATTCATCATACATTGATATTATTATTAATATCATATTAATAATAATAATAATATATATAATATATAATATAAATAATAATATAATATAATGTACTCTTATTATACACTTAAAGGACAGCCAGAGAGAGTATAAAAGCCAGCCCTCCGCCAGGTTGTTCCAGGGACTGTCAACAGCTCAGACACAGTCCAGATCCGAGCAGCCAAAGTCGGGCTCGCAGGGAGGGGGAGAAAGAGGGGATCCCACCCTGGTAATTTCCTGCCCACCCGAGGCAGCTGGCCTCTTGCCCAGGACTTAAGACTGCATGGAGAGGGAGGGGTGAAAGGGTGAGGAGAGGACAGGGAGATGGCAAGAAAAGAGAGAGACCTTATAGGAAGAGAGGAGAAAGAGAGGCTATAGAAGAAAGGAGAGACGGAGGGAGAAGAATGATGGGATGCAGGAAGGGTGAGGATGAGAGGTGGATGAAGGAGAGGGTGGAGGTATTGGAAGGGTGAGGATGAGAGGTGGATGAAGGAGAGGGTGGAGGTATTGGAAGGGTGAGGATGAGAGGTGGATGAAGGAGAGGGAGGGGGTATATGAAGGGTGAGAGAGAGATGGAGAGGGGGTAGGGAGGCGAGGCTGTTACACCAAGACTGTTTTCCTTGGCTCTCTATCTAGTCCGCCCCACCCTATAGTACTGCATCTCGCGCACGCACACACACACACACACACACACACACACACACACACACACACACACACACACACACACACACACACACACACACACACACACACACACACACACACACACACACAGTGTCACACACACACACACACACACACACACACACACACGCACACACACACGCACCAGCAACAGTTTTCCAGGCAGCGGAAGCAGTAAAGCTGAATAAGTACAGGACAGCTATAACTGAGAGGAGAGGCTGCAGGGTGCAGGATTAGAGGTGAGGGGAGGAGGGGCAGGTAGTTGTGAGGAGACGAGGAGTGAAGAACAATAGACGGGAAGGGTGATCTGTTTCTCTCAGACTCAGCCGAATCATGCATAAAAACAAAACAAAGTTATGCAATAGACTATAGAGTCTAGTCTATAGCATAACTTTGTATTGTTTTTATGAGTCTAGTCACTAGACTAGAAGATCATTCCATTTGTGCTGTGGGGGGTGCTTCATGTCTGATTTAACATATACTTGCTTGGTTTCTCCTAATAAATCATGGTATCCTAATTAATATAACAAATTATGCCAATAAACACCTTCTTAATCGAGCCCGGCAGTGGTTTAGAGGTAGAGTTGCCGGATGGTAACCACGAGGTCGCCAGTTCGAACCCGGGCTCCCCCAGAGTTAGTGAGCAAGACACTGAACCCCTAATTGCTCCTGATGTGCTGGTTGGTGCCTTGCATGGTTTCCGCCATCGGTGTATGAATGTGTGTGTGAATGGGTGAATGTAATGCACAATCTATCTAAAGCGCCTTGGATAAAGGCGCTATATATAAAATGCACCATTTACCATTTAGCCCTTACCCATATGCGTAGATTGCGTACGCACACACACACACTCTTCAACCGTTCATAAGAGTTGCAATCCCCACTTGTGGTGATGATGATGATGAACTTCAGGCAACACTAGAAGGCTGAATAGAGGGCATGCTCGTGCATAAAGTGAATCGAGTGGCAAAGTGGTCGTTAATGCAATCAGACTTTTCTGTTTGGATGTATGGACCGCGTCAAGGCCAGAAAGTAGTTTTTTGCTATTATCCGTTCACGCTAACTTCAGAGTATGATGATGATGTCATGCGCATAACCTCTATACCCGACAGCATTTGTCAGTGGAAGAGTATGGAGCTGCAGAACACTGTGGACATGCTGTAGTTAAATTGTATTAACATATTCTACCATACAGATTTTATTTATTAAAATACATCCCGAATTGCAGCTTTAAAGGATAAGGCCAGTGCAATTTTTCTGTTTTCTTATTGGCAACAGACTACAAAAAGTCCAGGACCAAAAAACACATTTCACCTACAGCTATGGTCCGTCTGTCTTGCCAGAACAAACATGGCTCATATCTGGAAGTGATAGAACTCCATTCATTGTTGTCCAAAAGTCTGTTATTGAAACAAGTCCCAGAGACGTGCTGCTGCTTTGGTCAACGTAAATCATCACAGCGATGAACCTGGGCGTCACAATTGCTCCCCAAACAACTTCAAGTAACGGCAACAGCTTTCAGAATGAAAACACCACAATATAATACGCATACACATGCATGGAGATTGATTTTGGAAAAGCGTTTGCCATTGCTTCATAAAGCTATTCCATGAGAAATGGCAATGCACCAATTCATTGGAATGATTAATTACTTCAGCAAGCAAAATCTTAATGGGAGCCATTTTTACAAGATTCCAGGATTATCTACAATATGCATGCTCAAGTGGTGTGTCTGTGGTGGGCAGGCAGGCGGATTTTGCCCAAATTTGCACATGCCCAACAAATGTTAGTGAAAATCGGGCATTGTTGGGCTTTATACCCATCTACGGACAACTCCAACATCAGCGCAAATAGGGTTGTTCGGCAGCGGATGGCGTCAACACAAATCAGTCTAGTTAGATAATGGTTTGTAATGTGCGTGAGACCAGAGCTCGATGAGAGTGAGATTGAGACAGACAGCTAGACAGGCACATTTAAAATCTTCTAAATCTAGCGTAAAGAATTACAATCTAAGCACCTCAACCAGTCATCCTGCCGTCACTCATGGTCAGTTTATGTTGGACCATCTTGTGATGGAAATGGTTAACAACCTGTAGTATAACTTGCTGTCGGGAAGAAATCACCTAACTCCAAAATGTACATTTTTCAGGAAATGAAAAATATGCATTTTTCAGGAAATTAAGAAAACCTGAATTAGTCATGGGAAGAGCGAAGACTAATTACGGCTCCAATTCAAGTATTTCTTTCCACGGATACCGTAAGCACCATATTTACAAGACTTGGGGGGGGGGGGGGGGGGGGGGGGGAGGTTCATAATAATTATGAAAATTAATTGAAAAGGAATTACATCAGTCAGCCTCATGGTGGCGCTATAACAGCCCACTTCGCGTTTTTTTCCTTTAACTCTTGAACCGTAAGTCGTAAAATCCGTTAGTAACTAACGTGCTCATATATAGAGGTTAGTGCCCATATAACTAACTGTTAGTCACCTACGCCTCCATATATGGTTACGCCTCGTGACATCACGCCTCGTGACACGCTCCAAATGTCAATCTGACATCATCAAACCCTCTACTGGATAATCATACATGGAGAAGACTGGATCATCACCTAGATCTGCATATACTGTATGGAGCCGGCCAGCAACTCTACATCTGACCTCAAACCTCAAGCCCTTAGATCTCCATATATGGAGCTGACCTGTTCTGACATTCCATATGTTGATCCCTCCCCACTCATCCTTCCTGTTCTGACCTCATCAAACCCTGTACATACTGTATACACTCAAGACACACTCACCCAGGCGGATGCATGCACGCGACCTCGAGGTTGCTTCTCGCCCTCAGGACGTCTTACGGATATATGTAGTATAATATATATAGTTTTTACACCGAGTATAAAATCTAACTATTCCTGAAAGTACTGTACACAAAAATATTTAACCAGGGCAAATTTCAAAATGTGCTATACTCTGTTATCTAATACTACAAATACTATCAACATTGAGTGACTGCAGTTCCAATCAGCGGTGAAATGTGCCTTTAAACCGGGGCCTGGACTCTGCGTGTCAGATCACTGTGTTAAAGTCTAATAACATGCTACAGTGTGGCGGAGCCATTGGAATGTGTCTTGCAGCTAATGTGGTTACTTAGTACTGTAGATCAAAGGAAGGCATTGTGTCATGTAGCTTACTGTACTGTACATACAGGTACTGCAGTGTACACTGCTGTCCTTGCGGCTCCAGGTCAGTAGACTCATACAGAGGAGCGTGTCATCATGCACTTTCCACACCACAGGTTTGAAGCTGCCGTCACGTCCTGACTGACGTCTCCTCCTCTTCACTGTCTGCTGTCGGTTAAACAGAAATCTTTGTTTTTTTAAAGAGTGGGTAATTTCAGTTTGTTTATAATACTGTAGATCTCTAGTGCATGTGGTTTACATACACACACACACATCAGTCATATGGACATATGGAATTGGCAAATTAAACATCTGTGACATTTTATGAAGAAAGGAAGAGCAAGCACTCAGTTGAGTAATTCCATGTGATAGTGTAACGGGTGCACGGTTCTGGAATATACAGTCTAAAGATGTTATACTTTTGCGTTGGCTATTCAAAAATAGCAGATATACACGCTCTTTAACATGTTTTAAAGAAGAAGGAGAAGAAGTGTGAGAACTAAATTTAGTTTTGCAACCTTTTTTCCCCTTTAAAGCGTTTTTTCAATGTGGTCTTCAATATTGGCGTGTGCCTCATCTCCGAGTGTCTGAGTGTCTGAGTGTGAATTTGACACTGTACATCAGAAACGCAGCCTGATGCTGGAAAAACAAACTCATAGGCCTCGAGGCCAATCTCACATTGCACTGCATCGGTTAGACCTGGGAAACTGAGGCAAAGAGGATTAATACTCTCTCACATAGAATATCAATGACCTCAGTCACAGCTGCTTATGCATGTGCGCATACTGTGTGTGTGTGTGTGTGTGTGTGTGTGTGTGTGTGTGTGTGTGTGCGTGTGTCCTGGCCCCTTGACGGTCTTCTACAGACCTGGCCTTATGTCTCTAGACTGTCCCCCCCACAGTCCACTCTGAACAGCTGCATGGGAACAGGGTCAAGCATGTACTGTAGTGTGTAACATGTAGCATGACGCATTATGTGTGTAGCATAGCAAAAACTGTGGCTGCCACAATCTGCATGTTTTGTTTTGTTAAAATAAATGTCATATAGCTCTATATATTCTTTAATATTAATCATAATTGTTATTGGAAGTGATGACACAAGGAAATGAGCACAGTGCACACACATTTTTATACAAATTGAAGCTGATAGATTGGTACTCTGATTGGTTGACATTGGCAACCCAGCTGAAAATGCATTTTCAGTTTACTAAAGAGCGGGAGAAGCAGGGAGACTGAACAAACACAAACCAACCTTATCACCAAATATGTTTTGTTTGAACTGGCATACAATATCACTTACTGCTGCTGTAAAACATTCTGAGGATGCAGGTCGTCAGAGATGTGCCAAGGATCTTGAAGTCAGCGACACTCTCCATTGCAACCCCCGACCGTTGATGGAGATGGGGAGTGTTCTCTTCTCTGCTTACTGAAGACCACGTTCAGCTCCTTGTTCTTGACGCTGAGGGCGAGAGATTCATTGTTCACACGACGCCCCACTGTATCAATTAGCGAACCTCATCCCTGTATACTGTCTCATGATCATTTATGATCAGGTCCATCACTGGTGTGTCACCACTCACCAGCACACTTGATGATGACATTGGAGCTGTGCATGGCCACAGTTGTGTGTACGTGTTAGCCTAAGATTTAGACTCTCGCAGATTTATTTTATCGATTCTGACATTTTCAATCCACGAGAGTCTAACTCTAAGGCTTCAATATCCATGGTAATGAGAGCGAAACCCCACTGCCTCCGGAGAGCTTTGAACATGTGCAAAATCTAAGGTGGTTATCCTGCTGCATGGATCGAGGACAGATCCAAGATGGATAACAGATTCCAAGACAGAGTGGATTTAAACACAGTTTTTATTAAAAACTACGGACCTCCGGGTTTCAAATGCTTGCCAGAGAACAATCGGACAGGTGGGGCAGCAGGATAACCACCTTAGATTTTGCATTTGTACATGTTCAGAGCTCTCCTCTGTGTGCATGTTCTCCCCGTGTCCCCTAGGGTATAGGTACCCTCACAAAAAACATGCAGTAACCCTGGTCTCTAAACTGCCTCCCCCTGGCCAGCCGGGACGCCTGATGGAGGGGAAAGGAACTGGTCGGAAGCATGTGTTCCTTCCACGCGCTACGTCCGGCTGGGGAAACTTTCCCCTGTCAGGTGAAAAGAAGCAGCTTGGACTCCTCATGCATAGAAGGAAGCATGAGGTCAGTCCACTGCCCCCCCAGGTTTGCAGAGGAAGTGTAGCGCCCAGGATTACATAAGATAATTGATTGTGAAAAAAAAGGGATGCAAAATCGTACAAAAAGAAAAAGAAAAAGAAAGTCAGAATCGATAAAATGCATCTACGAGAGTCTAAATCTTAGGCTATGTAGGCTATAGGGAGTATAGTTTCGTCGACCAATACAGCGACCTCCAGTTAGTCTGTGCTGCGGGTTACAAATCACCCGCGGCTTCCTGTGAGATTAGGGTTATGCAGAGTAATTGAAATACGACCTGCCAGAAGAGCTGCCAGTCCAATGGCAGCTCTTCTACAGAATATTGTATTGGCGAAGTGCTAGGCGAAGAGTGACAAGTCCTGGACCAGAAGTTGGCAGAAGCTTTAATGATCTTAAATTCCTTTATTTTCGATCGTTTTTTAGTAATAGTACAACATAAACCTTACAGAGATTTTAGTTGTCAGTGTGCAATACTAAACAGTTTTCATGTTGCACATATGCCCAAAATTGCTGATATTTCTGCGGCCCTCGTTAAAAACAATGTATTTCAAACTCCAGCTGTCACACTCCAGGGCTGCATGAACAGCTCTCGAGCGCTGTTTTCTGACCCCTAAATGGCACAACTCTCTCAGCTATATGGCTCTAGGGTTAGGTTAGGGTTTGGGATAGTGTCAAGTAATGGTCGGACTAACGGGAGGTCGAACCAGTCCAAAATATTGTTTGTTGTCATGATTTGTCACAACTCGAGTTGGCTTTGTCCGCGGCATAACCGTCTTTAAATAAATACTTTGTGAAATGTCTATGGGCAAAATGCATTGGGAATTATTTCCTGGGCCTGGAGTCGTCACGAAAGGGGGCGGGACTGCGACGCTCTATAGGCCAGGCGAGTGGGAAGAAGGGTCCAGGGGTGTGGAGCAAAACCCTGTCAGCAAGACAAATTTCAGTGCGAGGTGACAATAAAGCACTACATCACTATAATCACATATCAATCTTTGGCTTGGGTGTCTGTCATGCGTGGGTGTCTGCCTGTCTGGTGGATGATGCTGAAGATGGTGGGGGCACCAACCAGGATCATGAACGGTGAGAGATAGAAGAGGACGACATAGGAAAGGGAGGGAGAATGGGGTGGTGGAAGGATGTGAAATGATTTGAAAAGCACAAACCAGGTAGCTGGTACAGTATAAATAGTAAATACCTTACTGATTGGTGCGGATGGAGGAGAAGATGTTATCAGAAGTGATTGATATTGCGTGAGTGTGGTTAGGAACTGGTATAAGACAGATTGATGCCAGGTGAGTGTGGGAGATTTCATCAGTTGATTGTTATCAGGTGTTGTTCCTCCTGAACGCACAGCACAGCACAGCACAGCACAGCACAGCACAGCACACACACACACACAGGGCCTAATCTAATGCCTTATTGCTGCTTACTGCACAATGAAAAACCAATTGACTTGCATAGATATTGTGAGTTGACTTTAAGCCCAAAGCAAACATCCTAAGAATGAGAGGCTAATAACCGTAACTGCTTGAATAAAGCCAATGTCAACACAAACTCAGCTCCCCTTAGATATGAGGTCAGCAACTGAAACCAATCATCACAAACTCACAGAGGATGAAAGTAATGCTGACTTAATTACGTCAGTGCCTTTTTCCTTTTTTTATTTGTTGTTAAGGACAAGGTAAGGACAACTTAATTGGTCCCTTTGGAGATATTGGTAGCAGTAAGGAAGCGGATGTACTGTACTTAACACAATAGATACATAGGAGTACATAGGAGATTAAATACAATAGAGAAAGATTATACTGTACATTCAGGTGATCACCTGTGTGAAGTGAGGGGCGCTCTTATCATTGTACATCATTGCTAATTTTGCACACACTCCCTGGATGCCAACGATGAACCTCTGCCCCAAATTTTCCAGAACAACCTGTTATAGCACCACCAGGAGGGCGACTTTTGTAAAAACATTTTTTTCATATTACTCCTCCCGATTCTGTGTCTTATCATGATGATGAGAACGCCATCATACAGCCGAGCACATTCTGTGCTTAAACGGACATACACACAAAGCTGGGCATTGGAGCGGCTGCACCGCTCAAAAAGAGTCATTTTGTTGTATGAACTATGCCTTCATGTAGTTAGTGCAATTACAAGTGTGTTGTTTAGAATAGCTTGATGCTGTGTGTGAGGTCTGCTTTTACAGCCCAGATAATTACTCTGTTTGAGACGATGGTTTGGAAGAAATGTCAGAACACTTGTCTCACTTGTCTGGAACATTTTCTGGTCCAGCAGCTGCTCACTTTGATCTAATTTCAATTCAGTTTGGGAATGAACAGTGTGATCTAGCTATGCTCTTGGAAGAGGTGCCAATCCACTTTTAGTTTCTTTTTTTTTCTATATTGAAACTGAATATAAAAATCACACTCATCGGTCACATGACGTCTCAATGTTTGTTTCTTTAACTGCTGCCCTAAACAAACATTAAAGTCCATAGACTTGGCTGCCATATGATGACATTTTCAAAAGCCATGCATTGGAGGGGCTAGCGACCCTCAAAAGCAGTGAGAGGGAGACATAGAGAAAACATGGTGCTAGTGCATACTACTAGTGCATACACAGTATGTGGAATACCCTCCCGTCCCGTAATCAATTATTTTCATGCTGTGTTTATTGTCTCAATCCATCAGATTTGCTGCTGGCTTGAGTACATAAACAATGAATATAGTACATAAATAATACTAATAGCATGAGCGTGTCCCAACATTCACCGGCACATAGTGACTTGCACACAGTAAGAAAGTGTTCATTTTAGTTAAATTAACATGATTTCATAGTGATATGTGCCTGTTGTGGTCTCTGTAATGATCTCAGTATTTGGCTCTTAAATGAGGAATGTGTCACAGCAGTGAGAACGTAACCCTGAAAGAATGCTTTAGGTTGGGGAACAGTTCACTGACCGTCACCACACTTCCACCCACTTCTGTTCAAGTTATGAGTTGATAGTTGGCAAACGTCAGTGTTTATCGAATCGTTGGTGAAATGTCCCTTTGAGACACGCCAGTGGTTTCAAGTAGAACAAACTTTCACACTGTTCAGTTCAACTCAAGTAAGGCCATAGAGTTGATTATTGGTCACGCATTCTGCATTCATTATGTTCACAATAAATCATTTTCATTTGCCAAATGCCCCATCAATATAACTGTAAACAAATGTTTTCCTTCCCTTAGAAGTCCACAGAGAATGTCTATGGTCCCTAAGTGGCTGACCAATATATCCTCTCAAACTTCCATTCAGCTCAATTCAACCAGAGAGTTTAAGCTTGACCTCTCCGTAGCTGCTATGGACAATAAAACAACAGAAATGCTCTCTTGGGACTGTTTCCAAACTATTTAAAACCACACATTCAGTTTTACAAGATCCAAGCTTTACCAATCAGTCACCACACACAACTCCCTCTCTAGTGTTGTGATGAAAAGCATTTATTTTGTTTGTGACATCATGGCATCTCAAGCGGTTCCTCCTCTCCACCCTACTCAAGTGTTTTTCATTTCTGATGTTCATTGGGGAGAATTAACTGAGGTGGAGGAGTCTGACCATCAGACGGCTCCGAACGGACGCTGACTACGATCAGCTTGTCGCTTTCGCCCCGCCAGGCCAAAGACATTAAACCAGGAATTTAGCATGAAGGAAACACATTTAATTCCAAACCAAACTGCAGTGGAGAAAGGGAATGTGAGGCAAGAGGAATTTGAGACACAAACACAGGCCTGGGGTAACAAAGCATCCCCACTCAGGCTTTGTTCCCAAAGCACTGAGTATAGAACAACACTGTATGGGGTGAACTGAGGCAATCTGTGATGACATCACGCAGTGTAGGCCTAGTGTTCCTTAATTGCTCCAAACAAACTCAAGTCAACATTAATATCTGTGATATGAACAAATGACAAGTGAAACCATATGATCGTGGTTAAACAAAGGCATGCATGTATGCATTAATAGAGATTTTACCACAAGGCGCTTTACATAGATTGTGCATTACATTCACCCAGTTCACCCATTCACACACACACATTCATACACCGTTGGCGGCGGAAACCATGCAAGGCACCAACCAGCAATTATAGGGTTCAGTGTCTTGCTCAATGACACTTCGACACTAGCTCGGGTTCGATGTGGTTGCCATCCAGCAAACTCTACCCCTGAGCCACCGCCGCCCAACATAAATTCTGCCCACTAAGACGTACGAATCAAATGAAATCGGATTAATCAGAGAGAGTGCGATCGAGGCCAGATCAACTTAAGTCATATCATAACTAGTCAGATCTGGCCCAGAATAAGCCGTATTTTTTCAACAGGTGAAGACGTCGGGACGTAAAGATCATCCCCGTATGGGCTGTGATCTGTCCTAGTCCTGAACGTCACCAGAGCACGACGTAAAGATCATCCCCGTATGGGCTGTGATCTGTCCTAGTCCTGAACGTCACCAGAGCACGACGTAAAGATCATCCCCGTATGGGCTGTGATCTGTCCTAGTCCTGAACGTCACCAGAGCACGATGTAAAGATCATCCCCGTATGGGCTGTGATCTATCCTAGTCCTGAACGTCACCAGAGCACGACGTAAGGATCATCCCCGTATGGGCTGTGATCTGTCCTAGTCCTGAACGTCACCAGAGCACGATGTAAAGATCATCCCCGTATGGGCTGTGATCTGTCCTAGTCCTGAACGTCACCAGAGCACGACGTAAAGATCATCCCCGTATGGGCTGTGATCTGTCCTAGTCCTGAACGTCACCAGAGCACGACGTCATAACGTCATCATGATGTCATTTGGCTTGCTGGGATAGGCCTACTTATGATTTGATGGAACCTTAATATAAGAGCACTGAAATGTGTTGTATTATTAATTAAGCAGCGTTATTTTGCATAACATCAACCATCATCATAATAGACTGTATTTTCTGTGTTTTGTTGAGTAGACCAGCGTGTTATTCCCTAGAAGCAGTGACATAAGACAACACATGCATGTGCAACAACAACAGCTGGTCCATATCTACTTCACTAGAACATGATGAGAAATGACACTGGTGGTGGAGGGACACGGAAAATACAATTTTCAAGAAGTCCTTTCTTCTCAGGTTTAGTTACAGGCAGTGACAGATCATGATCATTGTACTGTCGGATATCCTACAAAGTAAAGACATTTTGCTATATACAGTGGCGGCCTTAGTGTGAGTGAGAGAGAGAAAGAGAGAGGGCCAAGGGTGGTGGGGGTTTGAATGACGTCTGGCGTAGCTCGGAGGCCCCCCTGAGGGTGGAGGGAGGCCCGTTTCAATTGAAACTGGTGAAACTTAGCTAAGGCCTCCTATGAGCACAGGGTGAGTGGGCACATGTTGTGTAAACCGGGCCTGGATGTTAGAGGTAGTTTAACTCGTTAAAACCGGGAAAGCATATGTGTCTTATACTTATATCTGCTATTCAAAAATAGCAGATATACAAGCTCATAGAGCATCACTTCATGCCCTGCTATGAACTTGTAGATCTGCTATTCTTGGGTTAAGAGTAACTACTGTATCTGAGCTTATATCACTGAACATGATCACATAATGTTACATAAGTCCTGACTCACTGGAAAAACGTGCAGTAACATGACATCAAGAGACTCAGATTGACAGCCATAGCCACGTGCAGTGGTGGGAAAGTACCAAATGTTTTTACTTAAGTAGAAGTATCAATACTCCTATGTAGAAACCCTCTGTTACAACTTACAAGTCAAAGTTACGGTATTCAAAATTTGCTTGAGTAAAAGTACATAAGTCTAGTACAAAATTTAGTAAAATAAAGTACCAACAATACGTCCCATTTCACAATTAAGGTATGTATAAAATGTATTAAAATATTTTGAAAAAAGCAGATCTACAGGCTCACAATGTGTCACATCGCAGCACGTTGTGACTAGCCAAATAAAATTTAAATAGGGCAGAAGTGGTTTATGACATGTAGGCCTATATGTTTTGTTATACTAATTCAAATCTACATAAAGTAACTAAAGTTTTCTATTGTGGAGTAAAAAGTACAATATTTGCCTCTGAGACGTGGAGTAGAAGCAAAAGTATTGAGAATTGGAAATACAGTAAATTAAAGTAGCCTACCCCAATGTTTTACTTAGTTACTTTCCACCACTGGCAGCATGATTTGCATGGCATCATGACAGAACACAGAAAGGAAAGATCCCTGTGAAGAAAAAACAAACAAAAAAACTTTATGTTAACATTCATCACAGTTCAGGAAGTTGCTGATCATTGTGTTTTGTGGGTCACAGTCAGAGCATGTGGGAGCAGTGATTACACTATGGTTACACTGTTGGTGTTGCCTCATAGCAAGCAAGGTCTTGCTTAAACCTGACTGAGGCCTTTTCGTTTTTGTGTAGTTGTTTCAAACTCAAAGAGTTTCAATGTTTAACATGGTACCATGGTACCATATGTTACCATGGTAACATCATGGCACCATGGCAACACAGCCTTGTCACACATCATGTCACACTGCTGTGAGTGGTTAAAAGTACATTACACGTCATGAGCTTGTACAGTAGAACAGCTATTTTGGAGGAAATGGTGAAAAGGTTTAGATTTATTTACAGTAGTTGTTGTTGACATTTTACTTTTACATGATACTGATGGGACCACGAATCCACGATACTGATATGATTAGTGACCATGATACCGACATGATTAGTGACCAAACTGACCATGGCATGATACTGACATGATTAGTGACCATGGCATGATAATGATGATACTGACATGTTAACTGACAATTAAACTGACATGATACTGACCATGATGATACTACCGGTATTAGCCCCACAAGCAGAACCCAAATGTAGTAAAGTTTCTTACACTTTTATGACTTTACCATAGAGTATTAAAAGACTTTACCCATTGGGTCCTGGTTCACGCTGGGCAAAGCTATAGGTCCAATCATAAAAGCTTTCGGAGGGTTCCGAGAGGGGCTACTACCGGTATATGACTGAAAATGTTTTCCTTACTAGTTTGAATAGTGCTTTCAATAGGCCTACAGTAAGTTTTAGGTGGGGCTGATGTTGACATGGGACAATGGCCTTATATAACACTGGTATGGTCCTTTCACCTGGTTGCAGGCCTTATGCCAAAGAAAATGGGCCGTAGTGTGGGGAGAGCAGGGTTGTCATTGTAGTATCAGAACTACTTGTGTTTAAATAAAATAACTCTATGTATCAGATGGACACAAGTCACACAACAGAGGTAATGCATTTACCTGCAAGTATGTATTGGTTACCTGCAAACGGCTCAACCGCAGAAAGACAGCAACATAAATGAGGTCTCATTAGAAGACGTGTAACAACAGCTGGGCCAAGAAGACAGCAATGCGCCGTGCTGCAGACAGAGTTCCTTCCTGTTCCCCAACAACAGCCACCAGCAGGTGATCAACACAAGTTCAATTCTACTGCAGGAAAATGTGAACAGCTGAAAGAAAACTCAAACGTAAAGGCCATTCATAGGAAAGAATGACTACTCTGGGAGAGGAACTTGTTAAACGCTGCACACATGCAAGGCTAAATCCGCCTGCACTCTGATGTCACCTGGTGGCCAAATGAGCACACACCATCCTGAAAATAATAGAGGTTGGCTTTTAAATAAAGTAGAATAATAAAACTGTGTGTACTGTGTACTCAATTCTTGTTGTAGCCTATATTATGCAGCAATAGAGCAGTAGAACAAATATATGTTTTCCCCAAACACCCCAACATGATGCAATTTCCAGTGTTTTGTTATAGGGAGAGAGAAAGATGCAATAATCACAATCATTACGTTTTGAGTCACTAATACTCCAATATGGCAGCATACATGTCCCACATCACCAAATCCCATGACAGACCTCAGCTCGCCAATACAAACACCAGATATATAGATAGTCTGGATAACTGAGGAATAATTGAGGAAATTATGACAACAAAGTAAAATCCTCAGTGTTAATTTATCCACTTGTAACATTGAAAGTGTATTAAATGTAACCAAATAGACCCTTATGGGACTATTTGGTTACATTTGTACACGTTCAAAGTTAAATTTACTTGATGTATAGTTTAGATGTAAATTCTAACTATGACAGAAGAATATCTTTAAAAAACACTATGCAAAATCATAAAGCACGTGCACAGACAATCTTGTACGTTGCATGTACCCTTTATTTTCCATTAGTGTTGGGACAATGTAAGCTCTCCGACACACTGTAGCTTCACTGGACATGTCTTCTGGTTCCGAGTACTAAAGCATGGTTCTGTATTTAGCATGTTGGCTTACATTTTAAATCAAGTAATCACGTATCAGTATGTGATAAAAAGGGGGTTGACAGAAATAATAAATAGTGAAAAGAAAATAGAAAAGCTAACAAGAAAATGTCATACTTTTGTGGGGCAGCAAAGATCTGAGGCAGGCAGGCAGACATACGCACACGCACACGCACACGCACACACACACACACACACACACACACACACACACACACACACACAGCCAGTGGGCAAATTATACAAACACAATGATGTCAAGTCTCTTACACAGTGAAATATATTTTACCTAGATGACCATTAAACACAATAATAGTATTCAAAAATAGAGTATTTACACACAGACATCAACAAGATACATAGACGATAGATCCAAAGGCAGGAAATTATTATTATTTGTTTGTTTTCTTAGTGTGAAACCTAAAAATGGGATAAATCTATTTCATTGTGGAGAACTGACGACAGTGATATTAGAAACACAGTCCATTTCCTGAGCGCTCTGGTGAAGTTTAAAACTGCTATACGTGAGGATTCCTGCTCTTGTACAAAGTTACAAAAATAGAAGACAAATCGAAGGAGAAAACAGCAAAGTACAACATGCTCTCAAGAGTACAAAGGCCTAAAGGAGATGACTTAAGGCAAATGTATACTTTGTTGCTCAGTAAAAAATGAAACGAAATAGCCTTGATGCATCCTAATATAGATAGATGAAATAAAAAAATATATACAACAAATACTGAAATAGATCTAGTTTGTTGAATGTTTTTAATCAGTGTGAGGCATTAAGAGAGAAATGCTAACCTGATTACCCTGCACCAGATATACTAAACATTGTGCCTTCGGTTGTGTTGTTCTAAACACATTCAATAAACTGAAACATTCAGTAAAATGAAAAAAGAATAATACTTTGATAAATTTTATAAACAGTCTCCACAGGTCAGAGATATGAAACAAAAAAAGATTCTATAGGATTCCATTTCGGATTGAATCTAACCTGATTTAACAGGTATCTTAATAATTTCATTGGAAATAATAATCTGACAAGAATCAATACAAGGTGTCTCTTAGGTTTCTTTACACATTAATGTTTCTCTATTGGCAAGGAAAGACTGAATGGAATGCAAAACATCATTATCACAAGTAGCTAGGCCTATATCTCAAACACGGCAAACAGAAAATGACTAACACATTTCTGTCTGCATCCATTTAAGATCATTTTTAATATCCAACCAGTGGAACCTTTTATACTTTATTCCCATGTCAACAACCAACCAACTAGCCGTTCAACTTCTATACAAACAACCAATGTGCCAACCAAAACAAACCAACCAACCAAGAACCAACCAATCTCAGCGGGCTCCTTGGAAAATTAAAACCTCATAGTTCCAAATGACCTCATCCCTGCCTGTCAGCCAATCAGGATGTGACCTCATCTGTGCCCGTCAGCCAATCAGGAATGCGTGAAAAACTCAAATTAAACCGTGTGTGTGGTTTTGTAGTGGGCGTTGTGTCAGTCCAGTGAGTATGTGTACGTTAACAATAGCCTTCAGAGGAATGCATAAGATAATTAAATATGAAACAGGACAGAAACTTGTTGGGTAGGTTTTGGTGCGTAGGCCTACTACTGAGCACATGCTCATTTTGAACTGGATGAACAAGACTTCACCACACCAAACTTGATCATCTCAGGCTAACATTTTTGCATCCCAAATTATTGAGACTAGTCATGTCATTTTGAGTTTGACTGAGAAAAGAAGAAAAAAGAATGAAGTGATAGAAAAATAACCATAAAACATGGCAGCGTATCATCTTTTTCACTCATACAGCATACATGTACCTCATACTGTATCTGAAGTATGTACAACACATATCCACCTCTCCTTCAGAACAAGCAAACAGACAGACAGACAGACAGACAGACAGACAGACAGACAGACAGACAGACAGACAGACAGACAGACAGACAGACAGACAGACAGACAGACAGACAGACAGACAGACAGACAGACAGACACTGAATACTTTTGTATGGAATACAATGGAAGAGCGCACAACAAAATAAAACCTTTGCAAACACAAAGCATGTTCATGTCCTCATTTCGTGCCCTTTTGACCAAAAAGGAATGATACAACCTAACAATAAATAGACATGGCTGAAGAAACTGCCCCTCGTTTTTGCCAATAGCTATTCAGTGTTTCATCCCCTGAGAATTGGCCCACAGTTCGCTGCTTGAGATAAAGAGAGTAACCAATGGTATCAGGTAAAAGAGTGTTTTTAATTTATAATACTACTGTGGCAAGAGGTCTTCATTTTTAAGCAGATTGATTTGGCAGGCAGTGTCCCAAACACTATTTATTCATAATACTGTGACACAAGGTCGACAATACTGATAACATGGAATGATTCAGGAGGCAGCATCGTCCCCAAAACACTCAGCTTGGTTCCCTGTCTCTCAGAACATCTCAGACCCAGTACTGGTTCTTTTTCAGGGGCGGGTTCGATGTCCGACAGTGCTGCAGAAGCTCCGGGTCGGCCTCCTTGGAGTCCATGTTAGACATGGGGATGTTGTTGGCCGCGTCCGTCTTGCGGAAACTCTCCGTCCCGGCCACCTCTCCGTTCTTGGGCTTGGACGAGGCGTTCTGGACGTTGTGCTTGCCCGTCTTGTTCTTGCGGATAAGGTAGTAGGCCAGGATGGCCGCCAGGAGGAGCAGGAGGAGGATGACGAGGATGGGGATGAGGATGGACCAGAGGTTGTTGCGCCGGGAGACGATGGGCTTCCTGTGGGAGTCCGATGGACCCCCGGACGAGGGAGGGGCTGTCGTAGGGCCCTCTCCTCCTTGGGGCCAGTCCATGTTGCCTCTCCAGCGTGGGCCGGCCGGCGTGGCACGGGGATATCCTGCCCCGCCCGGGAGATCATTACTATCCACCCACGGTGACTCTGGCGGGACTCTGAGCAGAGTAGCGGGGTAGACGCCAGAGGCATTGTAAGGTGCAGTTTGGAATGACAGAACGCATTCTGCCGGAGGGACGCCATGGGCTTTGAGCAGGAAGCGGGCTTCATCTTGAACCACGCCACCTTGTGATCCAGGAGAATCGTTTAGGATCTCCATTGCCACGAGGCCATCGTCCAAGTCACGTTGGCTGAAGGTATCGACGGGTTGACCCGCTCCGGGATGACCTTGTGACCTCACAAACCTGGCTCCCCGAGGCTGCTGGATGACACTGAACATGGGGTTGGTCCTGGTTTTGTTAACAAGCGGCGTCGCGTCCAGAAGCTTCCTGTCCAATTGGACGAGAGCGCCCCGTGGCAGGAGAGGGTCCTGTGCGATGTTGGCCAGAGGTTTGACCGTTATGTTGAGGAACGACGACACGTTTGCCGCCCTGCTCCGTGCCACGAACGCCACGCTGTCTCGAGGCGAGGTGGACTTGACGAAACGCACGCTGACTCGGCCCTCCTTGATCTGCGTCTGGGTGAAAGCGGACGTGGGCTGTCGGTCCACCATGACGGCCGCGTACTTTGGAACGTTGGTGATTTTATAGAGAACCTCCTCTTCGATGGGGCCTCCGGTCGTGGCCCGCAGCATCTCCTCCGTCACCAGCGTCTCGTCGTCCCCTTGCCTGACCTGTAGGGTTGTCACAATTATTACATAATCGTCTAATCGCATTTCTTTGAGATAATCGCAATTCTTTTTGTCATAATCGTGTTCATACATAAAAAAAGCAGAAATAGCAGGTCAACAAGCTTATGACGCACGCCTTGTGAGCTTCTAGATAAGCTATTTCCACTATTTTATTAGTATAGTATAGTATACAATTTATAAAAATGCCAGTAATTGTATTTCAGGTATAGGGCATATTTGCCCTGTGCATTTTTGCATTACGAAGCCTAAAAGCCAAACAGAAATGTAATTTATATTCATAATATTCCAATTTCCAATGCCAAAAAACACAATGAAATTGTTAATCACATTCGCAATTATTTGTGTCACACAAATTATTGCGACTACTATACTACTATATATAACGATTTAATTGTGTGACAATCAAATGTGTAATGATGACAGCCCTGCTAACTAACCTGGATCTCCGGAGCCTTGGCGAGCACCAGAGTCCTGGCCAGGACGCCGATGTGGAGCGTGTGCGGCTCGGTGTGGTACTTCCCGTCCGACACGACGAACTCCACGAAGCTGTCGGCCAGGCTGCCGTCGCTGACGAAGCCCACCCTCCCGCTGTTCACCATCTCCTGGGTGAACTGCGAGACGGGGTCCGTGGTCATGGTGTCCACCAGACGCCCGTTCGAGGGGGCTTTGGTCACGGCGAAGCGAACCTCGTCCGGCGGGCTGTCCTCGTCGCGCGTGTTGAGGTGCTTCCGGGTCAGCACGGTCATGGCGCCCTGCAGGACCTCCAGCAGCATGTCGATGCTCACCAGCTCGGGAGGGTTCGCGTCGCGCCGCTTGACGGAGACGTGGAAGACTTCCTCCAGAACCACGGCCTGGGACGGGGAGGGGGCGGCGTCACGGGCCTTGGGGACGAGACGGACCTGAAGGGATGACAACGATATTATGATATATTAAAATCTCTGCGACACGATTGTTGTAAGTGGGGTTTTTTTCATCACGATAAACGATAATAACGCTTATCGTCCCACCCCTACAGACCTGTATGCCGAAGCTGTCGGAAGAGGCTCCGGAGTCGTCGTGGAGGAACTCCACCTGACCCCGGTTCACCTCTTCCTGGGTGAAGAGCGGGGCGTCCCGGGGGAGGTCGGTGCCTTGGAGGGTGATGCGCCCGTGAGCGGGGAAGCGACGGACCTCGAAAAGCACGTCCAGCTGGCCTCGGTCCGACTCCGGCTGGCTGGCCAGCAGGTTGGAGGCATCCAGGATGGAGCCGTCGATGGCTTTCCTCTGACCTTGAACGATCTCCAGACCTGAGGGAAGACGGCACACAGCCAAGTACATCATTAATAGGTTATTGGGTTATTCCATCCGTTACCTCCTATCTGTTTTCTTACATCACTATTGCTTCAGGTGTGAGAGCCAAGCAGGGCGTTACCTGAATTCAAATAGACCTCAAAAGTGTCCCATGAAAGAATAAACATTCTTTAGTCTGGTGCGTGTGCGTGTGTGCACGTGTTATTCTACAGCAAAAAAAAGACCAGTTATACTAGCCAAAACCCTCTCTGCATAAATCTCTCTCTCACACTGTGTGTGTGTGTGTGTGTGTGTGTGTGTGTGTGTGTGTGTGTGTGTGTGTTAGTGCAGAGACAGAGGTCTACATGAAGCTGGTTTCCTTCAACATGTTGTGGATTATTTTATTTGGATGAAAAGTTGGCTATTTCTGTATACTTTGCACATATTCTACAGTGCTCTTGTGAAACACATTTCTTCATGTGTGAGAGACGCAGATGAAGTCTGACTTGAAAGAGGACCTTGTTATTTTATTAGGCGCAAGAAAAAGGTTTCTTGCTGCACAAAATGAAATATATTTGTGTGCCTCCACAGCTCCACAACTGTTTTCTTTCCTACCATTTCCAGCATTTACTTACAATGCTTCGAAAGTGGTCAATCATAATGAATCAAGAATCGGAGCTGTCCGTGGTTCCCAAACATTTAGCTCAAGACCCAAAAGAGAAATGTTATGTCTCCCCAGAACCCAAAGTAGTGAAAATGCAAGCTTGGAGATCTGCTATTTCCACTACTTCTTAATCTTTTCTTAGATTTTTTTATTTTTATTGATATATGAAATTGTTTTGAAAATGTGTGAATAAAATGTGGGAATTCTTTGAAAACCTTTCAAAATAATAATAATTATAAACCAAATGTAGGAAACAATGAAGGGATATTTACTCGCGACCCCCCAAAATATGCCTGCGTGTTTGGGAAACAGTGGTCTGATAAAGTCCCTAGCTGTCCCGAGCTTGACTCGACTGACCTTTGTTCCTCCAGAGCTGTGTGGAGACGTTGCGGTGTGCGGCGTAGTAAGACACTGTGATGGGCAGGATGTGTCGGACATCAGGAGCCGGCTGAGACGACAGGATCAGCTCGATGGAGTCCCTCACCACCCAGAATGGATCTCCAGGCATCTGGTGCTCATAATACACGGCTCCAGACTCCAACTAGGGGTCGACAGAGGAACACAACAGGAAACAAATCAGTGGCTTTTTGGAAGGTTTCTTTGGAAAGTTTGGGATACTATTACGAGACTCCAACTGAAGCTTGACAGTGTGGCCGGGACAGGAAACCAGAGAGCAACTGCTTTTAGAGGTGACATATTTAACATTGCAGTGTTGATTCCGTCGACTAAAACTATGATGGAAAAATGTTCGGCAACGTCAACTACCATTTTTCACTGAAAAAACCCAAAAATTAAATAAAAACTAATGCATGATGACTAGTGTCACGAGGAGATGAGAAAGTAGAGTGGACGGGTAAATGGATGTTGGATGCCAAAGTATTCAGCAAATCAAGCAAATATGCATTGGAATGTTTAAAAATGTTCTGTCTAAAGTTATAGACGAATGAAATCTCAGTTTCCTGGAAGATGTCCAAACAAATATTCTGTCAGTGGTTTTGATTTTAAAATTAGATGGTGGCATTGTTTTCATAATATTACTATGGTTTTCCATTTAACTTTATTTGGCTCTGATAAGTCTCCATGAGCATGGAGAAAAGGTCGGATTTCGGATAAGCCATGACAGCCATGACCGTCGAACAAGACCAACACCTTCCAACACTCACTCTAGGCCAACACGACATAGAGTACGTTGACGTTAAGAGTATGTTAACCTATCTTGCAGTAGTGTTCCAACGGCTCTGCAACATTTGGTTGTCTAAAGCAGCGGTTCCCAAACCTTTTTGGCCATGCCCCCCACATTGAAATAAAAATTGCATAAGCTATATATATTTCTTATATATACACATAATTATATGCACATATATGAACCTGAATATGGCATATATACTGTATGCAGCATAGGCTATATTCTGCATATACTTGCCATATATTGGCATAATACAGTATGCTAATATATTTACTGTATAATAAAACCATAGCACCACCATTATTAGCCTTTTCATGTCGCGCACCCCCTAGAAGGCGCTCGCACACCACAAGGGGTGCATGCACCACAGTTTAGGAACCACTGGTCTAAAGACATCACTATGGCTACCAAGCTACGCCTCTACAGTATATGTCAGTGGTCATCCCAACAGCGACCTACGCCTGTGAGACGTGGATGAAGACAGCCAGCATCACCAACAAGTTGGATGCCTTCCACAGACAATGCCTCAGATCCATCTTGAGGATCTTATGGAGAGACCACATCACCAATGAGGAGGTGATGAGAAGGGCAGGGGTAGCATCACTGTCTGACAATGGTCTCTGACAGGAGAAGGATAATGGCTGGGCACATACTCCGACTACCAAGAGAGAGACCGGCAAGTGTGGCAATGGAGACAGACAGCTAAGGAAGACCTAAGCGAGATGGGTCCAGTGTCAGCTGGCACGGAGCAATAAGGGTCGCCAGAGAGAGCATATGGAGGGGACTCCTCGCCCAATAGGAACAGGAGGAACTAAGTCTAAGTACGTAAGTCCATTTTACTAATACTTGACATTTAAACAACTAACCAAAAACAAATTGTCGTGAGGCAGAACTAACAATTACTGTAACCCAGGCTCAGCTCCAGGATTAAATGAATGAGGTGGCAGTTGAAAATTGTGAAAGGGCACATCTCATTTTTATAGAGTAAAACAAGTACATAAAACTTAAACTGAGGGGGCAGAATTAGCAACTGAGGGTGCCAGGCCCCCTCTGGCAGGCGCCCCCGTGGCACTGGGCCTGCTGTAACCTGGGATTCGTAACAAAACCCTTCAATATGGAAATGAAAACAGTAAATCACATTCCATAATCCATATACTGTACAATTTCAAGTCATTTCTGGTGATATAAGCTTAGAGTTTTGACTTGTTACAGGGGCCAGTTACAATTTGCAGCCATGCACCTGCAGGTGCTCTTTTAGAGCGGTTTTGAAGGAGGGTAAGGAGTCACACTGTTGTGTTTGGTAGGGCATTCCACATTCTGGCGGCATAGCGGTAGAACGAGGTCTATATTATCATTTCAAAGCCCACACAGCCCTTCACTGTTGGAGACCAACCTTTAGTAGGCAGACAGTAAATGGTGCTTCCAGCCAGAGTGCTGTGCCAGTGGTTTGTCAATGTGAGCTGAGCCAGGAGGAACACGATTAGTGGACTGGAATGTGTGAGTGAGGCTGCATATAGTCTTTGAGGTCAGCACATCAATTCAACTCCTCATGCACCTGCAAATACTGTATGTGTGCAGTGCACACATGCAGTGTGCTTGTGCATACGCAAACAAACATTCTGTGCACGTTTGACCACGTTATCCGTCTACATTTACTTGCACATTAACCTTAACTGACACACACACAGAGACAAAAACGCATGCATGCACGGATTGCATGCACAACACACACAAAATACTAATAGCCTAAAACCTAGTAGGCCTATGTCAGCACTCAGCACTGGAATAGATGATCTTGTAATGTGACTATTTTTGCTTGAGGTTACTGTACTGGCACAATACAAACAACAGAACAACCTGCATGTTAATTCTACATCTAACTAAGTTGCTGGAATCACAAGCAATGCTTTGTTCTCCAAATATCCCTCCTGTTGTTGAGAGGATGTCATGAGTCCTGGACTCTATGGTAGGCTAATGTCATTTCAGCGCTTTCAAAGATCCAATCATATTTTCGTTATGATTACCGTGCATTAACTGTAGAATACTATAATAGGACATTTAGCCTGCAGAGCATGTCATCTATGACTGTCTGTCTCCAGTGAGACTAAATTCCATGTGCAATGTCTCCCCCTGCTGGCTGAGGACTGCAACACATTTAGGACAGTTTATATTTTTATCTATTATTTTTATATCATTTCAAATGAAATAGGAAGACAGGCCAAAGAGAGACAGAAAGAAAGACAGACAGATAAAACACAGTGCTACGTATATCACTGGTTCCCAAACAGTGGGCCGCGGACAAATTTGTATGGGTCAGGACTAAATATCCCTTAATTTTTTGTTTCCTACATTTTCTTTTCAATTAACATTATAATTTAGTATTAAAAACTGATTTTCTAAATAATTGACATGTTTAAAAAATAAATAAATGTGTAAGAAGTAGTGAAAATAGCCAAGCTACAGTACAAGCTCAAAACGCGACACGTTGTGAGCTTTTAAATCAGCTATTTCCACTATAGTTTGGGTTCCGGGCAGTCAAATATTTTGGGTCGCGAGCTAAAAGGTTTGGGAACCTCAGTCGTTATATCACACGATTCACACCACACACAGCCCCCCGTCATACATACCTGAGTTTGAGTGAAGCGTGTGATCTCTTCATACTGGTTCCTGTCATTGGCCAGGATGAGTCTTCCCAGGCGTGGAGGTCTGACCAGGCTGTAGCTGATTTCATCTCCGTCCTCGCTGGTCACAGCGTCCAGGTTGGCACTGGAGATCGACTGCCTGCTTCCTGTCAAAGTAATACACCCCAGTCAGGAATCTGAGCTGTGACTAGTCTGTGGAAAATGGCCCTGGACCAGATAATGACTACACAATAGGGCATAGCAGTGCAGTGGGCGTGGTTTTCTGGTCCCACTGAAAAATCGTCCATTATTTTTTCCCATTGAGATTTACAAATAATATTTATCAATTATTTTAAGGCTAGAATCTATAGAATACATTTTAATAAATACCCTTTGTTTAGTGGTTTGTTTTTTTTTCCACAGAAAAGGGCCTTGACGTAATGGCAGATTTGTACACTTGGTTGCATGCTGAAAATATACAAGCTCAGAAATGTAGATCTGCTATTTTCAGAGTGCAACACCCAAGCACAACCAAACATAACATGCCTTTTAGTTCTACTGGATCTCTTCTCCACTAGTCCCTCCATAACATTTTAATCTAGTTTTTATTTAGTGTCAATCAAGAAAGTAAAAAACATGAACACAGCCAACTCTTTTCATTTTCATTGAAAGTGGCCCATCAGTGGTATAAAGTAACATTTAAAGTAAAGTACATTTACGTAAGTACTGTACAACTTTGAGGTATTTGTACTCCACTACATCTCAGCTACATTTTCAATGCCGGACTTTTACTTGTAAGAGAGTACTTCTATATTGCAGTATTGGTCCTTTTACTTAAGCAAAAATAAAAAATAAATACAAAATTGTGAGTACTTTATCCACCACTGAATATAACATGCATGATTTGTGATTTGTGGTTGTGATTGTTGAACTAAAGCAGTCTGCTGTATGTCATATAACAAAGTTATATAACACAGCAGTATCTGGCAGTATCTGGCATCTTACCTGGAAACACCATCAGTTCCTCCTGGGTTTCCATGGTGATGGTGAGCGGCCTGGCGGTGACCACAAATCGATAGAGAGGAGACGTGTGTTCTCCGTCTGATACTGTGAAGCTGAACCCTCCAGAATCCTCACCTACAGACAGAGAGAGAGACATACTGATACTGTGAAGCTGAACCCTCCAGAATCCTCACCTACAGACAGAGAGAGAGACATACTGATACTGTGAAGCTGAACTCTCCAGAATCCTCACCTACAGACAGAGAGAGACACACTGATACTGTGAAGCTGAAGATCACTGGCATCCTTTAAAAGAGGCCTGGAAATCCACCTTTCAGCAGGTCTAAGGGGGAGGAAACTGGATCACTGGTCACTGGATCTTAGTCTAGCACTTCTGTGCTAGACTACTATGTGCAAAAGGGATCTGACAATATTGAATGTCTATTCTTTATTCATCGCCTTATAATATCCTTATTTATTTCTTTATTTAATGTCTACTGCTCTTACTGCATTTACTTACTGACCTGCACTTAATGTATCACTTTATACTGACATGTTTGCACTCCGGTGAGATGCGAGAATACCTTTCGCTGTACTGTACTGTACATGACAATAAATCTCATCTCATCTCATCTCATCTCATCTCATCTCATCTCATCTCTCAATCCACCCATCCATCCACCCACCCACCCACCCACCCACCCATCCATCCATCCATCCATCCATCCATCCATCCATCCAATGTAACCACTTGAACACCAGCAGCCAAATTCTGGGGGGAACATTAGCCAAAAACTCTTGGGCATAGATCGGCTATCTTTGACAGAAAGAGATTTGGTCTGTATACAGTACGTAGGTCTGTTTCATTAAAAATCATAATGACTCTGCCGTTACTACGTCCTCACCTTGGTGAATGAAGGTGACCTCTCCTCTGTTGACCTGGGCCTGTGTGAAGTTGAGAGCCTCCTCATCTGGTGACTCTTTGAGAGAAACCATCCCATTGGCCGGGGACTCCACAGTGTACACCAGCTCCTCTGCCGCGGTGTCCACGTCGTCAGTGTTCAACATGCTGGACGTAATGTCTGCCTCTTCTCCTGCAAGAACCTGGAGGAGAAGGAAGGACACCAGAGACCGTCAGGTTAACCCATTCTGACCTGAGATCAGATTCTAAAAATGTCTTCTACATCCTGACAGTTTTCATTCTGACCTGAGATCAGATTCTAAAAATGTCTTCTATGTCAGTCGCTCTTCGATTTTTCAAAAATAGCAGACCTACAAGCTTGTAGCGATGAGCTTGTAGATCTGCTATTTTTAAATAGCTAAAGCATAACGTAATGCTAACACCAAAAGGGTTCCCGCCTAAAATGGGTTAATAAGACAGATAAAATAATAAATAATAATATAAATAATTTATGGAGAATAACATTGGGTCATCATAGAATAGTCTCATATAAGAATTGTGGTCCAAAAATAAACAAACTGTCTCTGCGATATTGTCGGGGAGGTGGCTCTGTATTGTTTAGGATAGTCAGTCACTCATATTTGATACTGTTTGGTACGATTTTGACGGCAGTAACATTATTGTTTTCTCGCCATCAGTTGGTTATACTGTACATATGAGTGAATCCGCCGGGCTGATTCTTATTTGATGTGATATAAAAATCACACCTGTGTAAAGTGAGGGGCACTCTTATCATCATACATCATCTCATTCTCAATCTCATTCACAGACCCTCAAAGCAAAAAAAGTGATCAGTCCAGACTGATAATGTGTATCAGTCTGGACTTCGGCCTACAGGCACAGTGTATGGGAAATGAGAAAATGATGGGTATACCAATCCGTGACTGCGTTTCAACTGCTGTCCATACAACAGTGAAAAACAGAAATCATTTTCTGATTCCTTATACTCTCCTATAGGGGCCGAAGTCCAGACTGATGCCGTGGAGGCACGTTATCAGTCTGGGTAATGCCAGGCTGAGAGACAGCGAAATCTGGGAAACAGACCCAAAGAAGCCAATGATGAAACCTCAAACTGAACAAAAGGTGCCAAAGAAAGCAAACGGGAGTCATTCTATTGAAAAATGACGCATACATTTGCCAGGTAACAATTGAAAAGGTTAATTATGTCTCCTGATGCTTTATAGACGCTTGTTACCGGGGAGATGAAGAGCTGTGGCTCAGGGCTGAGTCTCTGTCTAGATGTCCGTCTGTCTCTCTTTCTCTCACTCTCTGGGCGAGAGACCTGCACCGACAGCAGTGTTTCTACATTTCTAATTGACCTCTAATGGCTCAGGCTGGTAGCCTGCGAGGAACTTTAATTGAAAGAAATGGGCCAGATCCACTGAAAGACACTTAAATAGTCAAGGGAGCAATCTGAGGGAAGAACAGCTGAAGGAGTGGAGAGAAATAGATGAGAAACAGAAGAGTGAGAAGAGAGAGGAGAATAAAATAGGGGAGAGATAGGGGACAGATGGAAGAGAGGAGCAGATATGACGAGAGGGAGGATGTACTTTGTTGCGTGCATGGTCTATAAGATGATCTACATACATAACAAGCTTGTAGATCTTGACATTTAACTAAGTGCATCCACCATCATACCGGTACCCAAGAAACCCCGCCCCTCATAACCTAACCACTATAGACCCGTAGCACTAACATCAATAATGATGAAATGCCTGGAAAGACTGATTCTAAACATCATTCTGCCAGCTGTCAGGTCACAGCTGGATCCTTTCCAGTTTGCCTATAGGGCAAAGAGGGGGACAGAGGATGCTGTGGCATGCCTCCTTCATTCCCTTCTCCAACATCTGGACTCATCTTCGGACAGTTTTACCACTATTCTTTTTGTTGATTTCAGTTCTGCTTTCAACACTATTCAACGTCATCATATGATCAAGAAGTGGCACCTCCTTAGCATCCCTCCACTCCTCATCCACTGGTCTCACAACTTCCTGAGTAATAGACCACAAGCAGTTAAAGTAGGTACATCATTCTGTTATCACCAACGCAGGGGCCCCTCAAGGTTGTGTCCTCAGTCCTTTCCTCTACACACTATACACAAATGACTGTATTAGCCCTTCACCCAGCAACATCACATACTTTAAATACTCTGATCATCTGATGACACTGCCATTCTCGGACTGCTCCATGACAATAACTCTATTACGGTCTATCAGAATACCATTTCTCAATTTGCACAGTTGTGAACTGAACTGAACTAACTATTTAGAGTTGAATGTGGACAAAACAAAATAACTGGTCATTGAAACAACCCACACTGGACTTAACCCACTCCTCATTAATGGTAAGACAGTAGAACAGGTTGCCAGTTTCACATATCTTGGACTCACCCTGGACAATAATATAATATATAATTCAACAGTCACATTCTTCTGCTCCACCATTTACTCATGACTGACAAGCAGTCATGCCCATCAAGCCCAGACTCCATCACTGAAGCAAGCAAGCAAGCACGCACGCACGCGGCACGCACGCACGCACGCACGCACGCACGCACGCACACACACAGAATGCTTCTGAATGTGTCCCTTTTATGGTAATAATGATGGTGCATGACAAGTGGCATTTGAATCAAAGTGCATAAGAGGAATCCACAACAACCTTCAAATGTCTGTAATTCTGCCCCATAAAAGTGGAGCTGTCATCTGTTTCTCATTTCTATTCACAAAAAAATTAAAAAAACCGAATTAAAGTGGGGATAAGGCGGGACATCCACTTTAGTTTCTACACATCTTCATATACATCTTCCGATGTACAGACTGTGCTCCGTAGTTATCGGCGGAAGTCCCTAAAATTCTCACAGCAAAAATTGACATCAACAATGGTATTCTGATGACATATTTCCTGCAGACCACACATGGACAAGCTTGGTTATTCAGAGGAGGAGTCAGGATTGCAAATATTTATAATAACAATTTATGTAGCACTTTTCAAATGAAGGTTTACCGATTGTTTCAAAGGTTATGCTAACAAATACAGTCATCAGCTTCAAATGTTCACAGTGCAGGTAAAATATATAGGCTACTGTGATATCCAAATTTTTGTTTTGTTTTGCCAAGTTCTCCCTCTTCAACACATTTGCTGTTACGGGTGATGTAACATTAACATTAACACTGGTGTCCCTATTTCTTTCCAAAATACAAGAACATACTTTGCTGAATATTCACTTGGGTTCAGCGACAATTATTGCATAAGCATAAGCATATGCATAACCACAACAAGTAATTACGTTAATAACCATAACAATGATGGTGATGATAACACGGAATGCAGTTAATATTCATACAGTCCAAAGCTACATGAAATATTCATGCATACACACTGCCAACTCCATAAAAACACAAAGGGAGGGCCATACCCCCAGCCAGCCACTAGATGGAGATAGTGGATCATGCTAACACATGCAAAGAGAAAACAGCAATTTAGGTACTCTCATCTGAAAATGGGCCCAGCAACGTGATGATGGTTTACATAACAATCAATACATTTAGCAGCTCACAGGATGGAACTCCAATTCAATTTGACCTGACACAGTGGCTGATATTTCTTTCAGGAGGCACTTATACAAGCAGCTGCTGTGTGTAGGTAACTGATTTAATTTGGAGCTAGCTAATAGTTCCGCGTTACCCCACTGGCCTACAAAGGAGAATGGCAGCAGCAACAACAACAACAGCAGCGTTTTGTGTGTTTTAAAGGTCACCATGCCATGACTAGAGGCTCAATTCCCCATTTAATAAGGAGTCTTTGTCTCCCCACCAACCAACAGAACTTGAGAGACAGAAACCAGAGTCTGGGCAAAAGACACAAAAGCAGTCACATTCTGTTCCGTGATTCATTTCTATAATGAAAGGAACTAATATAGAGGAACATCAGGGTTTTATGTGGAAACAGCTCTACACATAGAACTCTGCCATTCAAAGGAAAATATTTCCTCCAAACCAAACCAGAGACAGATCATCATACCAGATGTATCTACACTATATCAAACAACAATACAACACATTCTGTAAGTCACAACACCTGGTGGAACCAATTCAAGTTACCGGGGAGCAACTGCAAAGAGCATAAACCCACGTAGGTCATGTCCCTCTGAGTGAAGGATGTTTTGGCACGTGAATGACATGTAGATTGTAGAATGGCTCGTGGTGGGTTGGTTTATCCCTGCAGGTGTTGTGTACACTTCAGAACAAAGAACATTGTGGCTTTCATGTCAACCCACAACAATCCCACAATCTATGCAACAAGCAGCCATGATGAGCCTCTTTAAAAGGGGAAAGGATCCCTATGTGGAAGTGTTTGGAGAGAGAGAGAGAGGGGGGAGTAAGATGGGGGGGGGGGGTGGATGCTGAAAACTCACCTTCAGACTCCACCGCACCGCACCGCCCCTAGCCTAGCACTCATCATTGCTTGTATTTCCTTGTGTAGGATTTGTGGTTACTGGTTCACATTATGTCATTATTTACAGTAAAGTACAGTGATGTAAATAGGTTTTCAATGTAATGGGTCCCGGGACCCAGGGGTGGTCTTTTACCTTTTGTTTAGATCAACGACGTTAGAGTACAGTACTGAGTACAGTATTGCATCCCAGGACCCACGGAGGGTAACATCATTGACTCCTTTCTCAATTTAAGGAGTCTAAGGAAGTAAGGATGCAGCTTGCAGGCTATTTGCATCACTGAAAGTGTGTTACACAAGTATGTTTACCTGGTATCGTATTTACATTTTAGCACTTACTACTAGTCCATTTGCACTGTATGTACTTGATGACAACGCCATTGTTTGTTTCCTAAGGTTCGTGTGTCATTCACTCTGATCTTGGTATAGTCACCACTGTATTTAGATCAGTGGTCCAGGGACCCTCAGGGTTCTTTGATGGTTACTTACGGGTCAATTTGGTTCCATTTGTAGCCTTGTAGGCTACACTCTATACAGAGTTATGGAGGTCCTTGAAATTCAGTTTTTTTGAGAACCACTGATTGAGAGAGGTTGATAATAGTATGCAGCTGAATCCCATGGAACAGTCCAACAGGATGAGCAGACACCATGCTCATCATGTCTCATCATTATTTACACCGCATCCCCCCCACACACACACACCACACACACACACACACACACACACACACACACACACACACACACACACACACACACACACACCCACACACTTCCTGCTTTAAATCACTCCAAGCCCCACAGTAAAGTCTAGCCAACATATGACTAAATGCTCATGTGTGTGCACATGTGTGTGTGTGTGTGTGTGTGTGTGTGTGTGTGTGTGTGTGTGCGTGCGTGCATGCGTGCGTGTGTGTGCGTGCATGCGTGCGTGCGTGCACTCTCACTAGTCCACATATCATTATGTTACATTCTGCGGTTGCCGCGGCAGCAGCTAAAGCATAGGAAGGCGGCCGGTGATTGGCTGATGTGCCGGTCGCTGCCAGAAACATCTGCGGTCTCTGCCAACCACCATCTTGGTTTTTCCAAAAATATAGGTTGCCATGGAGACGCAGAGCCACAGGGAGAGAGAGGAAGAGAGAGAGGGGAGGAGGAGAGACAGAGAGAGAGGACAGAGAGAAGAGAGAGAAAGAGAGTAAGAGAGGTGGAGAGAGAGAGAGAGAGACCGAGAGAGACCGAGAGAAAGACAGAGAGAGAGAGAGAGAGAGAGAGAGAGAGAGAGAGAGAGAGAGAGAGAGAGAGAGAGAGAGAGAGAGAGAGAGAGAGAGAGAGAGAGAGAGACACAGACAGACAGACAGACAGAGAGAGACAGACAGACAGAGAGAGAGACAGAGACAGAGAGAGGTAGAGCTGACATGGTTAGTTTAAACATTGACTGACTTCACTTGCATGCTTTCTAGTGTCTAGACCACTAGAGTTTGTCGTAATATTTCCAACCTTAGCTTGAATAAATGTATAACATAGGCAGGGAGCTGATGCAACATCTGCAGTGTGCATGGTTGTTTGTCATGTGTTTATGAGGTGACAGTACTTTGGTCTGGTTCAGTCTCTATCCTTTTAATACTCTATGATCACCACCCATCACCACCCACCAAGCAAACCAGGCATACTTAATGAACTGGTGGGGGTGTCCACATAAAACGATTTTTAATATAAGGAGAAAGAATAGTTTCAAAATAGTGTACAGTATTCACTATTTTGAAACTATTCTTTCTCCTTATATAATACAATCAGACCTGTCTGAAGTGAGTGGTGCAACAGCGCTCCCTGTTGGTACCCTAAACATACATAGGGACACAGGGACAGACAAAGCTGGGCATTGGAGTGGCTGCACCCTATGTTTGCACCACTCAATAATACCTGACGATCATGTTTTAGGGTGGAAAAACATCATGGCACGCCATCTGTAAGTAAGTTGTTGAAATGTGTAATGATGTGATGTTCCATAAGTCTACATTATTCCATCCATCCGCATTACTTGATTTACAAGAAGTCTAGTCTACACAATTAGAGTACAGTATAGTTAAAGATGGAGTGCCGTGATTTTTGTACGTTTTCCAATTTTGTATGTGTTTAAGAGGTGACAGTAGCCTACTTCATTAGACCCCCCCCCCCCCCCCCCCAGGCATACTTAATGAACTGGTGGGCAATGGGCATGCCCACATAAAAAACGACATTTTAACAAATACTGTACACTTTTTTGAAAGAAATAACAATAAGACCTGATGATTCTCCTATCTACGGTACCACATCCATAACCTACAGCATGGAATTGTGGACAAAATCGTATCCAACAATAACAAAATATTTTAAGTTTTGGGTCTTGAGATGTTAAATCTCATCAAATGGTGGTCCATGGCTCAAATGCAGAATAAATAATGGACCTTGATATGAAAAGGGTTAAAAACCACTATAGCTCATGTGCCCGTTCGTCCTGCATGCATGCCTGCCTGGTGACTCCGGGGAAAGGAGTGCTGTCTACCTTATTGTTTTGTCAATAACGAAACGTTTAGATTTTTGATCCGTATTGATCTGACTGCAACCTTGTTGTTTTTCTTTAGACTTTTGGGAGTGGCTGAGACCGGGCACCTCTGAACCTGCATGTTCCTTCTCCATCTGTCTACAAGGCCCTATAGTGCGGTCAATACTGACTGTTCCTCCCTTTTGTCTATTGAGGTAACCCTACACTTTAGATCACTTGCTGTACTTTCAAAAGCCTTTTTCATTCTCATGTCTTGCACTCTGGATCTCAACAGAAACTGGTATAATAGAGCAGGTTTTTCTCAAATTGAGTGCTGTGACGCAATTAAGTCCAGCCTGGGTGCCTCAGAATACTGATCACCTCAGTTTAATGTAGCTAGACAATCACCACCTTGCCTTTATAGCCAGTCACCCGGACCTGAGAAGACCTGTCATGTCATGACATTTTTATTTGTGTTTTTTCTATTCATTTGGCCATTAAGGTCCACAGAATGAGAGATCTGCTCTGCCGGAAACATCGCGAAAAAAAAAGTTATGGCCATTTTTGTATACCACACCATAGACAACCAATATAAGGCAAAAAAGTCCAAATTTCATCATGCTTTAAGTAGCATGTGACATGTCAAACTACAGGGTTTTCATGATTCTGAATCCATTCCAATTTACAAGCATTCGTTTTGCACGGAAAACACCTAAAAACGGCCATAGCCGTCATCACAAAATGTGATTAGGTCAGTACAATTGGGCACATTTGGGCAAGTGACTATGGCCGAATTTAGGCCAAGGAGTGTTTTTCATGAAAACCCCCTAGTTTGGCATGTCACATGCTACTTAAAGTATGATGAAATTTGGAAAATGTTGCCTTGGCTCACAACGCTGTTTATTATGGAGTTCCTATAATGAACAAGCCTCCCTCCTAAGCGCCGCTCATCAGCGATGGAATGTAAAACTATGATGAAAATTAAATGCCTTAGATAGGTGGCAGCAGCGTTTATGTATTGTAGCCTAATGTATTATAAAACATATAACCATCCCGTGGCGCGCTCTGCCTGCATGCTCTGGGCTGCCTGTCAGCCTGTCTGTTACTCGATGCGTTAGTTGAAAGCAGGCAGAGAGCAACGGCCACAACCCGTCGTGGTCTGAAAGCGTCATTGAAAACCCCGATAGGGTTGCGTGAAGGGGGAGCTACCTGGTTCTTCTTCTTGTACGTGGGTGACTGGTCTTTTTATCAGCCCGTTATCGCCTCCTAGCGACATTATAGCGTTTTCATAAAGTGTGCGTTCTCGTGTAAAGGGTCAATAAAAATGAGAATGCAACGGGACTTTGCCGTTTTATCTGGAGACGGTCACCGTCTAAAGCCTCAGTCTGCTCAGACAGAACTAGAGGTGTGTAAAGTTGAGCTGTGTTTTCAGCAGACAAATCTGGAGATACACGTAGAGTGACATACTGTACTGCACATACATAGCCCTAGACCGAGACAGACAGCCCCCTTACTATAGCTTTACATTCATGCCTCAACCAGCACCATGTGACCATACGATCAGAATACGAGCTACCTCCCCCAATCCATGACCATGAAATTAATCCAAATCAATTAAAGGAGCACTTTATCCAATTATCTTCATATAATTGGTCCTCACTAATGCTCATTATAAGATGGCATTATTTCTGTGTGTGTATTTGGTCAGTGTATCAGAGAAGGGCCTGTAAAACCTGCCTGCCAATGGCATTTCAAGCAATACAGTATGTCGCGAGAAAAACCCAGCATTCCTATTCTGGGGGGGGGGAAACGTTCACCAAAAATAGCAGATCTACAAGCTCATAATGCAGTATAGAGACTAGTCTGTTAAACTGAAGTGGCATCGATCAATTCCAACCCCTGGACTTATGTCATGCCAAGAAACCCCGCCCATACTGTCTTTTTCAACCAATCACATCACAGTTTGTATAACCTTGAAATGTAAACAGATGTGCACTGCAGAGCATCAACGTGTCTTGTGCGGTACGTTAGCAGTTCTTGCTGTGCAGTGAGTTAACACCACTTGGTCACACACCAGTGTGACCGCGTGATTTCAGCCGCATTAAATACGCTGAGTCATGACAAGTGACAACCACTATCTCTGCAACACACAACACATTGCAAAGAGATGCAATGTATTGGATTTACTTGTATAAGAGTGTCTGCTAATTGTTTAAATTGTGAATTGTTATTAAGTTGTTATGAGTCTGGTTGGAGGATACTTTTGGAACACCCAACATATTTTCCTTTTATGAATAAACACTGTAGGCCTACACATAAAAGGTGTAGTCCCTCTACAGTATAATGGCTTGCAGGATACAACAAAATATATACCACATGCTTTAAAAACAAAGCATATTTTTCTATGATAGCTAACCTTTCCAATTTAATCTTAATCTTAGTGTTAATAATGCAAACTTTTACATGTATACCAAAGGCCTGGTAGAATGAGTCTCTATAAACACAGAGCAAGACTTCACTTTCATCTGACAGACTCTGTTAATAGCCTGAAACTGCATACAGATGCAGCCAATACAGACATCCCCCTGAAGTATCTCGCACGCACGGCTGTATACACAGCCACACTGACGCACATGCACGCACGCACAGATACATACTGTAGTTTCAGCTATGAAGCTGATAGTTGAAGACATTCAAACAACAGCACTTGTTCAGCTGTGACAAACAAGGTCACAATAACAATGTTTTAGTGGGCAGTGAAGGTGCAGTGGTTTGCTGGTCTCGGACTCTATCATGTCAACCATCCATCTCTCCTGTGTCTGACCTGAGTTCAACCCAACTCCTCCCCAGTGTCTCCTCTATGCTTGCTCCTTGTGAGCCGTCCTTCCTGCTGTCTAAAGACGGATTAGTATATTAACCAATTATACTGTATACTTCACTGGCCGGGGGTCCCCCAGAGGGCCGCACTTGGCCCTCTGGGGCCTTTTCCCCCGCCCCCTTTCACAATGCGTCAAACGCAATGCTTTGTGAGGATGTAGACCTGCTATGTTTGCAGAATGTTGGCTTATTTCCACTAATGTTACCCTATTATGACATGCCCAGAAAAATATCTCTTGTGTTGACCTGCATGGTTAAGGAGTCTATTGCCCATTGTCCATGTTAGGAAAGCACTTGTTGGGTTATCATGACCCATATACAGTAATACAACAATAAATACTACCCATAGTATGTTGTATTTGACCAAATGATACAAATGAAATAGTTTGCCTTTAACAGGCCCAGAGTTCAGCTTCATAACTTCATAAATGTCATTAATGTAGTCATAGAAATTCTTAAAGATTCCACAACAAAGCATGTTGCAAGTACGCAGCTCGGAGCTTTCCAACAGATTGTTAGAAAAGTATTTTCAAATCTTTCTTCATCCAAGTACTACTGGGTGTGGACTGTTATTGCACCCCTTCAATAATGCAACGGTTTATGACATATAAAACCAATTCAAAATACCTCTGCTGTTGTGTGGTTAAAGCAAACCGTGTAATAAAGATTCTTCAATAGGCCTTCTGAAACCTTTCACAACCTAATTTGTTCCAACAACAGAACTCAGAAAACAATGGTACATAAAACCAACTGGAACTGGAACATGTACTGGATGCTGTACCCTACTGGGATCTATAAGAGTATAGACGCAGCAAAATGCTTGCAGATCTGCTACTCTCGCCGAATGCTTGCCCCACACATAGGGACACAATAGGCCTCATGTGGATAGAATAATATAATCAGTACCACGCCTGGACCGCCGTCCCTGCCTTTGCCCCTCTGTTGCCTCCCTTCCCCTGGTTGATTGTGAGACCTGCGCTTCTAAGCTGAAGAGACTTTGGTTAATGAGCATGGTGGAGGTATATTAGGGACTCTGTGTTATTGGTTAGGTTGCTCGATTATAACACTGTGTTTCCCAAGAGTGGGAGTTTATGTTATAATATGCCCTGGGAGGGTTTTCTGAGTTTAAATAAAAGTGCTTGAGTGCAAGTCGTTGTTGCCTGGATTATTCTGCATACGCGTCCAAATACTGAGGTGTTCCTGACAAGTACCTCCAGTCCAGTATTGCGTGTCAGTCTGGGCGGCTCATCGTTGATGGGGATGACTGTGATGGTCACGGTGACGGGCAGACTGCGGCGCTCTAGCTCGTAGGCCGAGGCGGAAAGCGTGAAGCTGTCCTCCTTGCTTTCGGTGCTGTCGTGCATGTAGTAGATGTGTCCCAGTTTCACCTGAGGGGGGGGGGGACAAAAGGATTAGCTGTTTTTTACTATTTTACAAAATACACTTCAGAGAATATCAGAGAATGCAATCTACCATCAAGCCCTTTAGATCAGAGGTTCCCAAGCTGTGGGCCCATTATTATATGGATCACAAGTTTTGATTTAAAATGTTTGAGGGGTGCTAGCCCCTCCTATGGTCAGCTTTTTTTTTACCTTATACATAAAGAATGACAAACAAAAAGAAAAAGAAAATGGAAGATCTAGAATGCGTCACGTTTTGAGCTTGTATGTAGATCATCTATTTTCACAATTTTTTTGAAGTTCAGCGTTGACTGTGATTGATTTCCTCTGCTGACATCATTGGACAATTCAAACCACAAACCGTCTCTTGTTGTATTGTTGCTGTCACATGTAATCAAAACAAGGATGATTTTTTTGTGTGCACAGTGCTCACTGGTTGAACCCGACGAACCAACAGAGAAAGTATTTGTACACAAACGTGTACTTTTCATTGAATGAAATGACACTCTCAGAATGATGCAACACATCTGGGAAGGTCAATTTAACAATATTGCAAACTTTACCAAGTGATTTTTTTTATCCTCCTATATTTAGCATTGTGAAAAGAACTTTCACACTTTATGTGGAGAATGGTTTATTGATTTCTTTTCCCGTTCAGTTCAGATGAGAGACCTTTCAGATTACAGTTTCAAAACAACCTCCTGCCTTTTCAAATGGCTATTATGTACCGTTTCAGGAAGACACTTTTCAAGGCTGTTGACTGTTTGGCTCTTGTCTCTCTCCATTCACTTCAGACTGTCTGTGCAAACAGACAACAATGCACATGTGCAGATCCTTGTTGTTGTGTTTTTCTTTTTATATAAAGGCTATAATCAGGTTCTCAGGAGCCAGCGGGATAACACAATCCACAGTCCACACGCAGGAGGGAACGGACGGGAGACAAACTCCCCACTGGGACAGATGCTAAGACGAACCAGATGGAGAGAGACAGGAGGCTTTAGAGAAAATGTCAAGAGAAGACAGACAGAAGACCAGAGAGACAGAAGTCGGCACAGTGACGTTGCCAAGCCAAGGTTCAACACTGAGCTTCCACTGATGTTCCTTTTGTGAAAACAGAAGACGGCCGAAGAGTCTTACTGTCTTATTACCCAACCAACACCTGAATCCTCCAGTTTCCTTTAGCCAATACGATTATTTTTTGTTTTATATAAAAGGCATACAGTTGTTTATAGTATATATACGTTTCTGCTGTTTAATATTGATAAACAGCCTGATATAAGTCACAAGAATATGGGATGTCTGTCATAGAATCTCTCCAAATAAATATGTGCAGGGAAATGGGAGCATTCAACAGAAGATAACATTCAACAGCTGTGAGCATAATTATATACAATGCCAAATTCAGGACACTCATGGTCAAACTACAACACTGCAAAACAGCATTGTTAGACACGTGCCATAAGGTCGAATGGCTCCACCACTGCATTTTAACTGCATACTCGTATTAAGTGATGAGTTCAAAACAGGTCTACTACATCACCAGTATCCTAGGCAACCAACGGGAAGGGATGCAAGTGTCAAAGTTCAAGGGTCAAATTAAAATATGTGTGAGAGCCAAATGCCCAAATCTACGTGAGAGCCATAGAGAAAGAGTAGAAGACAAGTCAAAAGGAGGAAGCGACGGTGGCTCTTCCCTTAGAACCAGTAGAACCCCAGAAGCATGCCCTACTTTTAGAACCAGTAGAACCCTAGAAACATGCCCTACTTTTAGAACCAGTAGAACCCCTAGAAGCATGCCCTACTTTTTCATTAATTCTAAAATTAATGGGACCATCATTTACTAAACGCATATCATAATAATTAAAAAAATACTTTAAACTAAGGTTACTCCTAAGGTAATAAAATCAAGTGTGAAGTCTAAAACCTCGTTCACTTGATTAGACTGTAAATGCTTCTGTGGGCAGCAGGAGGCGAAATAGCGACATCTGCTGGGCCATTAATGGGAACTGCACAATTAAAAGATTCACTCCTGGGGGTTCAAATCCAACAGAGCTTCCTTGCCACATGGGCTATAGCCTATTAGAGCAAGATATGAAATCCAGGCAAGGAGTAGCCTATAGTAGTTGTAGTCAAAGATAGAGCAGGCAATGACACAGCAAAGCAGCACTGAGATCCAATAGTGAGATCTTGTAGCATAGCCTACTGTACAAGATCTACATACAGACCCACATCTTCAAGGCTTCAAGGCTGACAGCCTAGATACAGTACGGATATGCCAGAGCGAAACAATATGGGCCGAAGAAGACCAAGGTTTGAGTCTTTATTCCTTTTTGTGTGATCATTGGCAGATTTGACCTGTCTGTGCAGAGCAGATTTGACCTGTCTGTGCAGAGCAGAATTCAGATTTGACCTGTCTGTGCAGAGCAGAATTCAGATTTGACCTGTCTGTGCAGAGCAGATTTGACCTGTCTGTGCAGAGCAGAACTCTTCAAACCCTCAGTTTGGAGAGTCGGTCTTCCTGACGTTTCCGTGATGAGAGGGACCCTCGCCGGAGAACAGGAAGTGGCTAATGGATGCCATATGGTTGCCAACCTCCTGGAAAAATACCCCTTTCTCTCTGTAACCCCCGTTCGCTCCCCCTTATTCCCTCTACCCATTCATTACTGATGGGAGAAAGTCTGCGAGACAATCAGTCTCCCCCATAAAGACAATAAACAATGGTCGTCGTGCCTGTTGGCCATGTGGGCATCACATGGCCATAGAAAAACAATGTCATTCTGATGTTGATGTTGAGCTGCATGTATATGTATTTTGTGCAGTACAGTATAGGAAAAATACAACAAAAGTGATAGAACTTGCACAAACCATACCCCCTCGCTCCAAAAGAGCACTTACAGGAACTCAGAACTAGTATTGTATATTTGTCTGTTATTAAATGTTTTGATGACGAGAGTACAAAGGACCCCAATGGAAACAAGAGTTTAAAATCGTTTTAACAGACATATTGTATTGTATTGAACTGTACTGTGCTTGTCTTTGCAAACTGTTAATAAAGTATTAAATCAAATCAAACAATAAATCAATCAAACAAACTAATTTCACCCACTTCTTTACGTCTGCAAACCTGTTGTACAAAATGTACAATAAAGCTGATTCTATGAAGAACTAATATGGATAGCCAAAGGAAGGTGCATGTCAATAAGATACACTTAATTGGCTGTGGGATACACAGAGTTCTTCCTTTAACCTATCAAAACCAAGAAAACATCTGTGCCATTTCAGATTTTTGGCATTGGCTATTAAAAAATAGCAGATATACAAGCTCACAGCGTGTCACTTCATACTGCGCTGAGAGCTTGTACTGTATATCAGCTGTTTTCGAACATCTTTGAAATATCTTAAAAGTGTGACTGATTTAGAAGGCATTCGTAGAATCGGCCTCAGGTCTCAATGGGTTTAATATAACGTTCTCTGATTGTTTGAGGGATTCTGGTTTTGTAAGATACGTTTGGTAGCACAATGGAGAGAGGGAGAGAGAATTGTCATATCATATTATTATGCAACACAGATCCTGGGTCGAATTCGGGTTCAAATTTACAACATGGTGATTATGTGGTCTGAGTCACCAGGATACCGTGAGCACTGCATTCTTAACCTTAGGCCATGTGTCAAAGAGTGACACGGCGACTGTGTAGAGTAGACCCATGCTGCTGCTATTTAACGAGGCATGCAGCCTCCATATAACAGAGTATTGTACATTTTACCCTTTCCTTTGCAATTACCTTAATCCTTCTCATCAGGTATTAAAGCACTTCAACCAGCCCTCCCCCTGGACGGCCTCCACTCAGCGCACATGCCTTGCTTAAACCAGGAAAGCTGCAACCAATCAGGGCCATGGAGATGATTTAGCCTCAAAAGCTATTATACAGATTCATTTGAGAAATATCCAATTAAACAAAGCTACATTTACATGAAAACATCCTGGGGGACAATATTCTCATCCTGAGACACTACATCTCGCACTTGAAAACAACACGAGAGGCAAAGAATACGAGGTCTTTTGATGAGAAAAGCGAGACGTTTCCCCCGGAGGGCGTTCATCTGCTCTTCCCACTCTGAGGACCTAATGGAGACCTGATGACACACTGGCTAAGGTCTATAAAAGATGTTTTCAAACTCTTCAAGCTCTTTCAAGCTCTTGTTCTTGATCTTGGCGCTGGATTCTCCTAAAGCCCATGTGTAGAGAGGTGTAGTTAAGTCCATTACTTTCATTCCTGAGGGAGTGAACACGTCAGCCAAACAAACACAGTGACTCCTTTTTCTCAACACCAGTGGTGGAAAGTAACTAAGTACATTTCTTTAATTGAGTATTTCCAATTATGTTCTGGATTTTTGAGGGGAGCTAGCCCCTCCTATATACAGGTTTGTTTTTAGTTAAACAAACATTAAATGCCATTAACAATAAAGAGAGTTTAATGTTGGTTTTGTCTGTGTTTGTGATGCATGCATCACCTAATCATAGCAACATGAGGTCGACGTTTCGGTCGATTAGACCTTCATCAGGACAGACTGTCCTGATGAAGGTCTAATCGACCGAATAAAGAGCAACATTTTGGCAAGTGTCTGACAGTGTGCGGGACCCTTTCTTTGTTTTTCAAAGAACCCTTTTTAAGACTTTAATATATTAGCACCCCTCACTTCACACAGGTGTGATTTTTGAGGGGAATTTGTTTTTAGTTCAATGTTTGTTTAAAAAACCATTGACAATGAAGGGAAAATTTACGTCATCTTGTCCCTAACACACAATAAAGAGAATTTAATGTTTTTTTGACACCGTTTTACATCACCTAATCAACATGAGTTAGACTTTAATATACAGTAGTGCCCCTCAATTCACACGGGTGTAAATTTTAATTTTACTTCTACTACTACTTCTATCTCAGAGGCAAACATTGTACTTTTTACTCCACTACAATTCTTTGAAAACTTTAGTTACTTTGTAGATTTTGATTATTATTACAAATTACAGTAACAACTAACAACTTCAGCCCTATACATTTCGGCCATTTGAAAATAGACGATCTACAAGCTCACAATGCGTCGTGACTCGTGATGCGCCACATTGTGAGCTTGCAGATCTGCTATTTTCGAAAACCTGTGAAATGGGACATTCTGCATAACCAGTACTTTCTACTTTTGGTACAATTTTGAATTATGGACTCTCACTTGTAACAGAGTACCCGATAACCCATACGTTGCAGTATTAAAACATCAACATGTGAGTACTTGTTCCACCACAGCGACCACTGGACAACGACTATAAACACGGGTTCCACAGCGCTCTCTGACACATCTGTCAGACTGTCACACAAAGAGCGCCACCATTGAGCGTCGGAGTCCCGCCCCCTTTCATGACGACGAGAGACCCAGAAGTGAATTCCCCGTTCATTTTCCCAATAGGCTTTTCAAAAAGTATTTATTTACACCGCAGACAAAGCCAACTGGAGTTGTGACAGCTTGACAATGAATAAACACAATGTTTTGAAACAAAAACAGTTGTACCTGCCGTTTTGTCCGTCTTTCTAATTATTTCTTGTTTGTTGTCATGGTTTGTCACAACTCGAGTTGGCTTTGTACGAGGCTTTTAAAAGGTCTTTAAATAAATACTTTTTGAAATGACTATGGGGAAAATGAACGGGTAATTGTTTCCTGGGTCCTCATAGGGGGGCGGGACTGCGACGCTCTATTACAAGCTAAACGAACTAGAATGATCCATAAAGCTGCATCTCATTCTTCTCTAACACGTTGCTGCTCGACCCATCATCGGTGACACACATGTGACGGATCAGAACGTATGAATACCAGGAGGTTGACAATGACAGCCTCCCACAGTGATGGACTGCACTGTGGCCTTCCTGTGACAGCTTCACTACTACTTCCCTAACACATGTGTGACACTGTTTCATTTACAGTAGATATAGTGTAATAGAGAGACAGGAAAGCCAAGGGCGGAGAGCGGAGAGACATTAATGGGGAGCCGGTACGTTATTTACTGCTGCATGGTTAATTTACAGGACAGGAACACAACTGAACAAGATGTGTTTGGTTGTACCTTCACTGCTGAAGCGTGCACCACTACTGTACCACTACTGTACTGCTGCCCTTACTACATTTATAAGGAATATTTCCGAATATTCGGAATGAGAATGAATACTTTTTCAGCGTTCTTATTTTGTTGGCCAATATTTCAAATCACATCTCTGACATATTGATGGATTCTGTATAATATGTACAGTGTGGAAGTGTGTCAACGCTGCACTCTAAGCAGCTCAAAGCGACAACAGCTGCTAATGTTATGAGCTAACTGCATGGATAGCAGGAAAGCCACAACAAAACACAGTCATTGAACGACTGACGGAAACGAACGCAAACGACGGCCGCGAGGTTGCGACACAGAAACATACACGTTACTATAATAATAATAATAATATGAGAAAAAAGGAGACAACGGAGACAGCACCTGTTTCACCTATCAAATATGACTATGTCATAATTTCTTGTTTCTTCTTCAAAGAAATTAGAAATAGATTATGTAGAAATAATCTTTTACAAGTAAAGGTCCCGCTTTAGACCTTTTATTTTAATAAAAGTACTAAAGAACTGGCATCGAAATATGCTTATAGTACCAAAACAAGTATAGTCATACATGCTGAATAGCATTGGATTATAATTATTATCGCATTCAAAACGTGTACATTACTTTAATGGTACAGCTGGTAGAGCTGATGTGCTGCCTGCATGCTATAGCTTAAAATAAAACATAATAATTTATCAGTTAATGAGTATGTGTTATATTATTAATCTAATCTGCAAAGTAACTAAAGCGGTCAGAACATTCTAATTAAGTAAAGAGCACAAAATATGCCTCTGAGATGTAGTGGAGTATAAGCACAAAGTATTGTTTTAAACCCATTCTGGGCGGGAAGTACCCTTTTGGTGTTAGCATTATGTTATGCTTTAGCTATTGAAAAATAGCAGATCTACAAGATCATAGCTTGTAGGTCTGCTTTTTGAAAAATCGAAGAACCACTGACATAGAAACATAGCTTTTTCAGAAAACTGTCAGGATGTAGAAGGGAAATACTCAAGTAAAGTACATTACTTGAGTAAATGGTGGTTGATTGGTGCCCTGTGGCCCAGCTGTAACAAGCCTGAGGGCACGACGAGGACCACGTCTGCTCCCATAGGACAGAAACGTGTCCCAATAACGTTCCAGTAATGAGAGCGCTGCACATCCGTTTTTAATTTGGGAACAATTACGCTCGGGTTTGAAAAAAAAATAAAACTGAGCACGACAGATTTACTCTTCCAATGTGGAACTAATTTAGCGGGAGAAATGCTGGAGGCGGGAAAGGTGGGATGAGAAAGAGAGAGAGAGAGTGTGGGGGGGGGAGGGAGAGAGAGAGAGTGTGTGGGGGGAGGGAGAGAGAGAGAGAGAGTGAGTGTGTGTGGGGGGGAGGGAGGGAGAGAGTGAGAGCATGCATTTACACACACAGAAACTGTCACAGTGACTGTTGACAGATGTCAAAGCTATGTTATATACTGTGTTCAGAGCAGCTGTCACTCACTGCCAATTCGCCTCGCTGCTAACTAGCAACCTAATCCGATTGAGCTCAATCATAACTACTGTAGGAGCTAGTCCCAGCTGAGTATAAACAAATAGTGGAGTCAGAGAGAGAGAGAGGTGTGTGTGTGCGCGCGTGCGTGCGTGTGTGTGTGTGTGTGTGTGTGTGTGTGTGTGTGCGCGCGTGCGTGCGTGTGTGTGTGTGTTCTGGCAGAGCACGCGCTCACACATGCACACACACACGCACGTACATTATTATACGAATAACTCGTTTTATTTTGGCTTCAGGCGGTCCAAAGGCACCGTCAGTTTTTCCACGGTGCCTCAGCAAAGAGAGAGGGAGAGAGAGAGAGAGAGAGAGAGGGAGAGAGAGAGGGAGAGAGAGAGAGAGAAATAATACCAACCAGCTCCTCTGCACCAGAATGTTTGAGGTTTCTTCCGTCATTATTTAGCCTATTGATGTTTCTTAAATACACATTTTCCTCCCTAAAGCTCAAGTGGGGATTTGACTCAGCATGCAGGGACACCAGATAGCTGTATGCAGTGGTTGGAAAAGTATACTCACATTTCTTATTTAAGTAAAAAGTATCAATACTACATTTTGAAATAGCACCCACGAATTTGTATCAAATGTATTAAAAGTAGAAAGTACTCATTATGCAGAATGTCCCTTTTCTAACATGTATAAAGTGTATAAAGATCTTTTGAAAATAACAGATCTGCTATTTTGGCAAATGGCTGACGTGTATATAGGGCTGAAGTGGGCAATGTAGAGTATGTTTGTAATAATAATCTACAAAGTAACTAAGGTTTTAAAACAATTGTAAAGTAAAAGTAAAACATTTGCCTGTGAGATGTATACTGTAGTGGAGTAGAAGTAAAAGTAGCCTATAGAAATATTTAAAAATACCTCAAAATTTTGGTACATTATTTAAGTACAGTATTTGAGTAAATGTACTTTGTTACTTTCCACCACTGACTATGTCAGAAGGACCCAGTGGCCCTCCTCATAACACCCGCCCCCCCCCCCCCCCCCCTCTCTAATATTCTACATTCATTCTCGTATCCACAGTGACTGTTAAAATCTTCGGCAAAGAATGCAGGTCAGCAGGGGTTCACCGTGCTGGAGAGGGAGCCCATTTGGATTCCATTTAACATTTTAGACATCTAGCAGATGTCTCTGATCCAGAGCAACAAGTGTGACAAGCACAGCCTTTTGCATAAGCTTCCAATCGCGGATAACACATGCAGCAACCAATTGAAAGGAGAGCAAGGTTCAGAGTCCTATAATGCTCAGACAAAGTTTCTGTGATCCCAGAAAGACTGTGTATGTTACGTGGATTACACACGGACGTACAGACGTACGTACAGTACATAGAGTTGGTGCATTTATAGATAGATAAAATATCATAAAGGTATTACGAAGGCTTGTCTAGACAAGCCTAGAAAAATGACCCTGTTCCGTTTACTGTACATATCTTTCTTTCTTATTTTACTCGTATATGATGTTTTTGCATAGACTGAATTGAATACACAGGACCCTAATGGAAAACGAGCTCTGAGAGCATATCTGGGTTATCATTTTAGCATTCCTTTGAATACATCTGTGCCACCGTGCCTCTTTTTTGCAAACTGTAAAGTATTCAATCAATAATATGTTTTACATAATGGCCATTTTATAATGCATTTTGAATGTATATCTATACTGCATTATTCTGTAAACATGGGCTTAATAGAAAAAAACATCTTCGTAGCCGTAGCCGATCTACAAGCTCACAACGCATCATGTCAACGTGTCATGTTTTTTGCGAGTGTGTGTAGATTTGCCATTTTCAGCATGAAGTATTACTTTATCCATGTAATACTTTATCCCCCCCCCCCCCCAAAAAAAGAAAGAAAAAACAGCAATGTGGAAATGTCCAAAGTGACGTCACGTGTATCCGTGGTATTTCCTCCTTGAACAACCGCCACGATCAAAGTGTTTGGAGGTAGATATTATTCCGGCTGCAACTTATAATTAGGAGTGAGGAGAAGTTATGGGGCGGTTTGGTGGTCTAGAGGGAAGCTTTGTGTCCCAGAATAACACAAATAAGTGACTCATGTTTGTTTTGTTGTCGATTCCTTCCCAAAACATTAATATCTTTTGGGATAGCCCACGTGCGCAAAAGAGGGTTTTCTTACAGTACAGTCTTAATAAAGTTCAAATAAGACGTACTGTACTACCAAATGACTACATTAAAGGAATAATAAGTGAAAAAAATATAAATAGATAACGGATGATTCCTGGGTGGAGGAACCCAGAGAACAAAGATGTACCGGTATGTAAATTAGTTACTGAGATGTATAACTAATTTGACTTGTTTACTTGAGGGAATTAATTAACCTTTTCATGAAAAAGAAAAGAAAAGAAAAGAAAAACTGGTTGACTTTTCTTGCCATGGTGACTTTATATTTTTCATGTTGTGTGTAGTGTGTGACATCAACACCTCAGCTGTTTGTTCTCAAGGTTACTGATTTGGGAAGAGTGTTTCATTTATTTTATCATGGACAGTATTCTAAAAGGACTCCTACTTCCTCCATCACTTCCTGCCAACCAACTTCCAGGTGAAGGAAAGAAACCACAGATATATAAAAGTTTATACGTCATTGGCCACTGCCAAAGAGTCTAATGACATTCTTAGAGTGGGGTTCTTTCTTTGTGCTGTTTTCCGCTGCGAGCACTTTCACTTTCACACTGACCAAATGGACACTGTTTTAATTGGCATTGCACTGATAATTATTATTGTTAGTGTTTTTTACGAGATACAGTTTGATACCTATATGTTACCTATATGTTGAAGGAATATAGTAACAGACACATGGACAACAACTCTTACATCAAACCAACTAAAGATTACTAAAGAGCTTTATAGTTTCTGAGTTTCAACTGGACAGGGCTACGTGGATGAGTGAGCACACAACATCACAGCGTGCACCACGGCTGAGACCGATTACATTAATTTGGTGTTGGACTCAGGTTTACTATGCTTTTAGCAGGACCTTTGCCTTTGTGCAGAGCTTTAATTTGTTTCCACACACACATAATTACACAGATATTTACATTTTATAGCACAATTCTGCAGATATAACAGGCAGCTATAGGAATTAATTGATCAATTCTTGTTTTCTTTCTTTCTTATGCCTTGTTTTACTGTACACCACAGTACTTTTTATTTTTCTTACTCTGTACTTTCTAACCTTTAGCTGCTGTGCCCCCCATGGGCGACTGATTTTCCCTCACAAGATAATCAAGATATCTATCGGTTCATTGGAGCGATGCGTCATTGCGGCCAGCCGGCCACCATATTTTGTGGGGAGAGCTGTCCCTCCTAATATGCTGTATGCCTATTGAAGCAGGATGTCTCTCCACAATTAAAATCATTGGTTTGTTACAAATGCCAGACATGTAGTAGGATACATGGTTGAATTACAAATGTGGGTTTTCATACCAAAACACTTTATACATAGATATTAATATTAATGGTTATAAAACAGAACAAAGTACCCTATACAACTCAGGCATATACTCAGCTTGTATCTCCTAATGATATTTTCTATTATTGAAAGGATTCTAAATAAGGCTATGCTTCTTTGTCTTGCTCAATAATTTTCTTTTGAAATGTATCCTTTCTATTTTATATTACAATAGACTAAACTAAACTTCTTACAGTGAAGTTATGGCAAGCTTCCTCACGTAATATGGGGGTGCATGGTGTTGACGTGCAGGCCCCACTGGCCAATGACGCATCTCACCAAAATGCGCCCATTAAAAAGAAAATGTGGTATTGGTGATGTACGTACAATAAATACCAGTGTTGAATTTCGACTACCTTTTTTGCTGACGAAAGCTAAATAAAAGCTAACTAAGACTAAATAATAATATTGTCAAGTTCGTCAACAAATTAAAAGGAGACTAAAATGTTATAGGGAGGGACCAGTGGAGAAGAGATACAGTAGCACTAAGACAAGTCATTTTATGTTTGATTGCGCTGGGGTGTGGCGCTCTGAAAATAGCAGATCTACAAGCTCACAAGTCGTGCAGCAACGTGTACATTGTGAGCTTGTAGACGGGCTATTTTCAGCATTTAACCAAGTGTAAAATCAGGCATTACGAGTCGACGCCATCACAGCAGTGGCGTATCTACAATAAGGCGAGGGCAGGCATCCTCCTGTTCTAATCCATTTCTGGCCTGGCCAAAATCCATACAATGAGAAAAGAGAGAGGACAAAAACAAGACCTGAGAACTATTAGTGGACAGCTGATTGGCCGTTGAACAACCGATTGATTTGGTAAAATCAATCACCCATTTATTATGTAAACACATTTTAGCCTTTGTATCCTAGGCTACTCGTCTGGCAGGTATCTCTTTGAAAACCTTCAGTGCTACGATTGTAAGAGACGACAATTAACACATCTTGCCTGCCCAAAATGTAATTCTTGCCTGCCCAAAATGTAATTCCTGGAAACGGCAAGCTAAAAATACATTTGCATCGACAAAAATCTACTACTAGACTAAAACTAAATGGAATTTTGTTCAAAAGACTACATCAAAATGTGGCGTCAAAATCAACACTGACGTACAGCAAACACTTGGTCTGCCACTTCCTTCCTTCCTTACCTCCTCCCAGGTGAAGAAGGTCAGCTCGTCCCCGTCTCCGTCCAGGTAGCGGAGGTCGCCGTGCTGCGGCGGCTCCTCCACGATGAACTCCACGTTGGCCGCGCTGTAGAAGGGGTGCGAGATGTTGAGGACGTCGGCGGTGACGGACATTCCCCCGCCCTCCCTCACGGTGAAGTTGACGCCGTGGAACGGGATCAGACGAGGCACCACGCTGACCGACGCCACCAGGTCGTCCACCGACGTGAAGCCGTTGCTCACGTCCACGCGGAAGGCATCGTTTCCCTGCAGGTTGGAGGAGGACGGGTTTGGTTTAGTTCAGTGGTTTTCAACCTTTTTCATATCAAGGCCCATTATTTATTCGCCGTTTGAGCCACGGACCACCATTTGATGAGATCTGGCCTCGCATACCCAAAACTAAAGAATATTTAGTTGTCATTGAATAAGATTTTGTCCACAATTCCATGTTGTATTGATGTTGGTACCATAATAAGAGAGAGAACAGGCAAAGGCTGATCAAAATAGCAATTACATTCTCTAATTGTGTAGACTTCTTGTAAATTAAGTAATGCAGATGTTTAACAATTTAACTCTTGAGATACCTGAAGAAGGCCGAAAGGCCGAAACGTTGCTACTCTTATCAAAATAAACCTCTTGAACCAGAAAGTGGCGGTGTGCGGGTCTCTCCTCCTTCTCTAAAACTATCGAGAGAGTAAAATGAAACCGTACAGGTCCATTTGGTTTCATTTTACGCTCTCAAGAGTTAAGATCTTCCATTCTCCAGACTGTATTGCATTTGAAAATTGCGTAGGGGCAACAGTCTGGCAAAGTTCTCAAACATTTTTGGCTCATGTCACCCCCTGTAAATAACCCATCCATGGCCACGGCACCCCTGAATTACACTGTTACTTTATAGCACCGCATGTCAGCATGTCATGAGTAAATCTTGATCTTGAAAATAATTGTTAGAGATGAAGAGACTTTGGTGTACCGTAGACTGAAGAAGAATGCACCAAGTAAAGTGATATATATTCCCAATATTACCAAAGTATTTTGAGGCACCCCTGGACTTGAGTCAAGGCACCCTAGGGTGCCACAGCACTGAGTTACTTAGTGAGATGATGACCTCTTAAGACGCACATGTTCCTTTCCTATATAGATTTTTAATATAGACAGTCGCTGTCGGGCTGAAACCTGTAGGCCTACAGTATGTCCCAAACTAGTATTAACCTATATTCAGTCACAAGCTACATTTTTTCTTCATAAAACCCACAGACAGCAGATCTACATCAAGTTGTAACCAACAAAAGCTTGTAAATCTCCTGTTTTCGGTACTTTTACACAACACTGTCATTTACAATTCATGAAAAAACATAAAAAGATGAAACATTGCAGATACAAGGTTTCCACCAGACAGCAATGAACAATGTTGCAACATCCATGGGATGTAACCAGAGGCATTTTTTACATACTGTATGAGGACACATACCAGGATGGACGTGGACACATACAGGATGCGTCCCTGGTCTATGTCGTCCTGGGTGAAGGAGTGGATGTAGTTGAGCGAGGGAGCGGCCGTGCTCTCGCTGTCGTTGGTCAACATGACAACGTGGCCCAGGCGGGGAGGCTCCTTGATGCTGAACACCATCTCAGACGGCAGGATGTCTGCCTGCTCCACCTGAAACACACACAGTACAGCCAGGGGAGGTTCATATTCATGTTAATATAATCATGCTTCTAATATAGACACCATCAATGAAAGGTATAGCATGTACTGTATCTGTTCATGTGTCTGTCTGTCTGTCTGTCTGTCTGTCTGTCTGTCTGTCTGTCTGTCAGTAGTCATTCATTATGCAGAATGTCCCATTTCTCATTTGAAAATAGCAGATCTACAAGCTCAAGCTGAAAATACTCCAAATTGTACCAAATGTACTTAGTATCTTTACACCACTGGAGGTGGAACATATTGAACTCCCTTGCCTCCCTCCTTTTATTCACATGCAGATTGACAGCATCCAGCAGGCTTTGTGAAAGTTTGGACGGCTTCCCTGGTGACTGTTCTCTGGATGTAATGTTTAGCAGTCATGTTTCCATCCGACATTCCTTCAGAGGCATATGAAACTTTCCATCGTAAAGTAAAGAAATACATTGACTGGACGAGCTGCCAACAGCAACGTCAATATTCTGACACTTTATAAAGGCCTTTGTGCAACACTCCTTTCAATAATGCATGTGGTGCGTCTGTAGGCTACTCGGCTGTCTAGGTACTTTCTCAAGTCTGAAAATACTGAAAAAGCCTTGAATGATTAAAGAAAAGTTAAATAATAATAATAATAATAATAAAGTAATACAAATTTCTCTACAAAAATGTTTCTCATTACTTTTCAAGCTGACTCATGCTTATTATAGAGTGGGAATTTAAACTCCATTAATTGGCTTTGGAGATTAAGTGAAGACAGGCTCGTCTTATAAATTACAGCGGGGTTCAGATGCATCCCTCAGGGTATACTCAGAGCCTTTTTTCCACACTTAATGGAGTGTAATTTAGTATATAAACTAGATTATAAGCAACAGGGACAGTACAGTAATACTCAGTCCTGCTTTCATGTGGTGTAACAAACATTAAGGGAAAGGATTACCAAATAAAGTCTGCCTGTTTGATTGAGTCATGTGAAAATACTTCATGAAGTGAAAATAAACTCTGCCTTACAAAAACAAATAATGTCTGAAGATGATTATGATGAGAACAGATGAAAAAAGCTTTGATTTATATTGACAAAATAGGCCTACGAATTCAATAATGAAAACAAATAGTATGGTAGACTGTTGATTGAGAAATCTTTACGTAAATTATACCAAACTAGATTAACAATTTAAATACTGTATAATGATCTAACGGTCTAATTACTTCAATTTATAGTGCCTGTAAACATTACCTTGAGATTGAACTGGTTGATCACTGTGTGCTCCCCGTCATATGAGATGATAACTCTATTATTCACCACCTCTGGTTCTGAGAAGTAGCCCTGCTTGAATATTTTGATCTTGAATGTTCCTTCCTCAGAATAGCCCTGTGCACGGACAGTGAAACCGAAGGAATCCTTGGACCGCAGACTCTCGTAGTTATGTTCATACGACACGACTCCCTTTTGCAGGTCTTCCAGGGAGAACTGCGACCTCTCGATGCCGCTCACAATGATCCTGCCGTCGCTCGGAGGTGTCGTCACCTCAAACACGATCTCTCCGTCGCTCCGGATGTCCGCGTTGGACTCGGCACTGAGCAGGGAGGTGTTCAGGGTCTTGGTGGCACCGTGGTCCATCACCACCATCGTGTTGTTTACCACGTGCAAGTAGGGGTCCCCGGCTTGGATCTCAAGGAGCGCCGTGGCCTTGTGGTAGCCGTCGGACACCTGGAGCTGGAAGCGTTCGCGGTCGGCACCGTGATGCACAAACAGTACATTGTTGTCCTTCAGGTCGGCCTGGGTGAACCGGTACAGGGGCAGCGAGGGGTCGGAGGCGGACACGATGTTACCCGAGAGGATCCCCTCGCGGGCGTAGACGATCTGGGTGTCGTTGAAGCCTGGGTCGTCATCCTTATACTGGATGACATCAGTGGTCAGCAGGCGCTGACCGTGTCGCACCACGTTGAAGACTCTGTCCATGACTCTCACAGGTGCATGCTCATTCTTGGATTGCATGGAGATTTTGAAAATGCCACTCAGGGCTCCTGAACTCCCTCCTCCTGCCTGATCCGATACCATGAAGTGGAACTCGTCGCTGCTTGTCTGAGTGCCATCGTGTTTGTAGATAAGTCTGTCCAACTCAATGTCTTCATTGCTGAATAGCTTGATTGCGCCCTCAAATCTTGTCTGCCCCTCCGGGGATTCCCTCATGAGACGGCCATACTTTGGATCTTGTATGACCCGGTACACAAAATCAGTAGACATTGGGGATAGGGTCCAGAGATGATCTTTGCTAATGGTTCCCTCCCCTCCTTGCAAAATTACGAGCACCTCATTTGTCAAAACAGGAGCATTGATATCTGCAAGGATGTTGATTGGGAAGGTGTAGATGGGAGAGTACTCGTCCCCTGTAAATACTCTGAACTGAAACTGGTCCTCACTGTCTACAGCTCTGCGCATAAGGACTCTGTATGTAAGATGACCAGCCCTGAGGTCCTCCTGCGTGAAGCTGCCATCCTCGCCCAGCTCTCTGCCTGACACCTGCAGTACACCCAGTGTTGGTGGCTTCAGAACTACATACTTAACAGTTTGGGGGTCTGGGTTTTTCCCTTTCACTTCGGCCTCAAGCTCTGTCAGTTTGATTGCCTTCTGTTCCTCTCCCTTCATGTCTAAGGGAACCAGGTTTGAAACTTTTACCGGCGCGGGCATGATCTTGACTAAGAAGACGTTGTTCCAGAGAGAGAACTGACCCAGGTGAACATCAAACTGTATGCGCTCAGTCACGGTGTCCTCCTGGTCACTGGAGTCCGTGCTGACATACCTGAGGCGCTCCTGCTCTAAATCGGACTGATGAAAAGCTGTCACTTGCTTGACCATGTTGTTGCCAGTGAGAAGCTGCAGTTCTCCAAATCTCAGGGGTTGTGTGATGTTGTACACGACATCCCCGTTACGGGGATGAGAAATGACAGCCAAGTGTTGAATGCTCATAGAGGAGTTGCTACCCTGAGACAAGAGAAGGCCAGTGTTGGTCACAATTGTCATGTGTGGCTGTGTGACAGCCAACTTAAATGTGGTGGACTGGCTTACAGATTGTCCGTCTGATACTTCCATTGTCATCCCAGCCCCGCTACCACCTCTGTGTACAAAGTAGATGTTTCCATCTTTCAACTGCCTGCAGGTGAACTCTGTGATGCTTCTCCCTGGCTGCTTAACATTTTCAAGGTACCCAACTTCCGCTGAAGGCTCGGAGGTTACGGTCACCACCAATTCATCGCAGCGTGTGTCAGAATCCACTATTTTGATCAAGTTGGGGCTCAGGCGGGTCCTCCCGTTTTCCGTGATGGAGATGTCCCCGCCGCTAAGTTGGGGCATGTCATTGACTGGGATGATTTCAACTGGGAGAATGTACTGACGGGGAGTTTTCAGACATTCGGGAAGATAGTCGTTACTGTGGACTGTGACCTCCAACTGGATCTGGTCTCCGTATCTCTCATTTCCATCGTGTAGATATTTGATTTTCTTATTGACCACATCGAGGAGGGTAAACTTCTGTGTACGCTTACTGTTGATGTTCATGTCAAGCAGACCGTACCAGGGATCACTCTGGAGAGTAAAGATGATCTGTGACTGGCGGATTTCTGCAGCATTTAGGTCAAAGGTGGGGCTCAGGTGGTTGATATCTAGAAAAACCTCACCTCCCTCAGGTACCAGCAAGGGGGTGATCTCAAGCAGTTTTGTTACATTCCGGAACAACTCGGGCACGTCGTCTGTCGGGTAGCAGTGTCGCTCATTGGGGTCTACGTCAACATATCTGATTCGGACAGGAGCAGGCGTGGTAGTTGCCTCTACATCATAATAAGTTGAGTAGTCATAGTCTTCTCCCTCGCATTTGACGTGAACGTCCTTGGTGACCAACGCGTCCTGCAGACTTCTGTCCTTCTGGTTGACCTTTATTTCTCCAAAGCAACCGATAAATGACTCTGACGTTATCTCTTCTTCCATGCGGTCCAGGTAGGTGTCACGGAACACTTCCTTCATTTTTGCCTGGATCCCTCCCAGGTAAAGATTCCCGACCAGATCCAGTCTATCTGCACTGTCGAGAGGGAGGGAGGCAGCCTGGCTGTCCACGTTAATCTGAAAGGAACTCTGGTCAATCTGGATCCTGACTCTGTGCCACTGGTCATCGTCCAGCTGTACCTGGGTGTTGTCCAGCACCTCCATGCCGGTGCCAAGATCTATAACACCTTTGAGGAAGCCGCTTGTTACACCAACAGCGACAAAATCTGTGTCTCTGCCGGGGTGGAAAACAAGCAGCGCGTCTTCAATGGTGGTCTTCATCAGAAACTCGAGGACCCTCCCAGCTCCACTGGTGCCGCTCCATGTAGGAAAGGACACAAAGGAATCTGGGCTGATGAAACTGGTCGCCTCTCCATCGCCAGCCTCAAATTCGGCGCTGCAAGATTCCTTTGTGTCGTGGCAGTCCGTCAGCGCCGATTTCAGGATGTCAAAACTGTGGGACTCAAACTTGACGTCGGTCATGCAGCCTCGGAACGGCGGGATGGCGGTGCTGAGGTAGGGGGTGTCGAGCTCCCCCGTACCACCCAACCAGACTCCCAGATCTATGTTAAGCTCCTCCTCCCCTCCAGAGACAGGGGTGTCTGTGGAGAAGAGGTCATCGATCGTCATGGTGATTTTGGAATCCTGCAGTGTGATGGACACTTTGTGCTCCATCAGGTTGTTCAGCTGGACTCCCTGGGAGGAACTCAGGGTCATGTCACCATCTCCCATGTTTATCCGCACCTGCAGGAAGACAAGAAGAATACATCCTAATTAATTCAAACTCTGCAAGGCTTTCTTTTTTTTTAAATTTTATCCCACGATTTTGTAACCCAGTTTTCTTTTCACCCAGTGCCAATTATCTAATGTAATCCTGGGCGCTACACTTCCTCTGCCAACCTGGGGAGGCAGCGGACTGACCTCATGCCTCCTTCTATGCATGAGGAGTCCAAGCTGCTTCTTTTCACCTGACAGAGGGGAATTTCCCCGGCCGGACGTAGCGCGTGGAAGGGACACGTTATTGCGACCAGTTCCTTTCCCCTCCATCAGGCGCCCCGGCTGGCCAGGGGGAGGTAGTTTTTTAGAGACCAGGATTACGGCATGTTTTTGTGAGGGTATCTACCCTAGGGGACACGGGGAGAACTCCACACAAAAAGGCCTTCTATTATATATTATGCTACAGTAACAAGTGAGTTATGTATTTCCATAGCTTAATGTTATAAGTCTATAAAGGTAGGATTTACGTATCGTGTGTTATCGCGCTGGTGAATCAAAAACATTTTCTGTAGCCTTTCCATTAACAAAGAGATGGAGGCTGAATTTATTGATTTACATCACATTGATCCCTTTTACTCCAGCAAGCTTTATTTCACCTGGAGTGAAAATGTTAAGTGCTCTGAACCAGAAAATGTACCCTTATGCCGTTGAAAGTTACCGAATTGAAAAAGTTCAATTAGTTTGAACAGCTCTGAAAATGTTACTTTATATCATGAAAAACTAGAGAGATTTATAGATTTTTAATCTCTCTTAGTCTTTTACAGAAATACTCCTGGGAATTGGAGCTTGCTCCTCCTGCAGTGCCATGCTCATGGGTACCTCAGTTATTGAGAAGGGAGATTATTTTCATTAACTTCTTTTCCACAACAATATTTTCCTAGTTGTTCATGTGCATTGAACTGGCATGTCTGCTCAAAAAGCGGCCTCTGCAACATCAAGGCTACCACCACCCTGTTCTGTGTTCATATATCATCCACGCTCTTCAAGACTGTGGGAACAGCATTCGTTTAAGATGAATGTATACTTTGAAATGTCAGATGAAAGTGTCTCTTAAAAAAGGAATGTACTCTATGACTAATAATTTAATAATGCATCATTTTTCATGAGATCATACATTATGCTTCCCTGCACTTAGATCAAAGTAGAAACAAAGGAACAAGGTCATGAAGTCCATACTTTCTCCTCATATGTATGAGACCTTGCTTAATTATCAATGTAGACGCTGACGCATTTCCCCTTTTTTTTTACAACAGCACATACAGTGTGATGCAAATTCTCCCCCTCACTGCTCTCAGACGTTGTGAAACAATTACTTATTGAATTAAAACGTCACAGTCCTCGTTCCATTCAGGCAGAAGACAGCGAAGACACCACAGCAAAGCAATTTAGCACATCTTCAGAAGGACACCTAAATGGGATCTGTCACATGCAGATACTGTAAGAGTGCTCAAATGTTTGACGTGATGAATAATACAATCAATCACAATGAAGACACACACACCCCTCCCTATAGCCCAACATCTGTTGTACTGCTTATTTAGGATGTCTGGTACTGTAGGCAGTGGTGAAAAGTATATATACATTGACTCAAGTACTGTTACTTAAGTAACATTTTGAGATACTTTTACTTTACTGGATAATTTCCAATTTCCAATACTTTTAACTCTACTCCATATATCTCAGATCCAAATACTTTTTCTCCACTACATTTATTTGAAAACTTTAGTTACTTGTTATTTTGTAAATTTTGATTTGTATTACAAAACATACATTAGCCACTTCATTTAGGCCATTTGAAAATAGCCGATCTACAAGCTCAAAATGCATTGTGATGCGACGCATTGTGAGCTTGTAGATCTGCTGATTTTCAAAAGATTTGTATACATTTGAAAACTTGCATAATACTGAATAATGGTTACTTTTACTTTTGTACTTTAAGTATATTTTGATACCAATACTTTTGTACTAGTGTATTTCTACATTGGGGTATTGATACTTTTACTTAAGTAAAACATACGAGTACTTTTTCCACCACTGCATCAAGAGGTGTTTTCCTGTGTTTGGTCTGGATAAATGAAAAGAGATTTACAATAGCTGCTGTCTGAGCTCCATTCCATTAGAAATGTGGGATATACCCCCCCCCCCCCCCCCACGCACGCACGCACACACACACACACACACCCTTTTTTAAAGGAGAGACACTAAAACTCCCCTCAGTCCCCACAGTTATATTTCATATCTGATGTATGTGAAACAACAGTGAAGAACAAATCAATGGAGTTTACAGTATAAGACAGCTTTTTCATCATGCTAGTCTGCCATTGATTCACCCTATACATTTTCTACCACTTTGAATATTTTAAAGCATGTGACATGATAAATATACACTGTTGTATATATCATTTTCTGGAACACTCATGACACGCTCCATATATGGCCAGTACAGAATTCATTCCATATGCTGATCTGACCCCCCATGCGCAGCAGTTTGCTGTCACCCAGGCGGATGCGTGCACCAAATGGGGAAACTCATTTGCTATACTGTACCGGCCCAAATACCCCATGCGGCGCACGTGGAGCTGCTTTTCCATGTAAAATAATACAGGCTAATTATGCCACAGTATCAGACTTTCCCACCCGAGTAGATTGAGGAGGTATTTTCTTTACGCTAATAGCCTCTGCTAGTAATTAACTTCAGTCACAAGAGGATTACTGTATAACACACTTCCATGAGATGACAGTTTAAAACTGTTGCAAATGTTAATGTTATATGGTCTGCAGTGAATGATTTTGTTGTATTGAAGCTATACATTAGTATCTTACGGCCGCTACTGTACATATGTTCATGTACAACTGTTTTATGAGCATGGGAAAATTTGTTGAAAAAAAGTGTTTTTTTATGTTGCTCAGAGACTAGACCATAATACTGCCCGAGGCTTAAATTTGTAAGAGTTACAGGGAAAGTGCTTCACAGGAAAGTGATTATGTCTGTTTATTGCTGAAGTGCACATCTAACTATCTATTATTGATAGACATAACATGGCATGATTGAATCGACTTATCAGTGCCTCCATGGACTACTTTCTCAGTTTTAAGCTGCCTGCTTTTGAAATTGGTTTCTGTTAATGTGTTTGCTTCCATTAACGTGTGTTTTTTTTTTTTTTTTTTTAGCTATTTTGTGATTTATCATCTTTTCAACTCTCTCTGAACGGACTGGAAAGCACTTTGGATTTAAAACCGTATCACTGCCACCTGGTGGACGCAAGTGCCAACGCTTGACTGCTGACCCGGATCTACTTGGTTTTAGTGTGATGCGCGTCCGGTTTTAGATGCTAAATAATTAGCGTCAGTGGCAGGCTAGCGAGCTAAAATGAGGCCATCCTTGCTCTAGAAAGCGACAATGTTCCAATCGGGATCACCGGACAATCAGAAAGACCTCAGAACATTGTGCGTTTTGTCAAAACCATGGAGAGCGCCAGAGCGGTTGTTGTGTTGGGAAATTACGGGAACTTGCCCGTAAACCTCAAGTTTAGTGGGCATATACATGCATGTAATATACGGTAATATACAGGTGTGATGGTACAATTCGGGTTTACGGGAGTTTGTTGGAAAGATTAACGGGAGTTTCCTGTAATATACACATCCGTATTCCAAGCTTTTTGCGCAGTGACATTGTAATGCGGAACGTTCCACAGGCTGTGTAGTTTTCTACTGACCTGTAACTTCCCATTTTGGAGTTCCAGAAACAGGTAGTCTTCCATGCCGGCAGCCAATAGGAGCAGTCCGCTCCGTCGGCTGGTCTTAAACTGCACGGACAGCTGGAAGGTGGAGACATCTTGGACGGACTGTATTCTGCAGTAGCTGTCTCCGAAGTAGGACACTGTAAAAGAGAAGAGCAAGAAGAGGTTGAAGAATAGCAGCAACACAACAAAATGACTGGATGTTGAAACCAGTCTGATCCGTCATGATCAGATCAGATTTTCCCCTAACTTTAGCCACAAGAGCATTATTGTGCAACTTAGTGCCGATATAGTAATTGACATAACGTGAATTTAAAGAGTTAATAATGTACCGGTATTAAAGATTCACAGAGAAAGATGAGATGGACACATCCACCCTCACACGCATTCACTCACACAAACACAGACAATGTACACAGACCTAGTACATTGCCTTCCAATTCAAACCTTGCATTTGTCAGCAAAGCAAACTGTAATGTTGTTGATTTGCATATTTGCATACTGTCTGCCACCACACAATAACTTTGTGTTTGTGTTGTAGAAGTATGCTGAACTAAATATTTGTTTGTATTTGTCGAATCCATCTCTCACAACCACAGACACTCAGCAGTCAGCTAGTTCTAACTGTGCTGAAACAGCCAAAAAAGGGGAAATAAAAGACATCTGCTTTGTCTTCAGCCTAATTCATGCTGAAACCACAGCCAACTCGATGGGATTCTCATGTATATAAGACTGAAGAAACCCATTAGACATGGCCGTTCCCTGCACTCTCACGTTAAAGAGGGAAACTTAGCTCGAGCTTTGCCTGCTGCATTTATCAGTCCTCCTCCAGCTGCCTGTTCCTGAAGAGGAGCTCTCCTCGCCTCAAAAGGGATTCTCTCACAGAGACATCAGTCATTAGCCCTCCAGAGGCATCTCGTATAGGCCTGGGAGGATTTCCCAGGCTCAGCTGAGCCGGGATCCGTTTTGACCATATGCAAATTCAGCCACCTGTCTGCCTGCCTGCCTGCTCTCCGGAGCTGCCCCCTCCTTCTTAAAAACATGTAAATCCTTTCAGGAGGAAGTTGATTTGCCATGCGCACACACGTGCATGCACGCACACGCACACACACACACACACACACACACACACACACACACACACACACACACACACACACACACACACACACACACACACACACACACACACACACACACACCAGAGCTCACGCTTCAAAATTAAATTGGAAGACCTCCAGGACCTTGGCCACGATACTGGCCAAGAGAGACAGATGTAGGAGGATGGGGGCTTTCCGCCCAGCCAGGCCGCCACCCCACTTGCCCTCGCAAGGGCGAGAGTTAAAGCCATGGGGATTTAAGTGAAGATGGGAGAAGGAGGAAGACACTTGAGCCACATGATGGTGGACGGCACTACACGGGTTTTAGTGCCGGCGGAAAGAGAGGCGTCGCTCTGTCCCATTTAGAACATTCCAGTAAGGTCGCACAAGGCCGAAATGTTCCCCGCAGCACCAACATACTATATACAGTTGCAGCCAGAAGTGGCAAGGACATAAGCACACAAGTCACTACAAGTCGTCTGATATTATCCAACTCCATTGGTCTAACAATGCAGTCATTTGCATGCACGCAGCTATAAAATGATGAAGCATTCCCTCCCTCCACACTGTGTGTGTGTGTGTGTGTGTGTGTGTGTGTGTGTGTGTGTGTGTGTGTGCGCGCGCGTGCATGTGCGCGCGCGCGTGTGTGTGTGTGTTTGTGTCTTTAAAAGGGCATCCTCCTCAGTGTTAAAACAGAGTGTAAGAGAGTGTCAGTGTGTGTTGTGTGTGTCTATGTTTCAAAAGGGCATCCAGGCAGCATCTGTGTTTTGTCCCTCCTGAAGCCTCATACTGCCATGCTTCATGATCTCCGCCCTGCAGAGACGGCATGGTGCCCTGTAGAGACGGCATGGTGCCCTGTAGTCCTGTACCGCTGTGTCCTTCATGATCTCCGCCCTGCAGAGACGGCATGGTGCCCTGCAGAGACGGCATGGTGCCCTGTAGAGACGTCATGGTGCCCTGTAGAGACGGCATGGTGCCCTGTAGAGACGGCATGGTGCCCTGCAGAGACGGCATGGTGCCCTGCAGAGACGGCATGGTGCCCTGTAGAGACGGCATGGTGCCCTGTAGAGACGGCATGGTGCCCTGCAGAGACGGCATGGTGCCCTGCAGAGACGGCATGGTGCCCTGCAGAGACGGCATGGTGCCCTGTAGAGACGGCATGGTGCCCTGTAGAGACGGCATGGTGCCCTGCAGAGACGGCATGGTGCCCTGTAGAGACGGCATGGTGCCCTGTAGAGACGGCATGGTGCCCTGCAGAGACGGCATGGTGCCCTGTAGAGACGGCATGGTGCCCTGTAGTCCTGTACCGCTGTGTCCCGCAAATGAACCCTCCCTACTGTACCTCCGCATCACGCCCACATCTGCAACAAACAACTCACGCGCCGGGCAGCAAAAAAAGTGAAGTGAAAACACGGCCGTTTAGATGTCAGCAAAGGACGAGCAAGCGGCAAAGCCTTTATCATTCCGCCCATGCTTTTGTGATTATACTAAGAGGCATTTTCCTGCATGCCTGCTCGCCTTCGTTTCCAAGGCTGTTTCTGTCATGAGCAAAGTCAGTGATGTACAGCACTCAGCTGTACAGAGTACATACGTACACACGCACACGCACACACACACACACACACACACACACACACACACACACACACACACACACACACACAGAGTCGGCTCCAGCTCCACTCTTCTCTCCTCCGGGTCAAACAGCCATGCTGTGGGTGACAACCTTTCATTGTCTGAACGATATGGACGATTAACTTTGCTGTTCTCACATGTCTGATGACACGTGGTGCATAATTCAATAGCTATGAACATCATAACTTCTAACTTAGCCACTGTGAGCAACATAGCATGAATAGAAATTCATCCTGAAATGCATAAAGAAAGCCCCACTGGAGTGTCTCGTATCAAACCGGTGTGGGGAGATCAGAGGGACAACGCAGCCGTTGTCTTGTATTATTGAATTAAATGATGGTGCGGTTGCACATTACACTGTGAAATCCTCAACGTGTAACTTAACTCTGGGAGTGTACAAATGGAACCAAATGGATGGCAAGGGTTCCATTTGTATACATTCCCAGAATTCCAAATGGATCAAATGAACACTAAGGATTTCCCTGTGTGTCAACATCTGAATGCTCCGCCAAAGACATCTGGGCAGAATGAGAACTCAAGTTACTGTACACTTACTGTACCGTCCAGAGTGTTCTGGGTATAGGATTAGGTTCAATAAGGAGGCCTCCCAAATACCACGCTATAGCACTAATTGCACAGGAACCTCCGAGCCCGAAACTCAACGAGTACAAACATAAAGTGAGAGACAATAGAAGGATCTATTCTTAATGGCAATTTCATTAACAAAGGAACTTCGCAATGAACTTCATGGCACTTAAGCTGCCCGGCTTTTGTTGGATTGTTCACCGAGTTTGGGGGGTGGGGGGGAGTGGGGGTGTAAAACTGCTGATGGGAAGCAGCAACACCAATACGATTCTGCCTGGGGGATTTTCTGCCTCGAATTGAGCTTCTCTGCCTTCCCAGCACATGCCTGCAGCAAGGACGGAGGAGGTAGTTATTTGTAATGAGATACAGGGTCTTGCTCTCTCGGTCTACCTGGAGCTTGGATTCATTAGTGGGCAGGCTAAGCTGCGCGCTAAGCTGTGAATACATGAGCTGAAAAGGGGGGGGGGAGAGAAAAAGGAAAAAGGATGATCTTGCTTAGTGCAAAATGTCTCCCCGATTTCACCGTCCATTTGCGTTTCATCTTTCTCTGTGGGTCATGGACACGGACGCTGAGGTTTAATCTGCGTCGGTGGGATCTCACGTTCAGTTACACAAGCTGAGAATCACACCGAGATGACGAAAGAAACAGAATTATTTTACTTTGTGAGTTGGGTGAACGGACTATGCATTGGTCTTAGTGACACTGGAACAGACACGCACGCACGTGCGCACACACAGACACACAGACACACACAGTATAATAGAGGAACGGCAGGACCTCACAGAAGGAGCACAAAGGCAACAGAAGAGCTTTTCGAAGAGCTAATTTCTCTTGGTGACATACATTGGTGCAGAGAGGTACAGGCTGCTGCTTGTACACAACTTTACGATTCACACACACAGTCAGAGGTACAACAAGTGTTCACAGAGCATCTTTGAAGGACAAAACCATAACCTTATCCCGACGGCATCAGTGTGATCTGTTATGACATACTGGGTTTAGGGACAAAGGACCTTCAGGACAGTGCAGTATAAAACACTATAGTCTTTCACCTTAAAGGACTAGTTCACCCAAAAAAACTACATACCCAATGAAGCCTTGAATTCATGGAGATTTTTTTGTGGCATTCCTAAGCCAATAATTTGATACTTAAGTCTCCTACTGGCCGTCGACCCGGTTATCAAATTATTGTCTAAAAATAACTACAGTATGCATCAGCCGACATAGCTTCATTCACAAGCCTTGCATGATGACATTCAAATCGTACACCCAACAATACCCCAACAGCTATAATTTCCTTTAAATGAGCTCTTCCAATGTTCAAGATAGCTTTAACCACTGAAACCCGCCTAAATACTTTGGTGACTGATGAGTCCCCCGGCCCGGGGGTGTCTTTCTGGCCCCCTCCTTTTCCCCTCCAACCCAAATATTTTGATTAGGGATGTGCCGATAGACTTTCTTTGTTTCCAATCCGATCCCGATACCACAGTTTCTGTGTTACCGGTACCGAATACAGATACCAGAGAATAACATAGAATAATAAATGCAGAATATAGGGGGACACCTAGGGATCACATGGTTAAGCTAAGCTTAAAGCTAAGATAAGAGAGAGCGAGCAGCTGACCTGCCATTTAAATAAGGCTTCCTTATTTCTAAGAAAAATATGGAAGGTGCAGAAAAAATATCACTATATAAGTAGTATTTTTGTATATTAACAACCTGTACAATATACTGTACATGAGCTGTTTGTGTGTCCCTCATTGAACTGATAAGGGACATGACTTTTAGTTTCCAAATACGATTCCTTATTTCAAGGGACAGTTGGCAACCCCAGCAGCTCCAGACTCCCACTGCAGAGGTAAATAAATAACATGCAGCATTTATCAATTTTTTAAGAGCTTGGGGTATTGCCTTCTGCAAATCCTGCACTATAATCCCTTGCTTTCTATAGCTTGTCGTGACCCATGTTTACCGAGGATACACCAACACACAGCTATTGCTAAGGGCATGTCCTATGAGGCAATAAATTATTCGTCTCGCATATTAAATCCACGCATACATGGGGTATGCCTATGAGCAAGACACTGCCTTGCACATACATATTAAAGTAAGCTTCTCGGTGCACCGGATCAGAGAACCAAATTAATGTGATACTGGTGTGATGGCAGTCTGGTGACAGGGAGGGGAGATAGGGGAGTCTGCAGCAAGAGGCGAGCATCAGTACCTGTCAGTTATTGTTGTCTCTATTCCCACTGGGCCTAGCATTGCTGCCCACCGGCTATGTCCAGCTGCGTGTGTGTGTGTGTGTGCGTTTCACTGTAGTCGCTATAGCTTATGTATTGATCCAGTAGGATTTCGTGTGTGCGGCCGTGTGTGCATGTTTCTCTGTGTGTGTCTGTTTATCCCAGTGTGCTCAATTGATCTGACTTACAGTCTCTGTTGTCTTTAGTGCCTGTTCCCCCCCTTCCACTGTCCTTCTCTCCTCTCATCTCCTCCCTTCCCCTCTCTCTCTCTCTCTCTCTCCCCCTTCTTCATGCTCCCTCTGTCACACTGGTTTATTGTGCGTCTTTCGAGGAAGAACGCTGGTCGTCGTCCAGTGCAGATGGCCATAATTTGATGACTGGCTGAGCTTGTATTTATAACGCTTGCAGGAAACTTAAGTCTCCATCTCCCCCCAAAAGGACCGAATGAATTCCTCCCTTGTCAGTGGCCCCCAGCCCCCCAGCCCCCCACCCCTCCAAGCTGTCTTTTGGTCTCTATCAAGCAACACATGTCCGGAAAAGCTATAGGGAGAGAGGAGATCAGGAGAGATGGAGATTGAGAGAGCAACCGCAGAAGGAGAGGCCAAGAGATCTGGAGAGGCTGGGGTGAATTTGCTGTCCTGTGACTCTATCTGATGCATACGTGCATCCATCTCTGTCTTTTTCTCTGCATGCGTGCGTGCGTGAGAGCATGCATGTGTGTCTTGTGTCTGTCTGTGTGTGTGTGTGTTCTGTTGCCATGGTAACAGTTGGCCTAGTAGCCAAACAAACTATGAAGATCCTGGTTGAGCCTCGGTCTGCTTGACTATAAATAGTGTGGTTATGTTGGTCATTTGTTTCCCCTTGCTGGACAGTGCCTTCTACACAGCAGTGGCATAATGACTTCTGGATGTAATTATGTGAGGGATAGGGTGCTGCTATCCAGAGATAGAATTGGAGAGCTGTTTAGAGGCATAATAATGACATTTACCGTATGGCAACACAGTAATTACTGTGACAAGCAATTATATCTCCTTCTCCTGGGTTATGAATGAGCAGAAACAAGGGTCAATGGCAATTCTGTATGTAATAGAAATTGGGGTCTGCAGCCGTGAAGGTTCCTGCAGCGTGGGACATGGAATATTGATGCAGTTACAGTACAGTTATAGTTAGCCTGCTGTGACAAAGATTGTAATACAGTAGTTAAATGTAGACACTATAGAGTGTCGAAGTCCCGCCCCCTCGAGATTATAGAAATATTGACAGCCAAGAAAAATCCATCAGAAAGGCGTCTGGAACACTCGCCCTCGGAAAGTTGACGAATTATTACGTATACGAGACGATTTAGCCATGGTTCACATGGCGCTCGTCTGTCATGGCGGAACTTCAACCTGTTTTATGCACTTTTCCCATTTAGAACGTTAACGTCTACATACAGTACATGTTCAGATTTCAAATATAAAGTGCTCGCCCCAGAGCCACGGATGTAAAAGTACCCGTGTCTTCCGCATTGTTCAATAAAAAGAGTTTTATTTTATCAGAGTTATAATGCACCAACCGATAGGGGCGCATAGTTGAAAGAGCATGGCCAGAAACTGATTAAACATCGCTTTTTATTGAACAATACGGAAGATACCGGTACTTATTCCTGCCCTAGCAGACTTGTAACATCCATGGCCCTGGGGTGAGCACTTTAGATTTGTAATCGGAACTGGGACTGTAAATGGAGAATGTGCGTAAAACACTTCAGTCCAGGCCAGAGCTCACAGCGCGTTGCGAGTTTTTAGGTTTTTAGTTTATGCTGGGGACCTGGGGTTCAAGTGGTTTATAGTCAGAGTATCCTTATCTCTTTATACTTTATTGCATGCGTCAAGTTGCACAAGCATTAACCACCACTGAAATCGGACATCAATCTCCCTCCATGTTACAAAACATTGTGTTACCGCGGCACAGTGTTTACTCGCCTGGTAGAGACACTCTATAAATATGATCAATTAAACTTAACGTAATATCAAAAACCAACGGACATTAAGTCATCAATAATGTTTATAGAACACATTGTAGTGAATTCTAAGTAGTTTAGAGACAGTTGGAACTGGGCACGGAGCCATCGTTGTGCGGTCGAAACCGGTAGCCTACTTGGAATTCACTAAAACATGTTCTATAAAAATCAGATGATTAAAGGCGTTTTACATTTTATATATTATGTTAAGTTTCAGTGATCATATAGAAAAGTGTCTCTTACCATGCCACGCTGCCACTCAAGTGACTACTGGCCAATCACAGCGCATCTTTTCCTGGACTTATCAGACCCAAACATGCGCTCTGTGATGCACACTCATGCTTCCGCGGTGCTTCGCAAGGAATCTCGGGAATTTTTTGCCCTCCCTTGAGCACATACGCTCCACAGCCGAAAGGGGCGTCTACCTTTATATGTCTATGACTGTAGCTGTAGGTATAGGTGACACAATGTCAGCCAATCAGGAGAGACCCATTTTGTTCCAGTTCCAATTGTGTCACTTCCAATTTCACATCCTGACCTGAAAATGCTTTTTTCTGTTTAAAAGAGCTGGAAAGACGAGACTCCTGTTACAGAACAAGATACTCAATTATTATAAAAATCAATTACCCTACCTTTAAGTGTATGTATATAGTAGTGAATGGCCCTGGTCTATGAGAGTACGTGCAGTGACAAATACCCCCCCACGCTTCCCTCCTCATCTTTGACAGTGTCTGACACCTGTAGCCTACTAAAGACGACTAAAATATTTTATTATTCCGTTTTGGTCATAATATGTATAATATTGTCATAATGTCATTGCAGTAAAACTAAATTAATATGTCAACAAGGCAGCTGTGTGTCTTTTTTGCATCGTCCAGTAATGATCCACAGAAACATTGTTAGCAATGGCGGAAAAACAAAGTTGTGTATAGTTCTCGAGGCAAATATCCAGTCCAGTGAATAGATGGATATCTGTAGCCTACTAACAAGTTTCATAGCATAGAAGTTTTAACTTTTTAAGCTGTTTAACATTTTGACCATAAATTATAGCACCCCCCATCAGGTACTTTGGGGTCATAATAGCTGCGTGAATAATTTGCACACAACTTCCTGATGATAACGCCACGTCTGTAGCATTTATCAGCTCTTCAGGCTTGAACCCTAATTGCTGTCAACGAGGAAATTAAGTGTGGACCAAAAGGTATTCCCACCTCAATTTGGGGAGGGAGTTGGCTGAGAACACGGCATGTGCTGCTGGCACGCGTCACTCTTATTGGTACGCAGCCGCATTAAACTGAAAGTATAGATTACCACCTGGTCTTTAATCAAACACAATCTTTGACAAACATTGTTTTTGACACCCTGTTTAGCCCATGGCTGCCTCAGCCCTGGCTGCAGATGAGGACTGGCCCTTAGTTGGATAACCAGAGCATTCAACAGCGAAATCCCAGGAAATAATCTGCAATATATTTACTGTACTTTTGATGTATCTGTAGACAGCTTATGTCTCCCAAAAAACACACACACAACACACACACACACACACACACACACACACACACAAACAAAGTCAAAGTCATACGATTTGTCACACACGTTACCGCAGTGAAATTTGTTCTCCGCATTTGACCCATCTCTTGGAGCGGTGAGCCGCAGCCAAGGAGCGGTGAGCTGCAGCGTGCGCCGCGCTCGGGAATCATTTGATTAGTAGATTTGACCCCCCAATCCAACCCTTGATGCTGAGTGCCAAGCAGGGAGGCAATGGCATTGGGTCCCATTTTTACAGTCTTTGGTATGACCCGGCCGGGGATCAAACCCCGACCTCCCAGTTTCAGGGCGGACACTCTAACCACAAGCCCACTGAGGTGGTCACACACACACAGCCTTCATCTCCTGGTGTCACTATGGAACAAATGTCATATTTGTAACTAGTTAAGCTATCTTGACCATTAAAATTCTTGGATGATGGACAAATGTCTGCACAACCAATTTCATTCAAGGGCTAGCTAGCTAAGGGAATTACAGATCCTGGACAAGAGACATCACTTTCTTGCCAGACTGCAATGCACTATAATAAACCTGAATTGAAATTAAATTTGAATTGAATTTATGAAAACATGTAGTCTGACTCTGACTGACTAACGTATTTGTTCGCTGTCTCAACTGTGAATATTTCATCTAACCACTTTAATTCTGGAATCCCTATTTTGGACATGTCATATTAGGCCAGTATTTTCTAAGGCTTTTAACAATTGTCAGCATTTAATAGAAAATAGACGATCATGTTGTGAGCTTGAAGATCGGACATTTCTGACAAAATTGAGTAAATGTTTTAATTTTTTTTAAATAGGGCTTAAGTGGTTCATGAATTGAATTTGTTTCTTGAATATCCGCCTTGTTGTGAGCATGTTTTTCAGCTGTAGGCAGCTTATTGAACTTGATCTTATTATAATCTTGATGTCCAATGTCGTTCACATTAAAAACCAAAGCGTTTCTGTGACTCTGTATGTTTCCAAGGTTCAATCAAATTCACTTTGTAATAGCCTACTGCTGAAGAAGTGATAACCATTCTCGAGGCTCTAACAGCTTCACCAGTCAATGTTTGATTGGCCAAGCCGTTTTACCTGTCCTGTAGACTGCAGTACTAGTGTTAACTGAGATTAATGAATGTGTGACCAAACTGTAAGGCCTCTCTCAGCTCACTGGGACTTCATTTGTATTCAGTAGATTCCCCTTTCCTTCTAATCACAGCTACACTCAGGGTGTGTCATCCAGCCGCTAATCACAGCATATACTGGCGGCAGTTAAAAGAAGAATATGTAGGCCTACTGCTGTACAAAACCACCAAGCAAAAAACAAAGTAGTGAACTATCACTTTTAAATAGTAACCCTAACCCTGTCAGTCAAGTGACTACTGACTACATACATAGAGAACATAAGAGCAGTCAATGTGATGAAAAACAGTACTTTGAGGAACCTACTGTATGGTGGGTTGAACCTCAGTATCCATTAAAACCTAAAGAAGAAGCCTGACATGATCCTGCCCACAAATGTGGTATACATTTATGACCAGTGGTTAGATGTTAGATGGATCTTGGAATCTTGTCTGTATTTTGGTCCATTTGAATTGTGTTCTTCAAGAAGCGTAAGTGGGGCACCATAGCATGACACAGGCAAAGCGTTGTGGTATATAGTGGAAAGTATGTTATGCACTGTAGTCACATTGTTTTGGGGTCCATATTTTTGTCCGTATCTAAAACCTTCTCAGGACTTGAAAAGGCTGCTGGTGCCTGGTAGTATAGTTGGATGAGTTGAATTATAAGTTGTTGCATTAAAACAACTTAGACCCTATAAGTCATTGACCTGTCTTTATGCCTAGAATGCCTATAGAATAGGGACACTTGGGTTTATCTGGCTAAGCTAAATTTCTTGTCCCTCGCACGATGGTTCCACTTGTGGAAAACAAAAAGAAAGATATTTAAGCTAAAAAGCCAGCTAGTTGTTAGCTTGAAAATCTAGTCCTTCTTTGGCAAGCGACCGTGCAAAAGGAGAATACATTTGGCATGATCCCTTGTGCATTCCTTGTAGGCCTATGCCTGTGTTTTGTTTCTCTGTTCTTTCAGAGGGCCGTCTGCACAACTTCCACAACACGTAGTGTGCGACTGCGCGGACGTGAAGCTGCCACGCAGACACGGGCCTTCATAAACAGTCCCTCTGTGAATACAAGGGGGCCCTGCATAGGAAACGACCACTATACAAGCCCTCACATGCTGCTATTAAACGATGTGCAAGGGGTGCAAACCGCCATGCATTGGCTTTAGCATAGCGCTGCTTGTTTTAAAGTCCACCCCGGGGACTCTCACCGCCACTGTCTTTATAGAGGAACTGTTTTCCTTTGACATCATGACATCATTATTTCTGTTTTTCTTTTCACAGTCCGCACTCTGCCTGCCTCCTCCATCCATCCACAACACCCTGCGTGTGCTTTTGAATGTCGCCAAAGCTGAGGGAAGCGAAAGTGGCACGATACAATACACACAACTGAATGCGCGCACGCACGTGCGCAGTGCGCACACACACACACACACACACACACACACACACACACACACACACACACACACACACACACACACACACACACACACACACACACACACACACACACACACACACACACACACACACACACACACACACACACACACACACACACACACACACACACAAACAGGAGTCCAGTATAGTGGCCTAGCAGGGGGCTGCCTTCCACAGGCAATAATTAAAACGTTTCAGCTCTGTGTGCAACCGAAAGGTGGAGGTGGTTGGGGGGGGGGGGGCGCGTAAAATTATGACCTTCCCTGTAAAAGAAAAAGAAGAGTGTGGTGTAAGTCCAGCTGTGAAAATGGAGCTGTGAAGAAAAGGGTGCGAGGGAAGGAGAGCGAGAGCATGGAAAAGAGGTAAAAGGAAAGAAAGGACCTCTGTTGTCTGAGAGTTGAGGTTTCGCTTGATGAGAGAGAGAGGAGGACTGAAAGAAAGAGCTGCCTGGCTTCCATTCAGGGCACAAAGGAAAGGAAAACCTCGCCATTTTCTGGGGAGGAAATACAAATGTTTTGCAGCAGATTTATTAAATTTCAATGGGGGTTTGTGGAACGCGCGGGCTTATGTATACTGTTGTTGAGGTTTCCAAGGACGTTTCAATGTCACAGGGTGGCCATGTTTTCCTCTTCTGCTAACATTTCATCTTGTTTCAACGTTGGTACCTTACAGTTACATGATGTACAGTGATGCAGGACACTGAAATTCAGTCACAAAAGACGCACAGCAAATACTCCAAATCTAAGGGCTAAGTTGAAATTTGTGTTAAAAAAAGAGAGGATCAGAGCGCCTTGGTGTGTGTGCAAAGAGGCAAGTCTGTCTGACAAACATAAACTATAACGTTTATAGGTTGCAGGCGTGGGGAAGATTGGATTAACATCTCTGTGTCTGAACAGGAAATCAGGCGAGATCAAGAGGAGGTCAAAGGTCAGAGGCGAAGAGGTATAGACCACACAGCATCCAATAACATGCCTAGCCTGGGAAAAAAAAGGTAGGCACTCCCCATTTTCATGTCAGATTTATGTTTTAGAAACTCGGCAGGACAGCACCCCACACACACACACACACGCAGACACACACGCGCATGCATTCACATGGCCTGTACGCAGATGGCTGCCAGTGAAAATACGCTTGTTGGCTGTGCTTCAGATTCATGTTAAATTGACCGAACTGTAACTCACTGTAAAGCACGAACAGGGGAAAACCTTGCTACCGCAAATTAACAGCAACATCACACAATGGGACATTCTCTCCTTTTAAAGGACACGGGAAGCCACATAGGACCTACATTATAATGTCGCCACCCCACAGAGGGATCTGTTTTCCATCAACTTTCATTTCTGCCAAGTGAGCCTCACTTAGCAGGTACTGTAGGCCTACAGTAGCTTTTCTACCTCTTTACCCAGATTACTTTTAGCAAGAGAGGAGATAAGAAGATCAGTCATTAAATCACGGAACACAATTGAGAAGACATTCTATTCAAACTGCATCTGTTCCATCCCGGAAATATTTATAGTTGAGTGAGCCATTTTGCTCCAACTTCAAGGCGCTATCGCAGCCAAAGGGGAAAAAAATCACACCTGTGTGAAGTGAGGGGCACTAATATATTAATGTCTAACTCATGTTGATTAGGTGATGTAATGGTGATGTAAAATAAACGGTGCCAGCACAAACATTAAACGCTATTAACAATAAAGAGACAATATGACGTCGTAAACGACACATTATGACGTAAATTTCCCCTTCATTGTCAATTTGTCAATGCGTTTACTAAACAAACTTTGAACTAAAGACAAACCTGTGTATAGGAGGGAGGGCTAGCGCCCCTCAAATATAATGGTCCTTGCACTGATGATGTCACTCTGCCAATGACATGGTAAAACAAACACAGGCCTCAACTGCAGCATTGTAGTGGCTGCAGGCTCCTGCCACACTTTATGACTGGACCGTACAAAGCTTTCCTCTGTCCACCACCACCTCACCAACGTACGGAGGCTGTCTGCTGCCAATAAGGTCCCGCTAGGGATGTGTATGTGTTGAAATAAGTTCCCCATAACATCAGACGAGTTCCCAATATGTGTACGCATGCCTGCACGCACGCCACACACACACACACACACACACACACACACACACACACACACACACACGCACGCACACACACACGCACACACACACACACACACACACACACACACACACACACACACACATCCAACCCCCCCACCCGCCCCTGTGCTCCCTCCCTGTGCAAAGACACAAAGTAGAATAAGCTTTCATTTGTATGGTATAGATCGACATTTGAAGTGGAATAACATTGGTCAAAGTCAGGCAACTATAGTATGCCACTTATAGAATAGAAACAATTTGCTGCATTATGCTACTGTACCTTCTTGTCCCTGGAGGGGAAACTAGATTATACTGGCTTTGCTCCACACTAGTGTCAGATAATAGCTCCAGGAAATGAGCAGTAGTTAAGCACCAGTAGCGAACTCGCTAGTGTTTACAATAAAAACACTCAAACGGCCGAGTGACAAGGTCTAGTATTCCATCACAACAGCTACTCATTAGCATGTACAATTAGAGCTAATTATTTTAATGTCGGAGGTCTAGGGGTCAGCACACTGAAGTGGGAGACTGCATTATTCTGCTTTTATGCAAACACTGGCTTTGATTAATTTGCTTCATCACGGGGCCTCATTTTCTTACAATAGAGATCATTAAAAAAGCATTTTCAATTGTTCACAATGAGGCTGTACTCATTGCTTTCATGGAAAATACTGAAGTGTGGTAGCACTTTGTTAAGAGGTCACATCATAGCTTTCTATATGCAGACAGACAGACAGACAGACAGACAGACAGACAGACAGACAGACAGACAGACAGAGCCTCCTATATGATTGCGCCCACTGGGCAGCCAGCGCGGACTTGTCTATGGCAGTGCTGGTGATCTGATTGAATGATCCACCTCCAAACAGTCATAATGTATAACATCTCAAGAACAGATTCCGACCGGAAGAGGAGGGCTGAGTGCGGACCAAACGGACCAATTAACATCCTGTTATTCACATTATTGTTTTGCCAATGTGTTCCCACATTGATCATATGTGATAGAATGATGTTGACTCTTACAAAGGCATTCTGTGTGCTCCGTCCACAGCCAGATCAGCTCCAGCAGAGTCCCAGAGAGTCTGCCTAGGCTGCATCCATAAAGCAATAACGCAAGTCAGCTACACTTTTCTCTGACCAAACACGTCTCTCCTCATCTCATTATAGTGTATAGCTTAATTAATACTCCATCGCTCGAGTCTAGGGAATCACTCGCCACTAACCAACGGATCAACGTACTTGTCTCAATGCGACACATAAATGAAGTCTTTACTCTTAAATCTTAACACACACACACACACACACACACACACACACACACGATTCCTCCAGACATTTTCTAACATATCAATAGCTTCATTCAGCGCTCGCCCAGGGAGCTCTTATGACCACAGTTATGAGCACGAGTGCGCGGCATCAGCCTCTACCACCCCACCGCTAATGATCAGCGTGACATTGGGCTTTCACAGCACTGAGTAGCAGATCGCTGCTGTAAATCACTCCAGTCGCGGGACATCAGCAGCGCTGAGGGCGGAGGAGATTTAAGGGCTGCTCCCCAAAAGAAAGCTCTCCCCCCACTGGGGTCCTTTGTGTGCTGTATATTCGCCAGGGGACACGGAATGGAGACCAGGTTTGGGTTGGATATCGCCAGTGACCTATCTTTCAATGTTTGTGTACCATAACTCTCACTCTCACTCTCTCTCTCTCTCTCTCTCTGCATCTCTGTCTCTCATATTACAGTATCATTTATAAAAGTTATGCCATTGTTTGTCATTATTTTACAATTATTGAGCCCCCCCAGTTTTGCACATGTACCTTCACAAGCACACATGCTTAACCACTTGAAAGTGGTATGAATGTCCCTATTCTGCGCTTGCCATGAAAGGCGACCACAAAGAGATATGAGAGGGGGAAAAACGAGGGGACTCAGGATGAAGTCTATAGGGTTTAAGTGGTCAAACAATAAACAATAAAGCAGAGCGTTTCTTATGCAACGGTCTTTGGGTTTTATCAATAACTGTTGGGATTTCTGATCTGTGCCTCACCCCCCCCTCCCCTCCTCCATGGAGGGCAATGGCGACACAGGAGCTGTGCAGTGAAAAGGGGCCTCCACATCCTGCCTTAAACCCAGCTCAGTAAAGTCAGTGTGTGTTTGAGATCAGAGCGCCACATTAGCCTCTGTAATGAGAAACAGCTGAGTGCGTGCGCACGCACGCACCCACACACGCACGCAGGACTGACCCCTAGACTGCATGCGGGCTATGGGAGACCCTCCAGCTCTGAGCCCCCTATACCTCTTACCTCCCACCCCAAATCTGTCCTCTCTTGATGCTGCATGCTGCTGCCTTTTCCAGGTCCATGCCAAACCTGATTTGCTGAGAGTAGACCGACGTTCAACCCCTGCCTCCACCTCTGCTGTGTATAGTTACAGTATACCCACTGCAGTCTGTCTGAGATGAATGCTTATTCCAGACATGCACAACCCAACCCTTACAGCACGGGTGCTTTTTGTATACCATAGATATATACACGTAGATACCGCATTAGCCACTGTTGTTCATTGGAGCGATGCATCAACGCGGCCACCATATGGGCAAGGGAAAACCGTATGCCCTGTGTATACAATACCGTACTATATGTCTAATGAAGCAGGAGGTCTCTATACAAACTAAAATAATCACAACTCGCTGAATTCTCAAACGATTTCCATGCGGTTTGGTTTGTTACAAATGTCAGACATGTAGTTATTATGTTATGGTATAGGATACTTGTGGGGTTTCATATGTTATGCAGATATAGAAACGGTAATGGTTATGAAATGGAAAAAACAAGTTATAGTCTCAGGTAGCCTACTTATATTTGACTCTGGCATATTTCCTGCAGCTATAGTAGTCATGACAAGTTGCCCCTACTAATATGGCAGAGACGTTGACAAACAATCCAGTGGCCAATGTGGCGTCTAAGTATACTGTATGTCTATGGCTTATACAATTGTACACACACAGGAACAAGTGCACGCGTTGTACACGTTTGCTCCACCATTAGTCATCCTTCAACCTGTCAATCATTCTGCTGATCCAGTCACTCCATCGGTGTTGCACACAAACACACATTTGCTGGCACGCACACACGCACACACGGACGGACACACATAGAATAATTACAATTTAGGCATTTAGCAGACGCTCTTAATCCAGAGCGATTTACAGTAATTGAGAACCACACAAGTCATCAAGAATCCTACGTAAGCTAAGAACCTAACATCCGTCTAACAGTGGAATATCTATATAATTAAACTATGCGTATACACTATGTCTACATAAAATGCTATTTAAGTTACATAAGTTGAGCCTTAATACGCCTGTAATGTCGTCGAGGCTATAGGGCAAGTGCTACGGCAAGTGCTACAGGCTAAAATGGAGTCTGAAGAGGTGGGTTTTCAGACTATGACGGAGGATTGGGATTTGGTAGTGAGTCTCTTCATCTCCTCCTCCTTCCCTCCCTCTTTCTCCTCCAGCATGCTCCCTCCTTCCTCATCCCAACTCCTTCCCGCCTTTCTTCGTCCCCTCCCTCCTCTTCTCGGCCCAAAGTAAGCAGCCCTTTAACATGGACGGAAATGGAAAGCCCGGGAAAGAAGGTTTACTTCTTCTAGCTGCTGCAAAACGTATGGCTTAACAGCTACTTTAATGTTCCAGCCTCAGCTCACTTATCCTCCGTCCGTTAGACTTTTCCACAGACAGGCTGAGACCCGCCTGCCCGGCCCGCTGTGGGTTTGGGGTTTAGGTTTATTCGAAAAGGAGCTGGCACAAAGATAGATAGTGTCAATTAGTGTCAATGGAAAATGTCAGTAGTTGGTAGCAGGAGTCAGAGAACACACGGAGGGTGGAGAAGGGTTTGGTTTGGTAATATGCTGTTGAGAAGAGAAGCTGTATTTTGGTTGGGTTTGGATTCGGTTTGGTTTCGCTGTGTGTCAAAAGGCGTACACCAATATTATGGTAGCCAACACAAGGGTTCTATACTGTAGGTAGTAGAAGACAAAGATAACATTAAGGAAAGTGGTTTTGGTTTTGTAGCATTGTTGAAGATTGATTGATAATGCATGGGAAATATCAGTTGAACCTTACCCATGCAGTTCACCCTGGTTATCTGGTATATCATATCTATATCATACTGTAGTAGGCCATCTATCTCTGAAATGTAGCTGACGACAAACTGTAGGTACTACTGAAGTCAAGTAAATATCCATAGTAAGATTGTAGTTATTCCCACAGTGGTTGAGGGTCCGAGGCATACAGGTAGGGTGAACGAGCCCAGCAAAACAATACGATTTGAAAAGGTAAAGTTTTAATCTTTGATCATAAATAAAGACGATGAATGATATGTCCTGCACGGAGAGAGAGTTCAAGAGGTCGTAGAGTAGAGTATACGCCTATTGTTAGCCACTCTTTGGTGAAGCAGGGTGATATTTGATACAATCTCTCCTTGTCTGTCCATTCTTTGTCCCATTACCTCCGTCCTAATTAAATTGTCTGGGTGCAGTGGAATTTCAACATTGCACTCAATACAATAGTTTTCAGTTATTTTGACATTATAAGGACGTAAGCCCATTCTGCTGCCGCTCTCAAACAATACATGTTTTATTTGACCACTTAAATCAGGGGTGGGAAGCATTTCTTTCTCCAAGTAGCCATACTGATTCCATGTAAATGGTGCATTTATATAGAGCTTTTTATCCAAAGTGCTTTTCATAGATAGTGCATTACATTCACACAGCACACACACACAACACACACACACACACACACACACACACACACACACACACACACACACACACACACACACACACACACACACACACACACACACACACAACACACCGATGGCGGAGGAAACCATGCAAGGTACAAACCTGCTCATCGGGAGCAATTAGGGGTTCAGAGTCCTACTCAATACACATTGACAGTAACTCTCCCGGGATGGAACTGGTAACCTCACGGTTCCCATCCAGCCGCTCTACCATCCTCTCTACCCCTGATCCACTGCCGCCCCTGTATAGTGTATATCATAAACATATTGCATTATATGCGTTAAATGGACTCAAGGCAGAATGTTTCACTGTTACATTATAAACATTTAACATTTGAGTACATATGGATGGATGATGGAATGTAGCTATGTACTCAAATGGTACATATTTCTAAGAATTAATTCTAAACTTCTATTTTTGGTTATTTGTCACTCGATATTTGCCTATTATGAGTTATTACATGCCTAGGGAGATTATAGGATTCTAGGGATTAATGGTATTATGGTCTCTGAATTAATCATCTTCACAGTTCCAACTCATACTTAGTCTTACAGATGGAGAAAACATGCAAGGTCTATGACGTCAACAGAGTATAGAGTCTGTTGAATATAAATAATATTTATGTTGGCAAAGTTGACCGAACATGGACACTTTTTTACAGCAACGCCCTGGATCACTCATCCAGTTCCACACACTGGGAGATGCCCAGCACTACCACAGGCTTCTATTGCTGGCCACTGGGATCAGCCCAGTACAGACCACAGTGTGCTAGTGTTGGCCACTGCGTGAGCAGCTCTCCAGACACAATCGAGGGATTAAATATTAAGTGCCTTGCTCATACATTATAGTAGTACGTTGTGAATGAACAACTTAAGCAGTACTGTATGTCATGTGTCACATCGCAACACGTTGTGAGCTTATACCGTATGTATAAGATCGTATATTTTCACTGTTAATTTGGTACTAAAAGGAGTAGGTCATCCAAAACACGACTTATTGTCTATCAATTACATACCCCATGAAGCTGATACCTATTGAATTCACAGAGATTTTTAGATTTTTGTCACATTCCTGAGCCAATAATGTGATGACCGGCCCCGGGTCATCAGTCAGTATGACTATAGGAGTCCAGGAGACTCTTTGAGTCCTCCTCGTTGAGGAGTCCTCCTCGTTGAGGAGTCCTCCTCGTTGAGGAGTCCTCCTCGTTGAGGAGACTCTTTGAGTCGCCTACCGGAGATTCCGCCAGCCATCAAATTATTGTCTCAGGAGGAATGTGACACACACAAAACAAAACAAAAAAATCCATGAATTCATGGGTTGTGAAATTGATAGAAAATAAGTAATTTTCTCAAGTGAACTAAACTCCTATTATAAGTATTTAGTTTAAAAAATACTTTCATTTAAAAGCAAGTATATTATTTCAAGTACAAATTTGACCGAGCAATTTCCACTTACAGTTGAGTAATATTCGACCAGGAGTACGTCTATATACTTTGACTCATGTACTGGAGTTCAGAGTACTTTGTGCACCAATGGTTACTTTCCATTTTCCACTTTTTTTCGATACAGATGTCTGCCATGCAAAATTATGTACCCATGACCTTCTCTGCCATCTGCGACACTTTGCTGCCGCATTCATGTTAATGGTTTAAGCATGCGCTCTAAATTCCCCCCAGGCAGGAAATGAGTGCCATTTCAGACCAATCAGTCAGTAACAGTAGTCACTCTGAGAGGGCCCCGGGGTGGAAATCCTTCCCAAATTGGCCACTAGAGTACAAATCTTTATTATGATTTATATTTTTTACAATGAGGACACTGAAGAGAGACAGGGACACAGCGACATATAACACCCATCCTTCATACGTATCAAACGCAGCATGTAGAGGTTACAGTAGTTGTGTCTGATTCAGGGGTGGGCAACTTTGATGATGGAGACGGCCACTATATTTCCACACTCACTCCAGAGGGCCACATTGCAAGGTAGAAACCTCTCCGAGAATATTTAAGGCCTTGTTATTTAAATGACGGTCGGTTTCAACCCTGACATTTATCAAAGATGCAACCAAATGTACGCCAGGCTCAGCTATTTAAAAATGCCATGCCTTTCACAGTCTGCTGATGGGCACATTGGATGACGTGGGGACCTACAGTATGGCATTTTAGGTACAGGATAGTAGTCAGTTGACCTGTTAGCAAGTCTGAGTAAAAGTCAGATTTAAATTGATTTACATTTTCTTAGTCTTAGAAGCTACAGTAAAAACAAATGGTCCAAAGCCACATGCATGTCAATGGTGTAAACAGCCTGTTTCAACACCGTTTACAGTAATGCTACATGAGTACACATATGTCATCATAACCGCCCCTCTTATGACATCACTCTGGGGACAAATTGTTAGTTCTCGTTAACTCTCTCAAGACAAAGTAGTCCAACAGTTTTATGATCTGTGAGGGATTAAGTACAGAGTACATGGTCTATATGTATTTTGGTGACATGATCCTTTAACCACATGTTGTAGTGAAAAGGTTCCCCAAGGCCCCAAAGGGGGAGAAACAGTCCTAGTCATCACGCAGTGCCTGATAATGGGGTGGTGGTTAGCCTCCACCCCTAAACCTGCACAGCTGGACTATACGTGGGTTTGAGTCCCAACAGAGCCACCACATCCGTGTTGTATATTAGTCATTTGAAAAGTTAATCATTTTAAGTCTACTAAATCTACAGTTGATTTAGTCATCTAAAATGTATTTTGGCAGGCTTTGATGGCGTTGTAATGGCTGATTCTACACTTTTTTTACACCGTTGCATGCTGAAAAAAAGAGGATCTACTATTTTCAGAGTACAACCAATGACTTGTCTTTAAGTTCTACAGGATCTCTTCTTATAGTCCCCTTCCCCTTTTTGTTGGCAAAATTATCAATATTATTTAGTCATAATTTTAGTCTTCATAACTTAGTTTTCATTACGTTTTTCTCGTTTTCGTCAGTCATAGTTTTAGTCGACGATATCAACACTGGTCTCCACCACACTGTTTCACTTCATGCCTTGAGAAAGTAGAAACTTTATAAACACATCTAATGATTGAGATTCTATTTCAATGCCGTTTTACCCAGACCTTATTGCACTGAGACTCAGGGAGACAAAACCATTTAGAGAGAAAGGCTAACAGGTTAGCAGTTTTTTGGGCACGCACGCACGCACGCACGCACACACACACACACACACACACACACACACACACACACACACACACACACACACACACACACACACACACACACACACACACCAATAGCTGAACGATTGAGAGAACTATATTGAGGATAGCAGAGACAAGAGAAAAACAGGCAGGCTCAATCTTCTGTTTTGGTTTAATTCCAAGTGTTAAGTTCTCTGCACACACACACACACACACACACACACACACACACAAGCATGCAATTATATGAACAGAGCACTTCATTGTCTGTGATAGATTGTGCACGGTTGTCTTTTCACCTGGTTGTAATTAATGTGTTCATAATAACGTATTGTACTGTAATTGCGACCACAGGTCACATGTACTATGAAATCCTTCATTTCCCGTCAGTCACTCATTATCCCCATACATGGGAAAGCCCCCATATAAGCCCAGTTCTCGTGGCATCACGTGACATCATCAGGGATGGAGATCCCTGATGTCATAGTTAATGCGACCTGCTTTTGCAATTAAGCCCATATATGGAGATCCCTGATGTCATCAATATTGGCCAGCAACTCTACATCTGACCTCAAACCTCACGCCCTTAGATCTCCATATATGGATATAATGTCAGAACACGTCTGAGCTCTGTTCATTGTTTATAGCCGCCAGCTGTATACAGGCTTCAGCTCTTTATCTCGGGAGGTGATTCATCAGGATCAGAGCTTTCACCCGGATTCACCTTGCTGTCTGGTTCATTGAAACCACCACCTTTGTCTCAGTGGCAATAATAAGAACACAGCTTTTCTTTGTGCACACGCTGCTCTTTTGCATGATGTGCAAAATATTAATCATAAGACCTTCTTATCATTTCCATATACAATAGCCTAACCTATTCGAAGACATGAATGCTGAGGCCGCACCTCCACAGAACAAAATCCATCACACGTTGACCCGTTGGTCTCTCTCAACGTAATACTGATGAATGCAATGTGTCATTGTGAGCATGATATGCTGACACCTACAGTACAGATGGCTCAGATGGCACAGATGCATACATTACGACAGGTAAACACAGTTTAACATAGATGGAAACTGACAGAATGACAGGAATTTGTTTTCGATTGACCAGCAGTGTGCCTTCAGCTATAACCATGCGCTTAATTTATACATGGTGTGAGCTTGTATATATTGGAATATTTTCAGCAAGCAACACCACAATACAACAAAACAAGTCTGTATACCTGCAGGTCTGTCTGTGCTGGTAGCGTCTGTGTGTCAATACTGTATAGTAACTCTGAAACTGCTACAGATCCCATAGCTGTAGCAGTAACTTACAGAGCCCATAGCTGTAGCAGTATGATACTACTCCTATACGTACATTGTGTTCAAGATTTAGTTTTCCATTCCATTTCGTTTCGTTTGGCTTCCAAAGTTTGCAGGTCCTAGGTATGCAACCCGGCATGGCAGACACCTGTGTGCACTATTCTATATTAACTATAATTTCCTCAGTATTAATATATCCTGGATGTTTGTTCAACAAGAGCAAAGATTTACCATTATCAGTCATGATATTCAGTCATGTTGCTGAATAGGATTGCTAATGGTTCTTCAGTGTCACGGTTCACTAGCTGGCAAGATTCAGTAGATCAAATATTTATGTTTGAATGAAGTTGCAGCATCCGCTGAGGTTCCCATGGGCGTCTGGTCTGGGAAGTTTTACATGCATTTAGCTTAGATGAAGCAAGCTGATAAAATAGCAAGTGTTAATGCTCTCAACATCTGCTGACTTTTAATCAGACTGATTTATTCAGTGGGGTGCACCACACTCGCAAATCCTTACCTGTTTTTTTCCTGGAATCCACAATGCAAAACATGTTCGCGCCAATATACAACTATATATAAATTAAAGTAAAAGGTCAACTTGAATAGTCCTGGTGTGTGCTGCGTTCCTCTTGACACATTAATCAGTGTTGTGTTCAACACCACACCCTGCCCTATGAATCTAACTCCGGAAACCACACTTAATGGACTTCTTCCTGACCTGAGTGTTACTAAACAAATACCCAGACTCTATTCTGTCTGAATCAGAGAAGGTATTTGCAGCAGTTAACTGTTGGCTCCTAGTGCACTACTACAGTAGATGTAGCCTAGTGTTGGTAAAAGTAAAACAAACAGTTAGTTCCTTTGAAAAGGACACAGGCAAACAACATGAGCATTAAAGTAGAAACATAAATGAAAAAGCAGCGAGGTCTGTGAACAATTCGCGGTTGTAACAACAAAGATTCTGCCGAGTCACAAATGACCATAGGCCTAATAGTTGAAATGAAGCCTGTTTTTCACAGACTTCAGTGCAGTGACATGGGAATTTCCAACCTTAACGTTTCTGATGCCCCAAGACATTCTTCATCTGTAACTGCACTGTAGACTTCACTAGTACCGCACACATGCTGTTTGACCAAATAAGTTCAGCTGGTTCCAGAGGCACTTGGGTATGTCTGAAGATTCACTGTTTGGTAATGTGATGAGGCTGTTTGTTAAGTCTTAAGAATTTGGAACATTTTAGAAATGCCGAAACCTTCTAAATAGAATATCTTCTACCCGTAACTTTAAACTCTCTCCTGTCCCATCAACGGCATTGTATTTATGGGTGTGGAGCTTGTTTTCAAGTTTTTACCCATTTGCCTGGTTTAGCTTCATATCAGGTTCAAGAGGCATTTACTGGATTGGCTTTGAAGCACAGCATGAAAAATACCATAATATACATTCTATGAGGAAGGGGTTTCCTCATGAGTCTTGATGTCTAAATCTAACAAGGCTGTCCTCACATGCAGGAGGCACAACATCTAATGTTTTCCCATCAAGCAAATACTAGCATCAAGAACCTCCCTAAATTGTCTCTATCAAAGGTATTTCTATGATGTAGCCATTGCAGCTCGGATGTGTAGTTTACCATTTTTGTAAGATGTTTATACAGTAACTCGACTGACGAGATGAGTCTCAGAACCAACCCATGTTAAAATTAATTAACAGATTTTCTTTCTCTCCAAATTAAACATTAAGGTTTTCTCTTCTTGACGATAAATTCCATTTACAGTAGACTATTAGCACCAGTTTCAAAATGCATATACGTACCATGTTTGCTGCTCCATTTGTTTGCGGCACAAAGAAACAGCTAATACAGTAACCTCCTACACACACACAGTGGCACACACACATACAAGCACACACACACACACACAAGCTCACACGTGCACGCACACGCGCGCGCACACACACACACACACACACACACACACACACACACACACACACACACACACACACACACACACACACACACACACTGGAAATATATATAAAAAAAACATATAAAACATATATACAATAAAGCACAACGCATCATGGTCTGTGATTTTCAGGATAGCTGTCTCACTCTGATCACTCCACATGCCTGTGGTGTCTAGGCCTAAAACAGATTATTCCTTGAGCTTGAATGCTGTAAATTTGCATGCCTTTCATAACGACAATGGCTTTTTCGTTGTAATAAATAAGATTTACTGCTACAGTATGTTTCAGGGTATGTACTGTACACATACACAATACATACGTAGTACGTGCCAGGAGCTTTCATACAGTATGTCTTTGTTTTATGGTTACTGTATTTCTATTGCATGGTCATGGATAATAAATTGAGAAAGACATGAGCGCAAAACTGGAAGGTGTTGTGGAAGTCATAACAGTTCTTGAACTGGCTTCGAACTCAGGACTCAGTGATCATGTGGAAACACTGTACATGGTAAAAGCCATTTTGAGTCCAAAAGCCATGTTTATTAAGGTCTAAAGTGTTAAGACACATATTATTGTCATACAGAAAAGTTACAATCAAAACTTTAAAAACTAAAAACGGAAACCTCACCTGAAACGCAAACAGAGCGTACGTACAATCACACAGTTAAGTCACAATAATCTTTCTCTAAAATTTGGAACGTTCCTTGGTGGTTTTGTACAGGAAACATATCTCCAGCTGAAGATATGATTTAGATCTGCAAATCGAAGGCTCAGATTTACGATTCCTTATACCTCCCACGTGCATAGTTGGAATCCAGAGCCCCGGGAGGTAGGCCAGGCCTACAGTAGATCTTAATGCACATGTATGTGTGAGCAGCATGTGTGGACCATGTGGCTCTTCTATTATTGCGCTATATTGACATTTCCAAATTCTGTGGTGAAAGGTTGCTTACATAGAACGGCATAAGTGCTGCTGAGCAGAACATCTGCAGACGGCTGTGCTTTGGGGGTCAGTACAGAGTCGATAGCAGCCTCTCCAGGTCTGTTCTCTGCCCATTCCTTTTACAGGTGAATGGTTTTTTGGTTTAGTTTTTTGTGTTCGTCCATGGTGGAGTCATGAAGACCTTCACGTCAGACCCAACATCAACCCTCACTGGTAGGGATTGGATCCTTGGTGCTTTCACGGAACCGGCCGGGAACCCACTTTGGTTCCCAGTTCCAAACCAACTTTTAGGCTTCTGAACCAATTCATTTTCACTCTGAACTGGTTCAAAAGCAGGTGGGAAAAAATACTGGAACCGGTTCAAACGCGGTGGAAAAGGGTCCAGAGAGGTTCCTTCATTTCATAATAAGGTATAAATCAGCTTCAAATTGTAGTGAGCACCCTACTTCAATGCTTACAACCAGCTACTTTGCTGAGGGAATGGAACAAATGCATTTCCTCTACTTTTTTTAACACAGAAGTACATCGTTGCTATAATGTTCATATCTGTTATATACGTGTATTAACGTGAGAGAGAGAGAGAGAGAGAGAGAGAGAGTTGCAACTGTGAAAGACAGGAGGATTAAGGAAAGCACAGGACAGTGGACACATAAAGAATAAGAGAGATCGTCAACAAGCCTGAGAGAGGCAGCTTGAGCAGTGAGGGAATAATGGTGGTGGTATGTCTAGAGACGGCCAAAGGAGAAAGAGAGGGAGGGAGACACAGTGTGGGAAGGAGAGTTGAAAAGGTAAAGGATGTATTTTTTATCCCTAAATGAAAGAGAGAGAGAGAAAGAGAGAGAGAGAGAGAGAGAGAGAGAGAGAGAGAGAGAGAGAATCTACATGCCATTTGTCACTTTTTGTGGTGAGTCATGTAACTACGCAAGTATAAAATCAGGCTTCAGAGACACTTAATAGTGCCTAAATCAGTACTTCTTTTAAAAAGAAGGGATGCTGCTGTGACATGCAGTTACTTTGCTATATGTTGTTGTGGGCATGAAGCCATACTGTACATGCCTGAGTGGAATAAATGTTACAGTTGCTGGTCTCTGTCATTGATTGTGTTATAGTGTGCATATTGACATACTGTAGGGGAGGTACAGAATAGAGTACCATGGTGGGATTTCATCTCCATGCCTGATGCCACGCAGGGGTGCAAACTGTTCAACCACTCAGCCCCTGTATAGCTGTACATTGTATGTACTTTGATACAACCCAGACCTGAGTCCGATTCTAAAAACGCATTCTGAAACAGTACGTGTCCTAATGAAGAAATCAGTTTTTAAACAACACATCTGCTGCTAATGTTTTTTTCTTAATTGTTCAGCTGATGTAAATGTATAGTTCCAGCATCTCTGTCTAACTACATATATGTTTTATTGGGTTTATATTTATTATTATATTATACAACAGGTCGTTTTGAGGAAGCAATCTGATTGGTTGAAACAGCTTTCTAGCCGCGCTTCAAACCACATTTTTTTTTAAAACAATTCAGCCCTGCTTTTCTCTCAGAGCGCAGCAGACTCGGTGGCTAGGCTAGCTACTGTAGTTTATTGGGACATTTGTGGTCGTAGTGACTACACCTGTCATTGAGTCTTTTTTATTTTTCAGTGATTCTCTTAGTTTTAAGGGTAACTTAAAACTTCTGCGTTGCTTTCGGAACTCGCCCTGCGGGCAAGTTCCTGCAGCATCGCAAGCGTGCATTAATGATGTCAAACCACCCCCTCTCGTGTAATATTGCTTAAATTATCTATATTGGTTTGGTATGATTCTTGACAGTACATGTTCATTTACCGGCTCTCATGTGCATCTTCCTCCCTGTGTTGCTGATCCTGATTTCCCCCCGGCAATCAATACAAGTATAACAACATAATACACCTGCAGCTGTACGTGGGATGTAAGATGATTAATGCCACTGCCTGCCACACTTACAGTCATGATACACAATAATAATAAACCACGTGAACTCTGTGCAACACATAATCGAAACCCAATATCTATTCATCATCATAATACAATGTCCGTCCACATTTATAGAACATCTGTGACTGTAAAATGGAACCAACCAGGCGGCTTCTAAAACCACAAAACGGCAACGTGTTCCTCTTTTTAAGCACATGGATTGAAGACTCCTGCTGCCTGCTCTGTTTTACTGTTCCCAGGTCTGAACCATGCTCTGTTTTACTGTTCCCAGGTCTGAACCATGCTCTGTTTTACTGTTCCCAGGTCTGAACCATGCTCTGTTTTACTGTTCCCAGGTCTGAACCTGACTTTGGAACAGGTCAGCTCACTGCCGACACACATGCCTCCTCGCTGAAACTATTTCCTGGATAAATAAAACATTAGCAAAAGCCTGATGCTTTGTTGCATACTTTGTTGCCAGTGTCACGCAAAGAAAATAGCCAAGCTTGGACATGATATTTTCAGGACACTGTCGTAATAAATTAAGCAGAACTTCTGCCTACACAAACCTGCATTTGGCATGTACATTAGTATGCCTTTTCATTACCATTCACTTGGAATGCCTGGCCTCATACGTTTTCCCAAAACCTTTCATTATTTTCATTCCTGCTTGGGAAGAAAGTTGTCCAAGATAAACCATTGGTATTTCTCCTTTCCATCAATTAAAAATGAATCCTTTTAAAACAGAGTGGGCAGTACTGTATACATTACTGTGTTTGTCAGATAGAAGAGAGTTGAGAAAACAGACAGTGAAATCGCACTGTACCGGTAAGAAGATGTCACTTCCACATTTGCCATATGAAAAAATGTAAGCTGTTTATTGTTGTTTTTGTGGGCTACGGGCTCCGTTACTGTTACTGTCCACTCAAATTCTTTACTTAAGTACAAATATCGATACTGCAATGAATTCAAAATTGACTTGAGTAAAAGTACAAAAGTGTTGTTATCAAAATGTACTTAAAGTAGCAGAAGTAAAAGTATTCATTGTGCAGAATGTCCCATTTCAAGTTTTGAAATGTGCAAATCTTTTGAAAATAGCAGATCTACAAGCTCACAATTGAGGTTTGTAATATGAATCAATCTACAAAGTAACTAGTAACTAAAGTTCAAATAAATGTAGTGGAGTAAAAAGTAATACCGGTAAGAGGAAATCGGAAATTGGAAATACCAAATATCAAGTAAAGTACTTAATACTCAAATACAGTACTGAAGTAAATGTACTTGGTTACTTTCCACCACTGCTGGCTAGACTGCAACAATATGCTCAAAGAACACTTGAGTTAAGTTATCAAGCTGCGTACTGAAACAATGTTGTCTCTGGCAGGTAATATTATGTCCGACCACGCTCATATTTTATTTTGAAGTTCAGTTTTGCCATCAAACAAAGATTAGCGGTATACAGGTAGTCCCACAGGCTGCCTGAACTTTGTTGTTCCTCGGTCTGTCAAACGTTTCAATCAGAGTTTGGTTTGGAGGGTTTAAGCCTGACTTATACTTAGTTGTGCACCAGTGTCACACACCAAAAATAGCTGATCTACAAGCAGCTTAACATGTTATGAGCTCAGACATTCACTTGTGCCTTAATTATCTTTCTATCTGACAGGGCATGTGCACACTTGCATGCACACACCACATCGACATCTGTCTCTGAGGTTGTACTCGTACTGGTACTAATGTAATATACAGTACTATATAGGCAAGAGTCAAGACAGACACATGCAAACACACACACAACACATTTGCTGTCACACATACCATGGCAAACATCCACGAGTGCGCGCGCACACACACACACACACACACACACACACACACACACACACACACACACACACACGAACATAATTGATACTATGAAACATTGACCCACTCTCTCACACAGCATGGACATTGCTGTGTGCTGCATGTTGTGACTTTTACAACACGCCTGCCTCTCTTTGCAGCCCTGCTCGACTTTGAGGTGGTTTTCAGGCGAAGAAGAGAGCTCCTTTTTTTAAAACATTTATGAGCTGCACATCGACATGCAGCAGAAGGGAGGGGACACGCAGGAAGCCTTGCCGCCCACCACAAAAAACCTAGAGCAAACAAACGGCTCCAAAAGTTATTTCTCTGACGACTACTGTAAAAGGAGGCCTTTGTGTCCTCCAAAACTACTGCCCCAAAAGCCGACACAGTACAGCCAAACAAGAGGAGAAAGGAGAAATGGAAAGAAAGACTCAAACGCAAGAGAACGCAATGTGCCCATAGAGAGGGGGGAGAGAGAGAGAGGGGTTTTCTAGTGAACACTGGAAGATGTATTTTTGGTTGGAGAGGAAAAAGAGATCCTTCTGGAAGCTTTCTCGTGTCGTTGTTTCAGCTTCAGGGGCGTTGGTCGCCTGTTTCCATGTGCGTCACTTTCACCATCACACACACAGAGCGGCTTCACAAGAAACCTGCGAGGCCTTAATAATGACCTGCTGTATTTTTAACCGACGCGGTCATCTGAAGTGGAGGCGGACGGTCACATTGAATCAGAAGCTAAAATGGTCTGAGTGAGGAACGCACACGCCACGCCACGTGTTCCACTTCGACAGTACATGGACTCGGAATGTTTTCATCATGTTGATGTGCACACTAGATGACATGAGGGTTGTGTCGGTCCAATTGGTGTGACAAGTAGCATGAAGCATAATAACATATGAGGTTAACAAAGATGGATAATGGAGAGTACTGAGGGGTGGGTAGTTTGGGTGGCACAGCAGGATGAAATACCTACCCCACCGTGAAGTCTAGGCAGGGTTTGGATCCTCCAGTTTGAATTGACAGAGCATCCGTATGAACACAGTTGGCCCGTGTTTGAGGGAGGGATAATATATGTCGCTGCATGTACTACTGGGGCGGCGCCTGTCAGTGGGGTGCATGAACGGGAGGAGTAGGATGGAAAGCACTATGGGAGGTGAGCCAGTACTGCACAACAGTGGTAGCAAAACAGACAAATGTGGGGAGGGCTTAATTGGCATAACAACCATCCATCAATCCATCCATCTTCAACCGCCATCCGTAGTCGGATTGCGGGGGCAACAGCTCCAGCAGAGTGCTCCAGACTTCCCTCTCCAGAGAAACAGTATAGTGACTTCCTCCTGGGGGATCCCGAGACGTTCCAAGGCCAGTGAGCCAGTGTGTTTCCTCCAACTGCGCCTTGGTCTGCCCCGGGGTCTCCTCCCAGTGGGACGTGCCTCGAGGACCTAACTAGCCATCCTAACCAGATGCCAGAACCACCTAAGCTGGCTCCTTAGAAGCAGCGACTCTACTACAAGTTTCTCTACTACATCTCACCTCAAACCTTAAACTCTTAGATCTCCATGTATGGAGCTGACCTGTTCTGACATTCCATATGTTGATCCTTCCCCATCCATCCTTCCTCTTTGATGTCTCTCTGTTGACTGATACCTGTCCATTTAAACTCTATGGGCCTGCCCCAAAGTTATTAGTGCAGCAGCGAAAACTAGAGTTGTCAACAGGCCCAAAAATGAAGGCCCGGCCCTACCTGGGCCCTCATCAAACCCTGTACACTCAAGACACTGCCCCCGCTGCCACACTAGAGTTCTCATCAGGCCCGAAAATTAAGGCCCGGCCTTAACTGGGCCGTCATCAAACCCTGTACACTCAAGACACTGCCCCCGCATCCACCCTTAGATCTCCATATATGGAGCTGACCTGTTCTGACGTTCCATGTTGATCTGACCTCATCGAACCCTGTACACTCAAGACACGCTCCATATATGGCTAGTACAGAATTCATTCCATATGTTGATCTGACCCCCCATTCCTAAAGCGCCATCGCTCGCCCAGCAGTCTGCTGTCACACAGGCGTACGGTTAATTAGAGGCACGTGCGTCACCCAGATAATTCATGCCGTTTATTTCCGCATCGAAACAGCAACCTCTCTATCGATTCACCTATCTTCCGGATGTTGCCATATCAATTAATTGAACGCACCACTAGTATTTAAAGAAACGTGAGCTCTGATTGGAGTATGAAAGTGTGACGTAATGACCAGCAGAGTTGTGAATAGGGGCAAGACTTCCGTGTCCTATACATGAACTAACTGCTTCATAATTGGGATAAGTAAGTTTCCTTCTTGAGACATCTTCTAGTGTCTCTCTGCTCTGATCACAGGGACCGGAGAAAGAGATCAATCAATTAACACAACCAAGACACCTCCATCTACAAAACGATTGATTGCTCAAAATGAATTGAATACCGACTGTATATTAGTCGGCGGCATCCGCATGAAGTGACCGAATTATCCTGGCCGGTCCAGGAGGAACAGGCAACTGGATCCAGTCAAGCATGCTCCTCTAACCTATCAAGCACTGCATGCTGCCCTCTGTGCTACAGTATGGTAAAGATAAATGGTGTGTGCGCTGCATGTCAGCATATGACTGCAGAAATACCAGTTTATTTCAATATCACTTTGGAAATCAGAGCAACTGGGAGTCATGGGAGTGGACTCATTTACATTAGTGTAAATGAGTTCTGACCCATTTGGCATTCAGACTCTTCAGCTGTTTGCTGTATTCATTCTGAACTCTGGGGTTGGGATTATGTAGCATAATGTGAACAAGTTATTTCTACGACAGTCAGACAGACTTTCCACCTTGGAGGAAAGCCTGGTATTCATTCTAAAACTCTAGTTCGGTTTTAGAAAAAAGTGGTTGGTTCCAGTTGGTACGTTGCATTGTTTTTGTTCCCCACATAATGCAAATCAATTCGTTTAGTCTCGCTACGAGTTGGAATAGAAAATGAAAATACCAAAATAAATGAAACGATTGTACCAAAAAAAAAAAAAACCTTTTAAACTAGGGGAATAGTTTTAGAGATGCACAGTGTAGACAGTGGTGGTTCCGCTCATTGGTTCCGGTCATGTGATGATGAAAAGTTATTTCCGCTGCAACCAGATCAGGAACCCGAAAATGGTATTGATCCCTGGCTAACCTACACTGTCGCTCTCTCACAGTTGAATGTGAGGCTATTGTTTCTGGAACTATGTGCTCGAAATACTGATTCCACACATGATCTGAAAAGTTTTAACGCCAAAGTCAGCAAGACAAACTCCTGTATACATCGACTGAACTTCAGAGACAGAGATAGTGATTTAGTCATTTAGATGTAAATGAGTTCTGGCCTTGTGACTTTAAAACAGTTTCCCAGCTGTTCGTTGCATAAAAACGCGAACTCTGAGGGCGGAGAGCTGGATTCCTCAAGACAAATGAAGCAGTCCATATTGCTGACTGCTAATGAACGTTGCTCTCAGAAGCTCATGAGACTCTCATCTCGGCGCTGCCAAAGACTGCCAGCAGCATCCAGCTGGCTGACAGACAGGAAAACACATATCTAGCAATATCTAGCACTATCAGTATACTGGCAAAAAAGTTTTCACCTACTATGACCTTGACTTGGTGGGTGGCTTATGTAGGATGCGTTAATCATAACAACATAATTAAAACAAAAACGTGGCAGAACGTTATGAAAAATGAGCAGTAAAAAAAAGATGGGGGTTGTGCATTATGATAATGGCCTCCAAGAGCCTGACTGAGTGTGGTGGGAGAAAAACAATCTAGATGCAAGAAATAAACACATTTACCAGTACACAGGATGCAATGAAATATTGTAGGTTTAGGAGAAGTACATCATTTTTTTCACAAGCACCAATTGAGAAGTGATGAAACTCACAAAACATGCACTAATTAAATGAAATCACATTAATTGTGAAACTTCCAATAAGATACTTAAGGCTACTGTATACAACAGATTGTATGTCAAAAATGACAACCGATAACTGGACTAGTTACGAGTTTTCCCCCCCGACAGCAGTGATATGTTTAACAGATGTCTGCCTGATATTTGCTGGGTTTGGGTCCTGCGGGATGAAGCTAGGCATTCAGAACGGAGTACAGTAACTGTATCCAAAGGCCGGTATGTGTGACTGATGTTCTTACATCGGCGTGTTTAACTTTGTGTGGTTTTTTCCAACCCCCAGTGTTTGGATAGGAGCGTCAAACTGCACAGATACAGCATAGAAGACATAGTGTGTGTGTGTGTGTGTGTGTGTGTGTGTGTGTGTGTAGACGCATAGAAGATAGAGTGTGTAGACTCGTAGCAATGTGTATTAGCACCGTCGTGGCTCTGACCCCGATTTGGAGGTTTTGTGTATACAGTCTGCGTCATTTGTATACGCTGTTTGCAATGCATTATGTATGACATCTGTGAGCAAGAGGTGATGCACGGTTAGGGGCCTGCAGGCTCATACCATGTGTAAGCATAAAATGTTCTGTAATATTTGTAGCCTAATGCATGGACTGCATCAGTGGTTCTCAACGTGTGGGTCGGGATCCCCAGGGTAAAGGGGACCCCACATGATCTTTCTTTCATTTCATCTTTTTTTTGGGGGGGGGGGGGGGGGGATCCCAGTGAAGTGCCAATTTAAGGACTTTTAAGACCTTTTTACTACGTTGAAAAAAAGAAAGAAAAAAGACAATGCCTCAAACGTAATCATCAAACTATACTATAAAAACTGGTCAAGCATTGTCAAATAATTGTCAAATAATTGTCAAATTGTCAAATAATTTAAGAAACAATAAAACACATTTTGTGAAAATAGCCTCTACAAACTTGTGAGGAGGCAGCCAGGTACCAGATTCTAATCTGAAAGACACCACGTTTGTGCATGGATATTAGTCTTTCATATGGTTATTGTCCTGCATATGTTTCAGGTTGACCTTGATCAAAAGCAAGTTCTGTATGTCCGACACCGTGACAAATAGGTTCTGAGAGTGTATGTTTTGTGTATACTATAGGAGTAAATAATGTTATACTGGAGATACCGGAAGGTCAGCTAGGGAGCTAAAACAACATTTCTTATAAATATTATTTCCAGTGACGTACAATCTGAGAAGTACAAGAAGTACAATCTGACTCATGGCCTTCACTGCAGGGCACCGACTCTCTCTTTCCTTTGCATCTCTGTTGTGCTAAATCAGAACTAAAGCAGTGATGAGGGAAACATCAGGGAGGTAAATGATACAGGCGTTCCTGTGGTGTTAGAGTCACAGATTCAAATCTGGCTCAAAGGTCTCTTTGTAGTATATGTCCTAATTGTGTTATCCTCTATACACAATCTGTCTCAACATGAACGAACAATAAAGACAGAGGGCAGTGGTTCTAAACCTTTTCAGTCCAGACCCCCCCAAAATAATTTAAACTGGGGACCCCCCGGCCCCCACCCTGACAAACACTTGGTATTGTTGGTGTTGAGGCGTTACATTTAGTTTGACTAGGTTCCACAGATACATATTGTGAAAATAGCTGATTTACAAGCTCACAGCGATCCCGCCTTGTGAGACCCACAGGTTGAGAACCACTGCTGTAGTGAATGGATAGGAAATAAGGCATGTCAAAGTGTTCTCAAATAATATATCCATAATATAATTTGAAATTAACCAACGACTTTGATTCCATGTCATCGCCTCTTTCTTCTCTGTGTCTCCACTGTCTGAAGAAACAGAAATAAGGAGAACAATTAAGCTAGGATTAAATAGGGCAAAGCAGGGCAGTTGGCTAAATCAAATGGCACTTTTGTTTGTACACAAATCACAAATTAAGAGAGTCCTTGTTTACAGTTAAGTGACAATGATTTAAGAGATTCTTCATCGTCACCTCATGTTTTCGATCCACTTTCCCCAAACCTTCTTCTACAATCTACAGCACCGAAAGTCAGAGACGTAAGGCATGGTAGTCCTCCAGGGTGTGGCAGGGAAGGGCAGTTAACTAAATGTTACGTTTGTATTTTTTACCCTTTATTTATCTAGGAAACTTTACAGACGTGCTGTTTCTCTGCACCACCCTGGTTCACAGTCATGCAGTTCTACTCACTGCAACTGCAAAAAAGAAAGAAAGAAAGAGAAACACATGCTCTGTCCACGCAAGCTACCTAAGTGGTAGCTATGTTGAGGGAGGGGAGAGTACTAGCCTATGCACTTTCTCCACTGCAGATGTTCCCAGCTTCAACCCTGTACTACTGTCGTTTTGAGCATGCTACTCTAACCAAGGCCGCCTCCCAAGTTTCAATGCCTTCATATCATTGGTTCTCCAGACCCCGCTGCTGATTTTAGCCATCTAATCATGATCACACACTAATTTCAATCTGAGGCACAATGTGACGATCATTATCGTTTTGTTTAGGCGATCGAGTGGCACGAGATGCAGTAGTAAAAGTGTCTGCCTGGTGCATCCGGCTTTGTCGAGCGCCTATGTGAATTGTGAACGCAATTGGCCCGAGTTTAGGGCAGGGAATCTGGGCGGGAGGGTGATATCACGTGACCTGAGTAACCAATACATGGCAGCAGCGTGTGTGGCAGCCAATCAGGACTAGGTCCTCAGTATAACTAGACTAGGTCCTCAGTATGACTAGGTCTTCTACATTTCATGAGCTTTCACTAGTCCGGTTTCACCTGACGAAAAAAGCAAAACATAAATAACGGTAAGTAAACGAGTATAGAAGATCATTATCTACCCATGGTACAACAGAAAAGAGTGTCACCTTTGGATTGAAAGGTAACACCTTAAACCCTCCTGAACACCTCCCCAATATGATATATACTGTACAATTCATACAGTATATACATATACAGTAAAGAGCATTGTGCCTTATTACACAGGACACCTGGTCACAGTTATCGCCTCATTCATAAATCCTGCTGCGATCTATTTTAAATCAAAACAGTTGGCTCACACTTTCTTTCCAAGCCTCTACTCCCTAGTCCCTGTAGACAGATCCTGTCAGAATAGCTTATACACTACGTTGTTTCCAGTGGTATAAAGTAACTAAGTACATCTACTCAAGTACTGTACTTTAATTGTTTTAGAAAGTTTACTGGATTTGACAAAACATACATTACCCACTTCGGTCCTATATACATTTCGGGCCGATCTACAACCTCACATTGCAGTATTGGTGCTTTTACGCGAGTAAAACAATGTAGTACTTTTTCCACCACTGCCTGCAGACAGATTATATCAGAAGTGCTTACAGCACGTTGTTTCCAAATGACCTCAGCGCTGCAGAGTGGAGGTTTTGGGGTCAGAATGGGAACCACCGTCTGAGTTTATGGCCCCTGTCTACGGGTCTCTGTTGGTTGGTCAAGGTAAAACCATTAATCCCACATCCTGGGAACCAGTGTGATGGACGATTTCCCAGTGAGTCACACTATGGAACCAAGACCATATGCTCCGAGTCAGAACGTGTCTAAACTATACAGTATGTGTAAGGGACATACGTAGACTGTGTGTGACACTAGATGAGTGGTTTGTGTAGAATTGCAGCATTCCTCATTGGGAACAGAGTGTTCTAGACTTTTGTTTGTTGTATGATTAAGATAACATAAGATAAGATTATTGATCTATAGAGGAAAATTCAAATGTCAAAGCAGCAACGGCAGTTTGGATGAAACTCATGAAAGGTATATGAGGCCACGCTTGCACAAACCCACAGTGTAATGAAGGCAAATACCATAGGCATAGCCTACAGAGGATGACAGGGAGAGAGAGAGAGAGAGAGAGAGAGAGAGAGAGAGAGAGAGAGAGAGAGAGAGAGAGAGAGAGAGAGAGAGAGAGAGAGAGAGAGAGAGAGAGAGACAGAGAGAGAGAGAGACTGCTGTGACGTGACACAGGTCATACAAGCATTTGCCAAATACTCTTGTTGCACATGTTCCGAATATGGCAAAGAGACGCCGGGAGGTTCACTGAATGAACAATACATTCCAACAGTCACCATATGGAACCCAAACCACATGTACTCTATGTGTGTGCGTGTGCGTGTGTGTGTGTTGTCTGGTGGTGGTCTGCAATCAGGACAGAATGTTCCAGACTCCATATATCTTAAAAGCTAAGTGGATTTTGATGATGTGTAGATAATGCGGCCGGCGACGACCCTATAACACACATACCAGTGAAGGTGGGGGGGAACGTGGAAACTGGAGATTATATTTCAGTGAATGGCTTCCATCAAGTCTTCCATATCTGTCATTTTCTGCAATAGAACTGCCAAAAAAACATGTGCTGTAAATGACTGTATACGTCCTTGCTGATGAGTGATTATAATACATCTTTTCTGTATTTGCCAGGAACTGCGGTGGACTAAACTTGAACTTCAAATGCTGCCAACTGTTGAGAATGTCATTAAATTGTATGCATATGCTGGTATTGCAGTGGTGAAAAAAGTACTCAAATTCTCAAAAATATCAATACTGCAATACTAGTTACAAGTAAAAGTCCGTCCTTAAAAATGGCTACTTTCACATGCATTTGCAATTGCAAACTTCAAGAATCTTTGAAACTACAAGAAACAAAAAAGTTTTTTCCTAGAGCTCCATTGTATCCTCTGAGTGCAACAGACCAGACTAGTGCATATACAACAGCGAAGTCAGGTAACTGCTAACCGAATCTGTGCCAGCAATGCTCTCTGTTGAGTTTCTAACCGAATCTGTGCCAGCAATGCTCTCTGTTGAGTTTCTAACCGAATCTGTGCCAGCAATGCTCTCTGTTGAGTTTCTCTGGGATCCGCAGGAATTGGAACATGTTTCTCTTCCCAAAGTGTGCTGCTGGATTTCACTTCCGTTTGACTTTCCTGGGAAAGTCCTGTACAAAAAGGTTCCACTTTTTGCTGCTGCCACAATTTATACATACCGGTAGTAGGGACTTCTTTCTACTGTACAATATTAATGCAGGACAGACACGTTTTATGTCCATTGTTGAGACAATATTAGAAATACAACAATTAAATATGGCAGTGTATCTACAGTATAGTGTCCAGTGCCGTCTGCTTATAATACCTTTAATGGAATATAGTCAACCAATAGGTGTCATAATTTAAATAAATAAAATAATAAAACAACATTTTATGAATTAATTGCACACTGATTAAATCAAATGAGAAGCAACCCAAGGACAAAAGAGTGCATCAACAGCTGAGCAGTTAGTTATACCCAAACAGAAATTGGACCACTGAATGTGCTTTTAGGAGGGATTTGCATAACACTTCCACAGACACAAGCATCCAATCACCCGCTGGTGATGTGGAGAGAAATAGGATAGATAACAGTGCACGAACAGTCACATCAAAAGTGTGAAAGCCTCTCAAAGCTGTTCTGTAAGTGGCATGTATCACATTGTTTCACAGCAGAGAATCTATAGCCTAATAATATTCTATCAAAAGTGTAGCCAATGGGACCTTGTGTATAACGTACAGTAGTACAGCACAAAGGGTCTTTATGACTGACTGCACAGCTCCAAATAGTTTCTCTTGCTAAAGCAATTCCGGCTCCACTTCACAATTCACATGCAATAAATAACACAATAGCAGGGCTTTGAACTCATCAAGACCCAGACTGAATACGTAGTCTTTTCTTCCTCTGGCTCTGTAATGTATATTAATGTGCTGAATTCAATTAAGATGATCAAGCTATTAAATCTGTTTTAAATTCTCAAGTGTCTCATACCACCGTCAGAATGAACTCCAGTAAACTCCTTTGGTCATCGCCAGGGAACATATTTAGCATTCTGCCAAAAGCTACACACTGGATCACCTTTCAAAATCTCATATGCCTATAATGTATAATATGCTCCAACGTATACAACGGTATCCATTCAGGCTCCAGCCTCGCACTGAACTACTGTACCTGGCCTATTAAACCCAGTGATGTAAAATCATATCTATCTATCTATTATTTATTTATTATTTATTTATTTTACTGGAGTATTTCCTGTGTCCAGTTCTTTTACCTCTTCTACTCCACTACAACTCAGAGGCATAATGTTGTACTATTATTCCCTTCCCAATTATTTGAAAACTTAGTTACTCTGTAGGTTGAGCAGTTGAGCAGTTAGTTATACTTTTGGATCATTATTCCAAAACATACATTAACCCCGTCAACCCTATATACATTTCTGCCATTTGAAAATAGTCAATCTACAAGCTCACGATGCGACACATTGTGAGCTTTATAGAACTGCTATTTTCAAAAGTCATTTATACATTTTATATTGACATTTTAAATTCCGGGACTTTTACTACACCTAAACCTAACCTTAACCCATGTCTAACCAATGACCAGTCTAAACTAAGTATGCACCCCTTTTTACTTAAGTAATAAAATGTGGTGAGTACTTTCCTCAACACTGCTCAAACTAGAGGGTGACAGGAGAAAAACTTTACCCAACTCTCTGTCTCTGCAGCCTGCTTAGCCTCCCTGAGCAAACGGAACACATCATTTCAGCATCAAAGTGAACTCGCTGAAGCTGTGAAATCGGTTCAGATATGGAGATAGAGTTTAAGGAAGAGCAGATATTCCAGTTGGTTGAAGACAGAATGTCTAGCATCTCAGTGGAGTAAATTCCTGTATTAAAGTTATGAATTCTGTCCACATACCACAATGCTGAAGCTTACCTCTATCCTATCAACCTCAGCGTCAAAGTTTAATGTTTATCTCATAATACTTCAAATTCTAAGCGTAATCCTCAATTTGTCAATTCAGCTGTGTTATGACCGATTGGCTCAATAACAGACCGATGTCTAATCAAAGGCTCAGATCACCAGCTCAAATCAATCTGCAATGCTTGATTTTGTGATGTATCAAACATGACAGCCGCATGTAATTTACAACCAAACACTGCTCTCAAGAATGTTTTTGAAAACATTTGAAGTGATTAATGGATTCAACATTTATTAGTTCAACCAACTCAAAGACATCTTGAAAACTTGGATAACATTTATATCACATGCATAACACCTGCACAAAATCCACAAACGTTTTTCTCTCTCCAGCTCTCCCGCAGATACTAAGTACCAAACATCTGTCGCATTAGACAAGTTACCATGGTGATGACCCTGGCAAATTTCAACACACAAGAATCAAAGCCTAAAAGACCTTGAGACTGGAAACTGAAAAAAATCATCTCTGCTGAGATGATTTGTTTAGAAAAATAAATCCAAGAAGCAAGTAGAAAACAAGGTAGAAAGAAAGTGAAAGAGTGAGACAGACATAATGGAACCTGAATAGTCTGAATAATCACAAATGCATTTCATCACTTTATGTACATACAGTATGATCAATTAATCACGTTAATTAACTCTAGCGTCCGTATTCTGGGCATGTCTCAGAGTCAAACGTTCTGTGAAAATACCGGTAGGCAAATATTCGGTGTAAACAGCAAATCTACAACTACAAGTTCAAAATGTGTCGCAAAGAGACACATTGTAACACTTTGATTAAGAGCTTCCAGATCCGCTATTTTTGGCAAAGAGATTTGGTATAGAGGGGGAAAAAGACGAGCCAGGTACAGAACCCTGGGGAACACCGCCAATCAAGGTATACTATGTTTAAGTGGTTAAGCAATTTAGCAAGAATATGCTGTCTCTGGATTTGTTTTGTAGTGTGGAGCAGTAACATTTGTGAGTCTTGTTTTGTGCATTTGGTGTTGTTGAGACTAATCTGAAGTGAGTAAGAGAGAGAAAGATGGGGGGAATGGATTAGAAAGCAACAGTGTTGGTTTGCACATTTTCTTAATATTCTCAGACTGATGTGTTATGGGAGTCAGCCAGGGAGCCATAAAACCCAGGGTTCATTTCTTTCTTTTTCATTCTGTTTTCTTTTTCCCAACCCAAAACGCATTGCCATGCCACTGTTACAATTTATGGGCCATAACTTAATGTCTCACACAAATTAACTACTCTCCAGAGCTTTCTTAACCAAATACTGGCCACATTTTGGTGTTAGATTGCAGTTTGTGTGTTATTAAAACTAGTTTTCTTGTGGAAACATGTCTTCTGAGGTAACAAATTAGTAAAATAAAAACAACAACAAAAGCGTGATAAATATACCGGTATATTTGCGGGCTAGTTTCTACATAATTTGTAGGCTAACATACATGGCATTCCTTTGTTTACAGAACATGAATTTAGTATAGCAAATAACACGCCTCACACTGAGAGAATGTGTGAAAAACATGCATTTTTGCATAGCGAGACATGCAGTAGCGTGGAAACCAGACGAATCTGCCAGTGCAGATTGTGCACTGAATATGGGGCGGGTTTATCACCAGAGGCATTTCTTTTATCCGCAACTTGGAAATGCAAGTTCCACACAGAGATTCCAGACTAATATCTACACAGTGATATTAGTCTGGACATGCCAGGCCAGGCCAGGCCATGCCAGGCCAGGCCAGGCCAGACAAACAGACAGACAGACATCATGCACACAAGCTGAGCTGTCATAAGCAAGGCTTCAATACACAATTCTCTTCTCTGTTGTAGCTTACATAAGATAAAATGAGCTTTGCCTCTGCCTTGAAGATGAACTGTGGAATGTCACTCAACATTTTTGGCATCCAAGTACCTCGTACGTGGTTATACATCCTATTTGGCCTTGATTCAGGACTTTACAATTCTCTGGGCAGTCTACCGGCATAATCCGGAGAATTTTCAATTGTCGTGTCCGCCGCAGAAATGTGGGCAGTTCCTTTGTTCTTGATCTCTCCTGTCAACTTTCATTTTTGGGGTTTGGCAAGATATTTTTGTTTACTTTGGTGAGTTAAGATGCTATTGTTAACACGTTAAAAGTTTCACACACACTGCTCTCTTGTCTTGGATTCTTTGTACTCTGCCATAAAATTATGATTTTAAAATGTTTTCTTTCTGACACTCGTTTCCTTGAGCAAAACAAGCAGACATTCCATTATCCATTATGTACTGTGGCCAAACATGGCCATTTGGGTGAGAATGCAGCAAATGGACAAATACTGCACTAGAATATTGGCACCGATATGCATGGACTGTAAGGCTGCTTCTACTGGATCTACATTCAAACAAAAGTATGGGCAAAGTCAATCCAGGCCAAATGGCTCTCTCTGTGTTGCACCAGCTTGCATGATAGAGTTCACAAATGTCATCAGCGGAAGATGAAATGGAAAGAAAAAGACAGATGGCAGCAGGGACTGTCTGGAGTGGCGAGACGGGTCTGTGCGTCTCAGACTGTGGAACAGGACAGCTGTGTGTGTGGTGTTTTTTCTGACTTTTCTCACTCAGTATAAGTCAGTTCAAGCACGGCTTCATGAGATACATCACTTCCCATTGGCTATTCTAAGACTCCATAAGCAGCATGACGACATGAGTCTGCACCTCTCTCACCGAGAGAATGTGCGATACGTACAGACCTATTTACAGAGCCAGACATGTAGAGTGTAGACACACACGCACGCATACGCACACGCACACACACACACACACACACACACACACACACACACACACACACACACACACACACACACACTCCACCCTGAAGCCCCTCCCTCTGTCATCATCTCTCTGTGAGGCTCCACTTTTGCCATGGTTCCCTGGCATGGTTATATTTATCCAGCCTGTAGTTGTATACCACCACTGCTGCTGCAACATGACAAGGTCCTGCCCCCGACTGCACTGCCAGGCCCCAGCATGGCCCTGACTGCACTACCAGGCCCCAGCATGGCCCTGACTGCACTACCAGGCCCCATCATGGCCCTGACTGCACTACCAGGCCCCATCATGGCCCTGACTGCACTACCAGGCCCCATCATGGCCCTGACTGCACTACCAGGCCCCATCATGGCCCTGACTGCACTACCAGGCCCCAGCATGGCCCTGACTGCACTACCAGGCCCCATCATGGCCCTGACTGCACTACCAGGCCCCATCATGGCCCTGACTGCACTACCAGGCCCCATCATACAGTACCTCTGACAGCACTACCAGGCCCCATCATACAGTACCTCTGACTGCACTACCAGGCCCCATCATGGCCCTGACTGCACTACCAGGCCCCATCATACAGTACCTCTGACTGCACTACCAGGCCCCATCATGGCCCTGCCTGCACTACCAGGCCCCATCATACAGTACCTCTGACAGCACTACCAGGCCCCATCATACAGTACCTCTGACAGCACTACCAGGCCCCATCATACAGTACCTCTGCCTGCACTACCAGGCCCCATCATACAGTACCTCTGACAGCACTACCAGGCCCCATCATACAGTACCTCTGACTGCACTACCAGGCCCCATCATACAGTACCTCTGACTGCACTACCAGGCCCCATCATACAGTACCTCTGACTGCACTACCAGGCCCCATCATACAGTACCTCTGACAGCACTACCAGGCCCCATCATACAGTACCTCTGACAGCACTACCAGGCCCCATCATACAGTACCTCTGACAGCACTACCAGGCCCCATCATACAGTACCTCTGACTGCACTACCAGGCCCCATCATACAGTACCTCTGCCTGCACTACCAGGCCCCATCATACAGTACCTCTGACTGCACTACCAGGCCCCATCATACAGTACCTCTGCCTGCACTACCAGGCCCCATCATACAGTACCTCTGACTGCACTACCAGGCCCCATCATACAGTACCTCTGACAGCACTACCAGGCCTCATCATACAGTACCTCTGACAGCACTACCAGGCCACATCCCTGACCTTGACTCCATGAGACATTCATTGAATAAGCGATTTTCACTCAACAACTCAGGATTTCCTTATTGTCTGAATGAAGAGTGATGTAAAATGCCAAAAAGACAAAACCCAGGCGACTGCCAGTGCCTGGGTGACAGCAGACTGCTGGACGAGCGCTGGTGCTTTGAATTGGAATGGGGGGTCAGATCAACATGGAATGAATTTTATACTGGCCATATATGGAGCGTGTCTTGAGTGTACAGGGTTTGATGATGTCAGATCAACATATTGAATGTCAGCGGGGGCAGTGTCTTGAGTGTATAGGGTTTGATATATGAGGGCCCAGGACCCCAGGTAGGGCCGGGCTTTTTCTGGCCTGTTGAGAACTCTAGTTTTCGCCGGCTGCCGGGTGCGGCTGCACTAATAACTTTGGGGCAGGCCCGTCTAGAGTTTAAATGGACAGGTCAAAAGGGAGACATCGAAGGGGAAGGATGGATGGGGAAGGATCAACATATAGAATATGGGCTTAATATTGATGACAGCATGTGATGTCACGAGGCATCTGGGGTGCAATACAACAGCCCAAGATTAAAAACAATATTGGCCTTTTTTTTTTAAAGAAAGCAGATAAGCAGCTCAAGCTGTAGTCTGCTGGATCAAAGGCTAGTAAGAAGACAAGTCTTTGGTGCGAGTTCAAACTGTTCCAGAGCATGAGACTAGCTAGCAGTGAGACGTCTCATGATTAGCCATCACCCCGGCCTTGTGTTTATGAGTCACGATCCCCGAGGGCCCACGGGGAGTCTCCCCTCTCACTGGAGCCAGTCTCTTCTATTTTAAAAAACATGACTCATTTCACATGAGAGCTACCAATATGGCTCATTGACTGTGGCCTTATTTATGTATTTTTGCATCCAGGGAACGTTGACTAGGCTGCTGCTCTTTAACTGCAACACCAAGCTTCCACGCTCATACAGTTCCACATAGTCACACCTGGAAGCTGACCACCACCGCATGCATAGACTATTACTGGTGGGCAACTCCCTGAGGAACTGGGAACCTGCAAAAACCACACAACCCGTGTCTGTATTCGTCCAAACACACTGAAACCGCAGAGGAATTACACCAAGTAGCCTGCAATTACATAGTTAAATATACTTAGTAAAAGTATTAAAGTGGATAGTCAAACAATATAGGACCACATCCCAAAAGGTTAATATTGTTTTTTTGTATGTCATGTAGGCCTACTGACGACAAATACAATTTTTTCGAAGTTGATTTGTTATTATTTTTAATGTTCGGTTCTGCTCTAGTGCTCTCTGTGCCAGAACCACTCCTCTTCTTTATTTTAAAGGACATTCATTTCTCAACTACATCTCACATTCCCATCGACAGGAGATCAAGGGCTCGATAAGCTGATTACTGCCTTGCTGAAATCATTTTTACAACTGGCTCCCTTATCAGAAAAGAAACCAAATTCACATCAAACCGTGGGCATTCTTTAAAACACTTAATAATCTCAATACTTTGAGAAAGTGAGTAATTTTTGCCTCACTGCTGTAGTTTTGTCTATATTAGGTCAGTGGAAACAAGACAATATCTTGACTAAGGCCTCAGTTTTTGGTTGAGTTAGTCAGCGATGGAGGCAGCAGGACAAGGCCAGATGTTAGTGGAAAACCTCTGAGATGAGTCATCATCCTCAGTGCTGGAAACATTTTCCCATGAGCCACTCTGCTTTTCCAGTGATGGGGAGTAGCTTTTCTTTTGGTGCAACATCAACAGTAGCCCTTGTGTAGAGGTCCTAATTTCGTTCATTCATCCACTCATGCATCTGTCATGCATTAGGAGTTTGCTTTGCAGAGGTTCACAGTAAGCATTGTAGAAGTCAATTGGAAAATTAAGCTTGATGCAGAGGTAAGTAATTTGGGGCAATGTGTTGTTTAAACGCCGCACTGCCACTATATTATATTATCAACCTCGGAGAAGCCGTAGGAACAGCCTATACCGGTAGACACGAGTTCCAACTGAGTCTGACAATAGTCACACACAAACACACACACACAGGTCGCATTTACTATGAAATCATACAGTTTTTATTCCGTCAGTCAGTCAGATAGTCAGTGTATCAGTCTAAATCCCCATATGTGGGAAAAGCCCCCATATATGGTGCCCAGGTCTCGTGACATCACGCGACATCATCAGTGATTGCGAATTCAGTGAGCACTTACTATGAGACCTAGCAGATCATGTCTGTCCGTGTGTCCCCCCTTTGTGCCCATAATTATATGGAGCTGAGTGATTTGTTTGTGATTGATGCAACACACTCCATATTTGGACGTATAGCTGCTTTGGGGACTCCTTATATGGTTATGGCTAAGTTAAAAACTTAAAAACTTAAAAAAGATAACTTAAAAATAAATCTTAAAAAACCCCAAATATGTACGAGCTGCGTTCGCTTCCCGCGTTTGCGCGTCTTACTGGTGTAGATTCCTGATTTCATAGTAAATGCTACCTGATGTCGCAATTCACCGCCCTCTCCCACTTAGACACTCCCACTTTCCAGCCGGGCTCATTCATTCCAATGTAAATATCATGGATTTTACACATTAAATACTGGTTCATTTTTGGAACCAGACCTTCAAAATGTCTTCTAAATCCGTCAACAAGGCCTGTCATATGCACTGGAAAAATATGTGCGTGACTTTTCTTTTTGAAAACAATGTTTTATCATAGGAAAACTATTGGTGGAGAGGTTTGTCTAACCCATGTTATGACCTATGTGATTGGACCATAGCAGTTTGGGTAGGGGGTTAGCTATCCGTCAATTAAGCCCATTATGGAGATACCTGATGTCATCAATATTGGCCAGCGTCTCTACATCTGACCTCAAACCCTTAGATCTCCATATGGTATATGGTTATGTGTCAGAACCTGTTCTGAGATTCCATACAGTATGTTGATCCTTGCCCATCCATCCTTCCCCTTCGATGTCTCCCTTTTGACTGATACAACGTTATTAGTGCAGCCACGCCCAGCAGCCCGTGAAAACCCAAAAGGGCCCGAAAATTAAGGCCGGGGCCCAGGCCCTCATCAAACCCTGTACACTCAAGATACTGCCCCCGCTGCCACCCTTAGATCTCTATATATGGAGCTGACCTGTTCTGACATTCCATATGTTGATCCGACCTCATCAAAACCTACACTCAAGACACACTCCATCAAAACCTACACTCAAGACACACTCCATATATGGCCAGTACAGAATTCATTCCATATGTTGATCTGACCCCCCATTCCAAAGCGCCAGCACTCGCCCATAGTCTGCTGTCAACCAGGCGGATGCGTGCATGCGACCTCGCCCTCAGGCGTCTTACTGGTAATGATCACTTAAAAGTTAATCACTATTTTTATTATGCATGTTAATTAGGAATGGTTATGTGCCGCTACATCAAAGGTGTTAAGTAGTTTGAAAATAATGCCAATCAGAATTGAGTATTCGATGTGGCCACGGAATTAAGATGCATTTGTTATGTATTTATCTTATATACTGTACCCTATTGCATTTTGATTGATTACTGTATTAACAGTTTGTAAAAAGTACAATAGTACAGTTATACAATAATACTAAAAGGATAACACAACCACAATCATTGTGAAACTACTGTATATAAATTTAATTAATCAAGAATACAGAGATACAGGCACGGACGGTTATCTCAACCGTCCGGGCACCTAGGCTGCTAAGCCAGCCTGACGGCGTGCCGCGGGTTCGACTCCCATCTCTCTCCCCATTTCCTGTCAGTCTACTCTCAGAAAAAGTAAAAAACAAAAAAGAATACAGAGATACAGTATGTATGATACGGTAGCTGTATTCTTCATGCATTCTTCCTGTATCAAGTCTTTGAAGTGCTGTTCGGCACAATTTCAAACTCAAACGAGCTAGTCATTAAAATGAGCCCTCACCACTAACAGCACAAAGACACGCTCTTAGGGGCAGAGAAGAGGATTAAGATCTAGTAAAGTGAGACACATTACACAGACCTCATCTGTACCACTATACCCCACAGGCCAGTGGTGATATGTTCAAAGTGAGTTTCCCCCTCCAAGATCTAAGATTGAGATCTTATTCTGTGTCTTGTGATAAAAAGCATGCAGCAAAAAATCTAACTTATACTGGTGATATCAATGATAACCCATTAGGGTAGATCACACAGAAGGGCCGCGGGAAGATATTTACAGTAGGAGGTTGGAACGTTGGTGGGGGCACATTTTCGTGCAGAAAAGTTGCTTTTACGTTCCCTCTCCACACGCAAGTTATATGAACATGAACAAACAGACACAGGCAACTAACCAGGATAAAGCTGTGATACAACATATTTATTAGGCCTAGTAAGAGAAATTAGTTTTGATTAACATTATTATTATTTTTCCCCTCCTGTCCGAGGGAGGGCTGTGCCTGGGGGGAGGGGGAGCTCCAGCCCCCCCAGCACCCCTACTTTCCTCAGCCATGTCAATACAGAGGTAAATTAATAATACTTTCATTATGTTGTCATGCTTTAAGGGCTCTATGGTCTTTCTGATAGACTGGGGGGGACAATGACTGAACTTAACTTTTAAGTGTGCTCTTCGAGAGAATACCGAATGTTTCATGAAAAAACTAAAAGGACAAAGAAAGAAAAGCAGAGCACAGAGGCTCATATCAGACATCTGCTCATGCATAATTCCTTCTTATTGAAGAATTGGCAGTTTTGCAGCAATGAGACATTTCTCTGTAGTTTTGGGGTTTGTTTCGGATACTAAATTCCACAGAAGCCAATATCAAAGAGAAACAGGCACGTGACCATGCAGCTTTTGTCACAGTGGGGTGAATGTCAGGCCAAACACAACACAACATAGAAAAGCACTGACTTTGGAGTTCATCATACTGTTGCAGCCAGGTGCTAATGTTTCACTGTGGCGCCCTGCCAGATCTTTGTGCAAGAAACAACTATTGACAAATGAGATAAGACAAGACAGACATGCTTCTGCATCCTTGGGGGCACATTTGGTTGAGAGGATATTGCTATACTGTATGAATCAATGAAAACACACTATTAATAAACAACGAGTGAACAATAGAAAAGACCTCTGGAATCAACACAATGCTATAAAAATGAGTTGGAAGTAGAAAGGGTGTACAGGATTAATGCACAGAGTCTTGGTACTTGAGGACATCGCATCATTTTTCATTCTGTTCCACTCCCGGCAGCATCAGCAAGCTGTGACCCCAAGGTCACTGGCTCGAACACTTGGAACGGCTGGGGATATCTAACCAAGGGGAATAGATGACACAGTCGCCCCCCTACTCATAAAGCTTCTGTTGAGATACCCTTGAGCAAGGCACTTAAATGTCAACTGCTGCAGTCCAATGGAACAGAGCTGTGGGTGTACTGGGCAACTCCCAGAAGATAATGCACATATATGACTGCAGCATTTCCTGCCCGTGTGTACTGTAACTACATCTGCGTTGCAGTGAATAAGAATGTCCTTTGAACTGCACAAAATTGCATGTTGAAAAAGGTAACATACCAGTTATGTGTCTGGAAACATGGGTGTAGACCATTCATCACTTGGCCATCTCAAACAGCCTCGTCCTCGGTTTTACTGTAACCTCAAAGACCTCCAAGCCGTGATGCAGGTAGAGCTGCGAGCGCTACGCACAAAAACCTTGTCAGGGAATTGATTGAAGCTGATAAGATGAGACCTTATGTACCCGTACGAAAATATATAACAACAAAGCAACCTTGAACCTTCACCCTCCTGTTGCAGAACAGCCACCCTAGCCAACACAACACTAGATCACCAGTATTCTAACTGTGAACCGCAGCCCATCTGTATGTGATTGACACTGATGAGGTTAAACCAACACGGGGGAAGTGGGGGGGTGGGGTGTGTCCATAGGAGCCCTATGACCTTCTCCCTCTTCAGGATAATGCCCGGCCTTCTGTTTGTGTACAAGAAGTCCTTTGTGTATACACTACAGCCAGGGATAAAATGAGGTTTGTGTGTGGGCTGCTGTGGCCTAGTCTTCCTGCCTGGTTGTGCCTGTCTGTCTGTATGCCTACTTGTCTGTCTGTATGCTTACTTGTCTGTCTCACTGCCTGCCAGCATGAGCATACAGCTGTCAACCAGAAACAATCCCAAATTTGTTCCCATAATGTAATGACATGCCCAAAATAGAGACACCAGGTTGGAAGTGCTTATGTCAGTGGGGTTTATAAATATTTAACCAATGAATAGTGTGTGCTTGTGACTAAATAAATCAATTTCCTTTAAAAAGGTCATTTTGGACATACAGTACAAGGTTTCTGCCTGACAACAACAATATCTCTGTCTGTCTGTCTGTCTGTCTGTCTGTACATCCATCTTGTATTGTATCACACGGTAGGGGAAAGTTTATGTTTTCTTTTACCATTGACGTGGATGTGGATTCTACTGTGATTGGTTTGAAGGAATTACCTGAGCAAAATAACAACCAATTCCAACAGCCTAAACATAATCCCCTAAAGACTGTTGAGACAAAATAGAAGACAGAACAGCCACATTTTATCCATATGTCGACCAAAAGAAGAAAACAACCAAAAGTTACGAAAAAGGAGACATTTACCTTTGGTTTGTTTTGGTCACAGATGGATAAATGTGTGAACAGCCTCACACTGTGAATTGTGGGTATAAGATCCTCTGCCAGGGGAGGATATGGCGTCTCAGAACAAGGGGGCTTTTGATTATCTCTTCCTCTGCGCGTTCGCACGGCAGTGAGAAGCGACGTCGGATCAGGCAGAGGATAACACATCAAATAGAAACCAACCAACCACGTGTTCCACCGGGAAAATGCATCTTTCAGAAGTGAAGGGAAGGATGCTTATTTTGTCACTGGTGGCCCAGTGTTAGTGAGGATACAGAGATACACACAGTGAGGCTTTCACAGGAACACAAACAAGGAGAGGAGAGGAACGCTGTGGCATGCTCCCCTAAAAACCTCTCACACAGACACACACACACGCGTGCACACAAATCACACACACGCAGACAGACAGACAGACAGACAGACAGACAGACAGACAGACAGACAGACAGACAGACAGACAGACAGACAGGAGGGTGAAGTTAGGTTCTACCATACCTCTGTGATAAACGAGATAGAGTTCGCCTGAGGAGACTGAGCCGTGAGGTCTTCAGACTTCAACTGCAAAACCCAATACTAATAAAGGTTGCTAAATTGGTTCAGCTCCCTTATGTATGTATAGCGCAATGGATATCGCCAGGCATATTACCACTGGCAGGGCTAAAGTTTGCATTCCTGTATTGCTTTTAGAACTGAGCCATGCTCAACTCTTAAATCAAAAAGCCAACTGTCTGTACCACTTTCTTTTGTATTATTATTATTATTATAATATTTGTATTCATTGGATGTCAAATATGTTTTCTGTACATTATGTCTGTTGCAGTTCTGCCTCTCTGCAATTGGCAGTCCTGAAATTGAACTGATCTTGTCATCTGGAACACAACCGCTGTGCGCAGAAAACAACATTGTTCTCACACACGCACGCACGCATGCACGCACACGCACACACACACACACACACACACACACACACACACACACACACACACACACACACACACACACACACACACGTGTGAATTCTGTTGTGCATTAGCTCAAACAGAAAGAGCGATCTGTGTGTGAACATACAATAATTACGTTCAGTGAACTGCCAACGATGCACCTTTTTACATCTTGAATCTATAAACTTATATTGTTGTACTAGACAGATACATGTTTACTTTATGCATCACAAACACTCCAGGAAATCAAGAACACAGTAACCTCCTCAGTGGAGGGATTTCACTGTACTGTACTGTATTTGATTTAAAACATTACAGGAGTGCTGTGTCGTGACGGTCGAGCATAATCCTTGTATCTCCATATCAAATCTGAAAATGAAGGGTGTGTGGGGTGGCGCAGTGGTAAAACCCCTGCCCACCACCACGGAGGATGTGTGGGTTTGAGTTCACCGTGGTGCATCCGGATTTGCCAGGGTCTATGACGAACACAACTGGCCCATGCTTGGGTGAGGGAAGCCGGGGTGGGGAGGAGGATGATATTGGTCATTGCATGTAATCCTACAGGCCGTGGGTGGTACCTGTGAGTAGGGAGTGTTGGGCGGGAGGAGTAGGACAAAAGCTCTACATCCTCCTGGTGGGAGCTCCTCACTGGCAACACAGACATGTGTGTGGGGAGGAATTAATTGGCATAACCACTAAATTAGGGGAGAAAGGGG
>NC_137865.1:12364814-12404814 GCF_963924005.1 Protomyctophum bolini
CAGCGCACTTCACACTGAGACAAAGGGTCCCAACTTTATACAGACACATTCAAGTATTAAACACACACACACACACACACACACACACACACACACACACACACACACACACACACACACACACACACACACACACACACACACACACACACACACACACACACACACACACACACACCACTCTGACCTAGGCCGTGGAAAGACGGAGCAAACTCGAACCACCTGCAGATCGTCATGCTAGTCAGCACGCACTGCGCGGCTGCTGCGTGACCACTGGGCAGCTCATTATCACTGGGAAAGGTTAGTGTTGTGGGTGGGCCGGGGCTCCGGAGGTGGAGTTGAGTTTTTAAAGAGAGTAGGGGTCGCACGTCCTGTCAGTTCAACAGTCTGAGCTCAGTCTTTCATGGGCGGCTGAGAGAGAAAGCAGTGAGTGCAGAAGAGGTCACACTGACCAGGATTCTACGCACAGCCGGAAAAGTAATTTATTTAACAAAGTATAAGCTGGCACAGATCACTAGCTGGTATGGTGAAAATACTCTATGTATGTATACATGCCCTCAACGGGTTGAATCATGACACATTGCAAGCTTTAAATCATCTATTTTTGCTATTCTGAAAAAGTGTGTGGAGAATGTATAATAATATATTTTTTTAACGTAAAGTAAATTCAATATTTATTTTTGTATCATCGCATTTATTGCAAAAAATAATGTGTTTCACACATAGTTTGGTAAACACTGCTGTATTCATTCTATGCTACGTACCGGTACTTACTGTACGTATATAGTCACAGTCCCAGTGTAAGATCTATCTGTATGTATTATAGACCATTCTTTGAGTTTTGTAACGTTGACATCAGAACAAAAAGGGCGAAAGAAAGCCAGACTTCTCTAAAATGTTAAGGGGTATCATTAGGCTGTCTGGGGTCACATCCACTTTCATTGGCAGCGACTTCACACTAACCTGATTGTCGGAGAGAATGCAGGCGCTGACCTGGAGGTCTTATTCCTCCATCCCAGGAGGACGACGGTGATGATGAGCTCAGCTCACCGTGACCTGACCATGAAAACAATACCACAGAACAAGGTTTACATTTGAAATAAAATGTCATATGAAATCATAGAAGAGGAAAGAAATAACCTGATCTGTTCTCAAAGACTATAATGACCTACCCTTTTATGTATCCCATAGTCATCCATTTTAACAAACTACAATACGAGGACCACAATGGAAACTAGAAGAGTGTGCTCCTCTGAGCAGAGGTCAGCGCCAGGCCATTTGGCCTATACCCAGGACCCACAAACTGTAGAAGCAGTCTTAGCCAATTGGAATGGCAAATTCGAAAAATTGAGGGTGGCATTTCTTCCTCTGCCTGGTGGGAATGTGTGTGCAAAATTTCACGGCAATTGGATGCTGCTTTCATGATTTGATTTGATTTTGTTCGAAACGGGCCACTCCAGGCGAAAATGCCTTTTGCCTTTGTTGTTGCAACTTGAAATTGTCCTTTCATTTGCCAAAACCCTAACGACTAGCCCAACATCTTTCAGACTGTCTAAGGTTTTGAGTGACTAGCTGTCTGAAATCTGTACGGGGTGTAAGGCTTACAGAAAGATGATGAAGCACGCAGGGGTGCAGTATGAAAGAAACTGAAGTAGTCCAAGCAGGCAACACATCCAAGTAACTGCATGCAGGCAAACTGAAGCACTAGTCATACTATATGGAGACAGAACTCCACACAATAACACAAGACAGAACTGAGGCAAGACCCAGGAAACACTTGAAATTCACAGAAGGCTGGAGTGCCAAGGCAGGTACACAAAGTAACATTCACTTTATGGACTGGCAAGGACAGAGTGTGAGTCCAGTTTTTTTTTTTACCAGCTGGCAGCTGCTATGAAATAGCAAGCTGAGTCTATCAACGATGTGCAAGCTAGTCCTCTAGTAGTCTAGTCCAGTTGGCATTCTCATTGGCTAAACCGCAATGCGCTGTTTCTCTGTGTGTGTGGGTATGTGCGCACCGCAAATATGTCTGGGCAGAAACGAATGACTAGGAACACAATAGTTCCGACTTTGAGCAATTTGGTTCCTGCAGCTGGTACCACACACACACACACACACACACACACACACACACACACACACACACACACACACACACACACACACACACACACACACACACACACACACACAGACACAGACACAGACACCACATTTCATATACACACATTCAAAGTGTTACATAATATTCCACACATTATCCACATAATATACACAATGATAAATCAGAGTACTCTAAACAAACCATCATACTGTTGGTATGTTCCCCACACCCCACAGCTGATAGTTGCTCCCTACAATGGAGTCAACCAATTATCACTCAAGCATCATCATCATCATCATCTCATTTACATACACATCCCAAAATAATAGAAATTTCTGCAACATACACAATACATAATAATTCACCCATTTGTGTCCCGACCCTCCTGTTACATTAGAAATAACTTAATACAGGTCGGACTCGTACAATAAATCCTCAGTGGCAGGGTGAACTGCCACACTATGCTCAGAAGCATGTCAAGCACTATTCTTTCCTGTGTGTTCATGAATATCCACTGTCCACCTTGGGGATGCATTCAGAGAAAAGTGTACAAAGTTACCAACAGACACATACATCAACTTAGGTCAGCAGGAGCAATCTTACAAGGCTATCTATCAAGGCTTGGAGCAGCAGCAGCAACAACAACAACAAAAGTTATCACATAGAGCCCACACCACTGGGAAGCTTAATGTTTGTTTCATTAAAAAATGAGGAACAGGGAACAGCTGTTGAGACTCAGAGTGCGGCGTGAGGGTGCTGTCTCATTGCAGGGAGTCATCAGGCTCCATTGAATTTGTTTGTTTGTTCTTGTGTCAAAAGCGAGTGCGAGTGAGAGGGGAGGAAAAGAAGAAAGGGTTAGACGTACACTTGGATGGGAAATTGCCTTGGGAGATGAGGTGTGATCTTTTATCCCCATACCCGGACTTCAGAAGTTGTGATCATCAACAGCATTTGCCGATGTATAATAAGTATGACAAGTGTCATCAGTTGATCAGTTGAATTTGTGTAATAGTGTCTCATGTTTTTGAGCGGTGCCTATGCGCTCCATTACGTAGCAATGTATGTGTGCGTGCGTGCGTGCGTGCATGCATGTATGTACAGTAGGCCTATGTATCTGTACCTGTGTCCGAGCAAGAAAAGCATGTTAACTCATTTCTCGATCGTTTCGGATGCGGGAAGGCTCGCCTGAACCAGGCCGGCCCCGTGGGTGCGTTCCTGGGAGTCTGGATGTTCCAGGGACGCCCCCTGGGGACCCCCACACTGTAACTAAAGGGAAATGCAGCTCTCAAGATGACATGGAAAAAACTGGGACAAATACTTCAAGTAAACCTTTTCAAAAGACCAAATTAAGGTCATGGGCAGACAAACCTCATAATGGACAAAATGGAGCAATGACACAATTAAGAAGGACTTAAACATTGTTTTGCTGTTATCCATTCACAAACGTTGCCTCAAGCAGGTTAATAATAACATACTACCAGTAAGACGCCTGATGGCGAGAAGTTTGCGTGCACGCATCCGCCTGGGTGAGAGCAGACTGCTGGGCGCTTTGAAATTAGTCGTGGACATTGCTTGCAATCTCACGATAGGTATCACGATACAGAGGCCACAATACGATATATATCGATATATCTCTTTTAACGTTTATTCAAAAATAATGACCATGTTGCACAAATAGAACTTTCAGGCCCACAGAGATCTTTAAATGAAAGGTTAAAGTACTGCAGTATTGATACTTTTACACATAAGGCTACATGTGCTGCTGTAGATCACCCATGTCACCACAGACATGGTTTAGTCGTAACTGGGCCATGTGGAAATTATTTGGGGTCGACCACAATAAAGCATCAGTGCCACATCCGGTAACACCAGACAGCCAGCTCGTTTTCATACCTGACATCCCACATCTCGTAAAAAAAAATAAAGAAAATGCCCTAAGCTTGTCCGTGAACACTAGGTGTTCATTATTCCTGAAGTTATAGTCAATAAAGACAACCTCCACTCTAACAAGGTGCAGCTATATCGAGCCAAGTCCCTTTGATAAGATGAAGGCTGGTCCTGCTCCTGCTCTATAAATGTATTCAGTAAGGCAACAAGTGCTGGCCTGAAATATAGGGTACAACTATAAAACCGCCATTTGTACCTGCATGACTGCAGCGTGGCTCCGGAAAAAAGTTGGGCACTGGTTTGAATGTGTCATCTAACCTGGTTTGAATGTGTCATCTAACCTGGTTTGAATGTGTCATCTAACCTGGTTTGAATGTGTCATCTAACCTGGTTTGAATGTGTCATCTAACCAGCCCTGAGCAGACTCAAGATGGAGGAGTGTACCAAAACGCCATCAATAACCTTCATCCAGGACATCATCCGTCTGTTTTAATGGAATTAAAATTGGAGGTTGTTCAAACAGGGTGGATTTTTATGAAACAAAAGCTTGGCAGATTGAAAAAGGATTACCGGTATTCAAGCTTGGCCTAGAGCTGCAATGTTGGTGAGTTTAACGTTTAATACAAGCAGTTTGTTTGATGGGAGTCAATGGAGGGTATTGCAACTCTAGATTCATCCCATTCTAAAAAGAATCTAGAGTTGCAAATTGTGGCTAACGCAAGACCAGGGTTTCTCAAAGTGGGTGCTGTGGTACACTAGGGTGCCGTGACGCAAGTCCAGGGGTGATCTACAAGCTCACAGCACATCACATTATGACGCGTTGCGAGCTTGTAGATCGGCTATTTTTTGGTGAATTCTCCCCACAGAATAGGGTTGCTGCAGGTTTAAGTGGTTAAATATCTGTCATAATGGAAACAACTACCGGTACTCTCAAGTTTACTTTGTGACATATAGGCTACTTACTGTAGCTTACTGTATCTTAGTAGGGTGAAAGATTTACATATTTACATACTATAATATGACATAAATGTAAGGTCATTAAGTAACAATGTAATTCAGGGGTGCCGTGGACGAAAAGTTATTTATAGGGGTGACCTGTCCACTCCTGAGCCAAACATGTTTCAGAACCACTCTACTAGACTACACTGAGCTGTATGAGGCCTAAAAATCCTGTCCCAACTCCAGTGGCATTCCATCACACACTGAGGAAAGCATATTCGTGGGACAGTTGCTCAGCACCACCAGGTCTGGGAGTTACCAGGAAGATGACAGGAGCTTTTTGGCATTGGCAAATGTGAGCAAAAGAGTCCAGAACCTGACCTCACTAAAGTGATGTACAGTAAAAAAATAAGCTGTGAGCATCTGTGAAAAATGCTAAATTGTAGTCCAATCTTTAGTGCTAAGATAGTGCTAAGACTTTTTTGTCCCCCCCCCAAGAGCCTTTACCAAATTCAGCTCATTAGATATTACTTGAGATCAAAAGTTATTTATTTATTTATTTTACCTGCAAGGGCTCTCCTACTATCGAAGGAATGGATCTCAGATATTCTTGAGCTGTTGTTGGGCATATGTTTACATTCCTCCATTTCTGTCAGCCATCTTGGATGTTGACATGTTGAAGTTACAACGGCTGGCCAGTGGATGGCAGTGTATGGGTGATGCTCTAGTGCCTACTGTATACTGTGTGGTGGCTGATGTGCAACACACATTCAAAACACAAGCATTATAATTCAGCTGTAGTAACCAATGTGGCCGAAATTGGGGCCTATCTCGTCATTTTCAAATTATTGAAATCGGATTGAAAACAAATTATAAAAGGACATTTTATATAGGCTATGATTATTAAAGAGTCAGAGGAAGAAAAAAGAACAATAGAAGAAAACACAGAAATACAATATACGATCGTCAGATGTTGGGAATCTATCTTGGGTATTGTGGATTTTCATACTAAAATAGCTTTTCTCAGGGAGACAAATCAGGAGAAAATGTACTTTATTAATTTTATCAACCTTTCTCTTTCACAACACACTTGTGGGATCTAGCGCCAGTAAACATGGACGTCCGCGAGATTTGCTGTCTGAGGAGACCACTTAGGAGACCGTTTGTAGGATTTGTGTACCCGCTAGTTGCATACATTAACCATCTTTAATAATGACCATGCAGGGCTGATGAGTGAGTGGAGACAGGTGTACTGTGTGTACCTGGTAGTTGAGATTGAATGGAATGTGAGAGTGGCCAGCTTGAAGAGACAGAAACAGATAGAGAGCCACTTGTCAAGACATATTCCTTGTATGTGAGAATACTCATCCAATAAGCAGATTCTGAATTTGATTCTATAATATGCCACATATTTATTCCCATGCTGAGAGCACATTGACTAGTGTGCAACATTTAGTCCTAACTAATCACATAGAGCATCATCATCAATCTTGTTGCTGTCAAATGTGATTATGACTTAAATGGATTTCGGAGCCCAGTGGCGCTACATTCATGTGCATAAATAGTGTTTGGGACTATGATATCTCAGACTCAGCTTCTGACCATGTTTTTCAAATTTAAGGGAACATCGATCTATAAATATACATAAAGTACGTTTTCTGACTAGTGAAATTGTGGGGCCAGCTTTTGTTCAATTTGATTGTGTATTAACTTAAGTACTCTTTGGTCTATGAACTACATTGATTGATTGATTGATTGATTGATTGATTGATTGATTCATGTCAGTCACACTTCATGTCAGTCAGTCCGTCAATCACGCCTTGTGAGACACGCTCCATATATCTGTCTCCATATATGAAGATCACGACACTGACGTCATCAAACCCTGGATAGCCATGGAGAGGACTAGATCATCACCTAGATCTGCATATATGGAGCCGGCCAGCAACTCTACATCTGACCTCACGGACAACATGTTGATCTGACCTCATCAAACCCTTAGATGTCCATATATGGAGCTGACCTAGCTCTTCTGACATTCCATATGTGATCCCTCCCCACCCGTCCTTCCTCTTCGATGTCTCCCTTTTGACTGATACCTGTCCATTTAAAAACTCTAGACGGGCCCGCCTCAAGTAGTGCATTAAATGTCTCTATACAGACCAGTTTGTCCAGTGTCTGATAGTCCTGGAGTTTATTCCATTTGTCTGCAGGGGCATAATGAAAGCAGTTTTTCCTTAGTTCATTCGTGGAGTCTCCAGTGTAATGTGTGTCTGTGAGTGTGTTACATATCTCACCGTTTTTGGATTTAAAAATGAAGATAAATACCTGGAAGCTTATTGCCACACAAAATATATAAGTAGCCTATGTTGTACAGTACTGGATAAATGTCTGCATCACATCAATTATGCATGCTGCTGGTAAACAGCAAATGTTATCCATAAAACATTTGCAGTATTCCCATGGGGTCCGCTCATAATTCTGATATAATTATTCCGACCGTTAGGTTAGTGTGAGGTTAGGGTTAGTGTTAGTTATAATGGAGCCAGTCGGACGTTAGAACAATAGCAATCAGAATAATAGTATGGCACCGTTCCCATAATGACATGCTAATACCCATGGTAATGTGGTGTGCTGATCTTTCAAGGTTGAGTATGTGGCTGCATTTCCTGCAGGACAATTCAAGAATAAACATTATGTTGGTCCAAATGTCCAGTATACATTTCTTATTTATCATGCCACTTTTCCATTTTCAGACAAAAGATTCCAAACCTCCACGTGAAAACCACTCCATAACCGTGTTCACCTAGCCTGGTAATCCCTCCTCCCCCTTGAAAAGATTGAATTGCAGAATGAACATTTTGTCTAACAAGACAGCTCAGTGTGGGCAGAGACAGTAAGAGCTTCTTATTTCTCCTTTGTAGAGAATATTTTTAACCTCATGTTCCATTCTTGTCAGTAAATAATAAAAGCAAATTGAATAAAGTCAATAAATCCTGTAAGATAGCTGGACAACAACAAATGTTAATGATGACTAGTGAGGAAAGGGCAGGCGATTATTAGAGATGTATCACATTGCTAATGTATAGCCTATGAGTTATCAGTCAGAAGGTAAAGGGTGCTGTCCCTCTGAACCAATCACATCTATTCTGTCCGCCTGCCTGTGCACCTGTCTGTGTATTGTTTGTTTCATTTATTGTCTCCACCAGGCCGAAGGCATGGAGGGAGAGTATGTTTTGCACTCCGTCCGTGTGTCCGTCCGTCCGTCCGTTATCAGCTGCCCTAAATATTCCTCAACGGCCTGTTATAGCGCCACCATGAGGCCGATTTAGTCCTTCCGTCTGTCCGTTCACACACACTCCCTCGATGCCAACGACGAACCTCTGCCCCAAATATTCCTCAACGGCCTGTTATAGCGCCACTATGAGGCCGATTTAGGCAAAACACATTTCTGTAGATTACACGTACACATTTTATCCATACATCACACAATTCGGTATACACTATCTCCATAGTCATGTAATCAACACGGAGCGGCACCATTTCCCATCTTCCATTCTGATTGGCTAAGATTGGCTTCCAAAGATTGGCTTCCACGATTGGTCCGTTTCGAAAAAATGCCACAAGTCACAAACACAGTGTGCAATTTCCGTGAAATTATGCACGCACATTTCCACTAGGCAGAGGACGACATGCCACAAATGTTTCCCCCAATTCAGCTTCACGGTGGCGCTATAACAGGCCAATTCCTGTTTTTAGCTAGAACTGCATCGATCTGTATACAACTTACCGGTATGTATGCGCACTCCCTAGAGGCCATGGAAAAACGTTGTCTCTGCATCCCTCCACATTTGCCGGTTATAGCGCCACCATGAGGCCGATTTCTGTAAAACACATTGCTTATGTTAGTCCTTTCATCCAAATCTCAAATCGGTCCACATGATCTCTGTAGTCATGTGATCAAGACGAGTCTGTTGGATTTCTCAGAATCTCCACTGATTGGCTTGCCCTGGTGGAGACCTGTGCCGATTGGCACTTTATAAAGTTTCTAGTGTCATTGTACTTCTGACTTTATACATTTTGGGGACTTTCTCGTGAGATATCACTGCAAATTTTTATTTTTATTTCTTCAAATCATTTCTGGCATGGCCACATTTTGGTTTGATGTTTGGTGTGAGACCAGGGTAATACCCACACCTACATCTATATCTAGTTGTGTTTTCCTGATGAATTTGTAGTCAATAGACTGTGACTGTGTCACAATTTAATTGCTTTGGAAAAAAAAGCACACAATGACATTTGTTTACATTTTATGTTCCCAATTATTTGGTAATCCTGTTGTTGGGACAACACTTTAGATTAAATTAGATGGTTTTCTTTGGCCTTTTCAAGTACTCAAATATAATTAGTCCCAAAGAGAGGAAATCAATTATTGATCATTTGATGGAAGAAAAAACAACAAAAGAATAAAACAGCATTTTTCTATTGATAAAAAAGAAACATCCAATTTAAATGTGTGGTTCCATTCTCCTGGTGGTGTTCTTGGTGGGGTTTATCTTTATCGTGCAGCCACTTCCACAAGCCTGTGCTCATTTCCATCAAGACTCACCGACAGTCTTAGTCGTTTATTTACCCATTTGCTATTACTCTAAAATTATTTTTTTACAGATTTCATTTAATATCATTGTATATCGATATCATCATTTAATGCCTCATGAGGAATGGATACACATACAATCTATCTCAGACAATGTACCCTTGAGTAATAGTTAGGTAGGCCTATATGGAAAAGATCCACAGTTTCACAAAGCTATCAAGAGAGGAAGATAAACACACACTAGTGTTGTGTGCGCGCATGTGTGCTTGTGTTTGAGATTAAGATGGGAGGTGATGGGAGGTTTTAGACAGCAAGGGATGCCTTTGGGGAGAAGTACACAGTAATACAGATTAAGATTCCAGGAATTAAGTTTGCAGCAAATGAAAAAGTTGTGGGGTTCAACACAACTGATTATCGAGTCCTATCGCCTTTTGCTGTGGAGTTATGATTGGCACGCCTAATCCTTCCCCCGTGCTTTTCGTCCATAAGCATGCATGCATAAATGAGTGACTGTTGATGGGTTATGCCATGAGGAAAAAATATTATCTCCAAGGTGACATAAAGATTGTCAGAGTCAACACAGGTGGCAAACTCCAGAGACAAGACAGGAAACGTGATGTCGCATATGAGTCAGCCATTTATCCTGCCTCCCCTATCCCAGTCCACTTTGGCAGTCGAGGTGACAGAAAGCGAAGGCAAATCAGGTTGACACTGTTGCTGCAATGTCAAGAAAAGCATAGCAATAGGCTTAGCATGGGGAGAAAGTATCGCTGCCAACTAGCGCTAAATAGTTATTAATATCTAAGGACCGAATCGCTGCTTTTACAAATATTTACCATGCTAATGTGTGAGAATGTTATAGCTGTCAAACTTCGCCCCTAGAGTGAACCAGCCTGCAGCTGTCAGTAACTGAGGATAATGTCTTCAGAACAGACTAGTTATTGCACAGCATCATTGTTTTATCAAAATAATGATGGAAGCACATTTTAAAAAGGCATTGAAAGACATTAGTGTTTTAAATAAAGAATACAGGGAATACATCAAAGATGCATAGCAAGAATAAGGGTCAAAGTCCAATTATTGTTTTACATAATAAACTTGTCACATTATCAGCATTATTGTGTTTCGTATCTCAGAAAAAAAGTTTTAAACAATGCCCGGACGTCTATGGTAGCGGTCAAGGCACCTAAGCTGCTAATGCCTAAAGCCTGACAGCATGTCGTGGGTTGCGTGCCACTCCCCATCTCTCTCTCTCTCTCCCCATTTCCTGTCAGTTTTGTTTGACATTGAGAATCCTAAGCAGATGTAATAGAGACTGACCTCTCCACGCCAAAAAATCCCGTTAAATTATCACCCAGATGAGCTGTTCTGAACCCCTTTTTCTCCCCGATTTAGTCGTAATGACAATTCATTCCTCCCCACACACATTTCTGTGTGCTGTCACTGCTGTTGTATGTTAAGTAGTTCACCCAAATAATTACTTATATTCTATCAATTTCACACCACATGAAACCTTGCATAATTCATGCACATGTTTTTTGTTTGCGTCGCATTCCTGAGCCAATAATTTGATTACTCTAGGTCGTCCTCAGACGACCCTCCATTGTCGCTTCCAGTCATCCCCGTTCTCCATACATTTGGCCAGCTCGTTGGTGCTTTGACCGGCATCATCAAATACATCTCAAACTACTCCTTTAAATGGCTTTTTAACGTTTTAATTTTGCAACACAATGCCATAAATGCCATTTAATTATATTCTTGGCTCATTTACAGTATGATAAGTGAGATGAATGGCTTCCCATGTTCATAACTTGAAACTTGAAAAATATTGTTGCTTTTAAAAATACAAGAGAAGCTGCTCCTGATGTATCCATTTCAATTCAAATATGTTGACATCTCCAGTTCAGCACACGCACACACACACACACACACACACACACACACACACACACACACACACACACGCACACGCACGCACACGCACACACACACCCATATACAGCAGCACTACCGTATATGCAGCTCCTGGAATGTAAATCTTATCTTGGTTATTAAGATAGCACTGAGTATGTGACAGATTCCTGTGTCTGTCTGGCCTTCTACTCAGCCTCAGGCCAGGCAGAGAGTAGACACTTGGCACTATCGCAAGTGGCGTTCAACAAGTCAGAGATTTCATAATAGCACGGGTGATGGCTTATGATAAACAGCTCTCTTGGTTCAACTTGTTAATATTCAGATTTTATGGCTGGATCAAAAGGAGAACAAAAATCTGATTCAAGATTCAAAGATTCAAAGACTTTAACCACTTAAGCCCTATTTACTTTGTTGACCGTCGTACACCAGAGCTTTATATATTTTCCCTCGACACCAAGTCTCTTTGCCAAACATAGTCGATCTACAAGCTCACAACGTGGCATATTGTGAACTGTAGATCCACTATTTTCATAGAGGGACACAAAGGTTAATTGTCACTTCTTTGAAGTGTTCAGAATCTGTTCAAGAATCAGCATCAGTATACTATACACACATTGATGTGGTCAACTGATTGCATGAATAAAATATACAGTAGTATATAATATACCATTAAGAATTGCACCTCCCCATGGTTGTTGAAGTAGGATATAATTGCTAGGAATTATGTTTTTTTATTGATTGAATACTTTATTGGTCAGAAAGTACGAGTATTGCAGTCGTACGCTTGTTATCAACCAAATTCTGCAGGCGTTTTCAACTGATTGTAAAGCAGAGACCACCACCCTGATTAAGATATCAGATATTATTGAACTGAAATATGCAAAATATCCCCTTCAGAATTGTATTGTATCAACCATACAATACAATTCTGCAGGGGTTTTCAAATGATTGTAAAACAGGGACCACCACCCTGATTAATATAATCAGATATTATTGAACTGAAATATGCAAAAGGAAGAATCAATCAATCAATTTTGTGGAAACTCAGGGCTCCATTAAAAACAAACTATGCATGCAGAAAGAACACCCATATACCATTAAAACACCAGCTATTACAATAGACAATCATACCAGTGTTTACGAAAAGTAGATCAATATCTTGTAACACTGAGCCTGGGGCTAGACAGCAGCAAAAATCATTCAGTCGACACATTTACCAAACAACTCACTTGCACTGCTCCACCTTGGTTTTCTCAATAGTATACGCAGGCATTGTGCAACCATTATTAAAATATGCATTCATTTATATAATATGAATATATCTCAAATTGTATTTTCTTACATTTCGAAAACAAAGCAATACTGCCTCATCAAAGTTGGTGTTGTGAGTGCGACTTTATAATACACAATATTGTCAATTACTTGCATGAGATCGAGGGGGAGAGGTGGTGGAGTTTATGAGCACACTACCTCTGCAGGGCTCGCTGGACCCAGAAGGAGCTACCTGTACACGTTGCAATGACAAATAAAGATCTATCTATCTATCTGTCACAATGCTATGTTTAGTAGCTGAGAGGAAGGATTTCAGGATCTTCTGTGAGACTTTGAATTTCTTAGGCGGTACAGGTGCTGCTTAAAGCCTTCCTTGCAACAGTGTCTGTGTGGGCATTGTCCAAGACAAGTCCTCAGTGATGATGTGCACAATGCGGTTCTTTCAAAGCACTTTATGACCACTGAGGTCAGTGTTACCGGGCAGTTTATTCAGGCAGGCTGGGGAGGCATTCTTGGGCAATGGGGATGGACAGAGACCTGGATCTGGAAGCAAGTGGGGACCCTAGACGGTGCCAGGGAGAGGTTCACTATGGTGTGTAAAGGGATAGTTCACCCCCAAAATGACTTTTTTGAGGGGCGGCAGCTTTGTGTGTTTGTGTGAATAATAGCGATAATTTGATTGGCTGAGCAAAGTACGTATTGAGGATAAAAATCACACCTGTGTGAAGTGAGGGGCGCTAATATAATAAAGTCTAACTCATGTTGATTAGGTGATGTAATGGTGATGTAAAACAAACGGTGCCAACACAAACGTTAAACGCCATTAACAATAAAGAGACAATATGATGTAAATGGCACATTATGACAAATATTCCCTTCATTGTCAATGGCGTTTACAAAACAAACATTGAACTAAAGACAAACATTAAGCCTGTGTATAGGCTAGCGCCCCTCAAAAAGTGAGGACAGAAAAGTGAGGAATTAAATTGTGATTGGCCAGAATGAGATGATGTATGATGATGTAGACTGTGTGTCTCCATAGGGAACAAAGGAGGCTCCATGTAGGGGACCACTGCTGGTCATCAAATTGTTCACTTAGGAATGCAAAAAATGTATCCCCTTAATATTATGAATGTTAGCATTGTTGCATGGCCTTGAACCATGCTCATTGCATATAGGAATGAAGCCATTATATCAGCACCCATGATAGACAGGCAAATGAAACCCTTTATATAATTATGTGATGTCCCCATTTTGGTTCTGGACCGCCAAAAATACGTACATTTTCCCATGTACTGTAGTACTGCTTAAATTACAACAAATATTGTATAGCCAGCCCTGTGCTAGTCTCTCAAGACAGACTGTTGCCTCACGTCAAATTTCGAGGAACAACAGGGGAGGCGCTGTTTTCCCGAATATTTGACGATGGGATTCTCAGATTGGCCCTGTGCTAGTAATAGTTTAATTAATTTACAACCATTACAATTGTTCTGTTCTGTCATCATTTTAGCTACAGTATTAGAAATCGTGAGAGGCGCCTGAGAGGGTTACATGGTTTATTTATATTGTACGTGAGTGGGTGAATTGGCCTGCTGTCATTTTAAACTAATTGTCCAGTAATCCAACATGTACAGTATACAGCATTGAATGGGAACACTGTGTACATTGGAGGATGAAATTAAATGACTGCCTCGTATTCTGTTCCGTGTTCCGACTGATTGAAAACCCTGCATATGGAAACACTTTTTAGGAAATACATGTCTGGTTTTGGCTTATCATACATCACCAAACTCGCTCTAACTCAAGGCTTCCAGAAGTGCAAACTGCAAACCTCAGCTATTTTACGTTGATCTGCAGCCAGAGCGCACACACGAGAGAGAGAGAGAGAGAGAGAGAGAGAGAGAGGGAGACTATGGGCTACATTTTCGTCACCGCTAAACCCCTTATGCCTAAACTTCTTTACCATTTTGAAAAACATTTTTGAATAGTTCAGCTAGCCTCTACATTGACACATTGTAGACTGGCCATTTTAACTTTTCAAAAATGGTTTGCAAAATAGTAAAAAAAAGGCAAAGAAGTTTAGGGATAAGGGGTTTAGCGGTGACGAAAATTGAGCCCTATGTCTATGTGATAGGAGCTTCTTAAGGACGGAGACACTGACTCCTCTGAGGTGATGTGTTGAATCATTTCAACACTGTGACTCCTCTGAGGTGATGTGTTGAATCATTTCTTAAGGACGGAGACACTGACTCCTCTGAGGTGATGTGTTGAATCATATCAACACTGTGACTCCTCTGAGGTGATGTGTTGAATCATTTCTTAAGGACGGAGACACTGACTCCTCTGAGGTGATGTGTTGAATCATTTCAACACTGTGACTCCTCTGAGGTGATGTGTTGAATCATTTCTTAAGGACGGAGACACTGACTCCTCTGAGGTGATGTGTTGAATCATTTCCATTCATACCGGATAATGAAACAAACTTTCTATTGAGTCTGATATACGTTCAGATACAGAGTGCTCTGTTTCAAAAAGTTACAAAATGTGCAGCCAGCAGCCTCTTTGCTTCTCATCTCGCCTTTTAAAAAAAGTCAGCAGTGCATCACATCCAGCCTATACCTGCATGCCCTCCATCCTTCGCACTGTAAAAATGAGACGAGGGTTTAAAATTAAAGCGATGAGAAGACTCAATCCATTCTTTCTCTGTAGGTTCAAAATGTATACTGACTACTAATAGAATATAGATATATAGATTATAAAGACATAGAAAGAGTCTATAAAAGTCCCATAAGCACTAGCAGTCCCATGCTGCCACCCTCATAACCAGAGTTGTTAGAGGAAAGGCCTTGCTTGAAGTCAACACAAATCTGTAGTGTGATTGTGAGATATCTGGGCAATAGGGTATCACTAGAGCAAAGGTCACGTGATCATGCAAACTGTATAACTACATTTCTTCCCCAAAAGGACTGGGGAGCACAAATGCACTCGTCAAGTTTCATTGCAAACTTCCCATTCAAATTTGAGATCTCTTTTGTGCAAGGGTGAATTTGGCCTACGGGTGGTGCTAGAGGGAAGGCCATTGAGTGACCAAAATGTATTGAGTCATCCTATGATTAGGCTCAGGAAAAAAGTAAGAAAGAAAGGAAAAAGAACAACAACACTAACACTAAGCAACACAAATACTATGGAGCATTTTCTATACTGGCCTCCATCAGACTTATGAGCACGCGCGCGCACGCACACACGCACACGCGCACACACACACACACACACACACACACACACACACACACACACACACACACACACACACACACACACACACACACACACACACACACACACATGCTTGTTGTACATAGGCTACATCCACTATGTACTCTGACTGTTTACAGAGACCACTGTTCGGACAGTAGGCTATATGAAGCTAGTCTTCTTGGTATTTTGCTGACATAACTTCCAAATGGTCAGAGGAGCCAGTCAAAGCAGTAGTGACTAGTGATTCATCCAATTCAAAGCAAGGTCAAGTAACCACTCCGCACTGCCCTCTGGTGGAGGAAACTGGTATAATCTTTTATAGATGTTCGTCATAATAGGTGTTTGGGGTCATATATCTATAGTTATGACGAGTCATGACAAAGTTGTAAAAGTCAACAGTATGTAGGCCGATATGGCTATATCCATAAAAAAGCAAGCAGCACGTGCAGACAATACACTAATTGTTTCTTTCAATCATTTTATTATTATTATTATTATTATTATTAATTATTTTATTATATTTTCACCAGCCTACTTTCTAATTCTACTGTGTTGATAATTTGTGCGACAGATATATGCATGACGGTATAGAGTTTCAGTGTATTTAAGAAGAAGATGATCAGGTAAAATAATTGTGAATATAATAATAATATAACAGTGCTGCCGGGCGGGTCTTTGCACAACCGCTCCGTCATTTAGATATATGCTGTTTGGGGACCCTTTAATAGTGGAAAACAGCACAATCAAATGAATAGAAATAGAATAGTATATAAAACAATGGTGCCCAAGCTTTTTAGCTCAAGACCCATTCAATAAATTAGCCCAGGACCGAAACTAGTGAAAATACTGTTGCAGACACGTTGTGAGCTTGTAGATTTTCACTATACTTCTCAATTATTAATATTTTTTTATTCATGGGATTTCTTATTTATTTTCTTTTTGTACAGAAAATGGGATTTTTACAACAAAAACAAAACGGTCCATGACCCACACACTGTTTGGGAAACAGTGGTATAGAACACATTATGTCCAATAATAGTAAATGTGGAGCTTCCATTTCAAACAAGAGGAAGTAATCAATTGAAATCAAGGGTTTGTTTGATTTTGAGTCATTCGACATTCAGGTCCCTGTAACTGGCAATACGCAAAGTATTAGCAACATTTCCCATTAGGGATGAATACAGTGGTGGAACAAGTAGCCTACAAAATTTCTTTACTTTACTTATAGTGTCAATACTGCAATGTAGAGGTACTCTGTTACAAGTAAAAGTCCGGTATTCAAAATGTACAAAAAGTACAAACGTATATCAGGAATCAAAATGTACTTTAACAAAAAGTAAAAGTGCTCATTGTGCAGAAAGTTACCTAGGCCCGCCCCAAACTGGGCTGGCCCGAGGCCCCACCTTGCCTTACTAATTAGCACACACTTTACGCCCTACCCGGCCCGACAACATCACTTAAAAAAGAAAATCCATATGGGTATTCCCAAACAATGCCCCGTTAGGGCTCCCACACTAATACAATCTCTTTTTACTGTATGCCCAGAGGGAGTGCAACGAACCATGTACAACCCACATTCGGCACAAACAAGGGACTAAATTAATTTCGCTTCTATGCCACCAAAATGTGGAACGCCCTACCAACAGTCATTAAGACATGTGAATCCCTTGACTCCTTCAAAACCGCTCTCAAAGGGCACCTACGGACGGCTGCAATTCGAAACTGGCCCCTGTAAAATCTGAATCCCCCCCCCTTTTTCCCTCACTGTATATGTTTCTTTTCCCTTTTTACCTCCTTTATGATGAATTCCTGTTCTGTTCTTTGTCTATATAGAAGTGTCTATTTGTACGTCTCTAATGTGTTGATGAATTGAACATGGTGGACCCTCTTGTAAACAAGTGTAATGGCGCTTAATTGGGTCGTCCACTCACAGTTAACAGTCTTTGTATTGAGTTTGTGCTTGAAATGTACTGTAATTCTGCAAACTTAATAAATATTTTAATCAATTAATCAATCAATATATGGAGATCCCTGATGTCATCAATATCAAGCCCAATATATGGGAATGTCCATAATGGACATATTGTGTCAGTCTCATGATGACCAGTGTGGTTGTGGTGGTGCTCGCAAATTGTACGATATAGCGTTGACTCAAACTTGAGCTTACAATCTTGATATGACATCAGTACAAATTAAATAGACACAAATTCTTTCTTTCAACCAAACACTCGTTATACGCAATTGTGCTCCATGGGAAACATGTGTATTAAGCGTCTACAGATCGTAAACTTGAATACTTCCAACACCCTTCTATTCCAGGACGTCAACAATGTAAACATGCATTGTGAGGAATAAACAACCGTTTCCGTTCTCCTGCTCCATTCTCAGAGAAGCCATGGAGTGAAGGAGGCGTCTCACAAGGTCACAGAGATGGGGTCAAAGAAGAACAGGGTGAAACTTCTAGTGCCTGGGAACTGGGTGACATATATCGTCATTCAGAGATGTCACATGGTCATACATTCCATATTCAAATTCTGTTTTTACATTAATTCTGACTAAAGTAGAGTGAATAGCTTTAGTCCATGGGAAGTAGATGATACACTATGCTTGTGAAAGGACACCAGTTGGCTCTGGATATTACAGCTTATGTACATCTTGTTTTTGATTGAAAATATGTACGGTAGCTGAATTAGGAGGTATAGGGAGCAGTGGAATACAGGAAACAACAGTGCATGTTGGAAGGGGTGGGTCCTGTGACAGATATGCTACAGTGGTTCTCAAACCACTTTGGTGCAGTATGCATTAGGCCGAGGACCCCGGCTGCAACTCTCCAATTGTAGTTAAATGGGGATTGGGGGAACCAAAACAAAGCCGTGCCGAAAAACCGGAACAAGCAACCAGCTATTTTTATTTTAAATTGTAGTTATTTTTGAGTGGTGCAACCACTCCTACAGTACAACCAGCAATGTCCGTGTCCGCCTATGTATCAGTGGTCATGAGCACGAGTATATGACTTACTAGTACCAGTAGGGGGCGCCAGAAACAGAGAGGCAGTGCTGTGCCTGCTGCCTGCTAATGAGAGAGAGAGAGAGAGAGAGAGAGGTGTGGGGGGGGAATTGCACCACTCAGTTCACACAGGTGTGATTTTTCATCAAGCATGGCCTCCCTAGACCGCATCACACAGGCTACTTTGGAACGAGTCTGGTGATGTGAGGTCACACATACACATACAGTAATCAAAAATAAAACACAATATAGTCTACAAATAGCAATTATAAAAGCACAATAATTTATCAAAGGGTCAGTGAAGTCGGCAAGTGATTGGCATAAAATATGATGCCGTCTTTCATACATCAGGTGGGGGAACCCTGCGTATAGAAAAGGTCAAATTAGATAGAATAAAGTTCCCATAGCTATGGATGTGGCTTTACAAGAGAAAGGAATGAGGAGGGATTTTACGAGTTGAAGCCACATCCATCTTGTCTGAAGTGTGGAGAGACTGACATTAAATACATGGCTTTTTCGTTTGGAACCATGCAGACCCCCGGCCAGTAAAGTGATTGCTGATTGGCTGGTCACGTAGAAGAGTTTCACTGTTTTTCACTGGATTTAAGTGCCTTATAATTAGCCTTCACTCACGCTGATTAATGTTTCACACTACATTTATTATTCATCTCACTCTATCCTCTCATTTTCATAACTGGGAAGATACTATGTACTGTAATTGCAATTATGTCAGGATGCATTCACACCAAACCTGCTTGGTGTGCTTTAACAAACTCTGGTGTGTTTGCCCATTTAGTGGTTTGTTTGGACTGTTGAAAATGTCCTTAACTCCACTTCGAGTTCCAAGTGAACTGAGGTGAGGTTTGTTTTGTGATATAATACAGTAACAAAATAATGCTCAGGAACCACCTGAGGCTTGTTTGATTTTCGTTTGGTGTGTGGCACTGCTCGGGAGGAGCACGTTGAGAAGCGGCAGCTTGCTCTCGTCAATGTATGAAAATACAAAAGAGAAATCATTAAATGTTGCCTGTGGAAGGCTGCAGGGTTGAAAGACATTGAGGCGCCGTCTGCTCGGTACAAAGTGTTTTGTATGCCGTTTATAGTTCAAGGAAGCATTGTTCAAAAAATAAGAAACAAACGTTTTGTTTGTCCATTTATTTTTATTTTTTTATGGATTATTTATTTGGATAAGGATGTGAGGAATTAAAAGATAATTATTCATTAAAAAAACGAAAATAAACTTGTTTCAGAAAGTTGCCTCCATCTGCTTACAGACCGTGGCATTGTTTGGTGCTACCCAGAGACAATGAAACAAATCAGTGCCCTTTATACTGTCCCAGAAAGACAACTACTTTCCATGTGTGATTTATTTTGTACATTTTCCACACAGTGTTTGTTTGCATAATAACACTGTGTGTGTGTGTGTGTGTGTGTGTGTGTGTGTGTGTGTGTGTGCATGCATGCATGCGTGAGATTCTGCTGAATAGCATGCAAACCGCTGCTGATCAGTGCCAACCTTTACGTGCACACAGCCCGTAGGCCAATGAAGACACTGAAACCAGTATCATGCTCTGCACCAGCCTGCTCTACATTTTGGATTATAATTCTTGAACCATAAGTCATACAATCAAAATGTATTCTCCCACGGATTCCTTGGATCATGATGCAACTCTGCATAATTAATGAGAGCTTACTTTACATTTTGCACCCCCCCCCCCCCCGAACCAGCACTTAACCCGGGCATATTTTTCTCCCAATGTAATATATTCCATATAAAAGCCCATTGTGGGTGTATGGGATTTTTTTTTTATCACATATCTAACAGGGTGGGCAGGGAACCTAACCTAGCTACCGTATGATGTCACTAAACTCACTAATGTAAAAATGTTCTAGGGTTAAGAGTTTATGCAAAACTCACAAATCACTAGGCATTGTCTCTGAGTCATGAGATGAAATCATGCATTGTTTAGATTTGTGAGCGGTGCCTAACCGCTCCAACTAACAACTATGTCTTTCCGTTCGTCCGTCCCCATATGTCCAAATGAGTACGGCAATAGTGCTGGTTGACCATCAAGTGTCAGCAGCCTAACACACACATACACCCATTGACCACTGCACGCACACACGCACGCAAGTCTTATGAGAAAAAAAATACTGTAGCAAATCTCTGGTGTGCTTTAAATCTTCTTTATAGTCAATATTGTCTTCTCTGCTGGGAAGACTATTTTCAGTTTGCTTTTGGACAGCTGTTGTTTTAACTTTTTGAAAGGGAAACCATAGTCCTGCAGGGCAAATGATGTTGCAGTGTCATATGCTTCTGTGCCCAGGACGGATGCTGCATTCATCCTGGGCACAGAAGCCACTGAAAAAAGCAGATCTACAAACTCACCACGTGTGGCCCTTAACTAATCTTAACTTAACGAGTAAAACATACTTTTCACCTCGTACACTGTAGCTGCAGCATAGTGCATGACCACAACAATGGTAATAGGACATGCATACTACGTACTGTACAGTATGTGCTGTATACCGCACCAGCTGGGACCATCACCTCCTGTCCCGCTCCACTCCCTCCCTCCATCCTATTAGGGGATTTAGTGAGAGTATGGCTGCCGGTGGCTTGTTACAGCAGTGAGGTGTCATTATTAACTCATAACCCGCCACTAAAACCCACGGGCGCTGCTGGCTACTGCCACCATAGACTCTCGTTCTTTTTCGAGAACACGACAGTTTCCAGGCCCCCAAAAATAGTTAGCTAAAATCCACTAAAGCTAGTGTGATGATCGTCTATTTAAGAGTCTTTAGAAGCATTCATATTTTAACCACACCGTAACCTGGATTTAATATTGCGCCGCTAACATCGTCGCGTTGTTCAATCCAGCTCAATCTGAGCTGTAATTCCGAGAAAAATGGCTATAAAGGTCAGGCGGCCCCCTGCATTGTGTGTAAAGGTTAAAGGTCAGGCGGCGCCCTGCATTGTGTGTACTTTTTTTTACCTCCGGGGGGTTTGTTGGGGTCGTGAGTCGGGGAGCATTATTTTGGGGTTGGTGCGGAAAAGTTTGGGAACCCATGCTCTACTCTACCTCTCTGCTGCTGACTCTCCTGATGACTGACACAGCATCTCATGATGCTGTGTGCTGCATTACCTGTTTGATATGAGACTGCCTCGCCCACAAATTGAAAAGGTCCTAATCCCCTCATGAGGACTGATAATCATGCATATTTTAAAACATATTGCTGGAAGTTCCAAAGCAAGTATTTCCAGACACAGCTGATGAAAGTTGGAGGTCCAACATAGCCTAATGTAGGAGAATGGTGGAGAGCTGGATGCATTGCCATTAGTATTAGCACAGTGTGACACAGTGCTGCTGCTGCGTGTGTGTGTGTGTGTGTGTGTGTGTGTGTGTGTGTGTGTGTGCTTGCGTGTGTGTGAGTGCCCAAATTCTCGTTCTCTCAGTTTAACTTTACAATTAAAAGGAGTTGATTGATGCAAGCGAGAGCTTCGGTAATCTGCTGTGAATAGAATGAAGCTTTTCTACTGGACAATAACAGGATTACAGGAAGTCTCGCCTCTCCTCGTTTCCCTGAGGTCAGAGGGAAAGTAATTGCTGGACTTTTGTTCTTGATAAAACCCAGACAAATGGACAAACCCTGGTCCATCCACCTCCATCCACTGCCTCTGCTCTTGCCCCTCCAAGCAGCACCAATCAATAATTCCTGAGCTAATCCTTCCTCCCTGCTTTAGTGCTTTGGAGGGGAGATCTCTAAAAGAATGACTTGAAAGGGGAGGCAAGGAGAGAGAGAGAGAGGGGCAGGCTCATTATTAGCAGTGCAAATGCAAATGCTTTGTGCATCTTTTGAGTGCAGCCGTGATTTATTAAGCACACTTCTTTTTTTAAATGTCATCCAATACATTCTATTGCACCAGTCCTGTAATGGTCCATTAGGCCCTATGTCCTACCCTTCCGTCACTGCAGTGAGGACAACTTGTTTTAGCCTATTAGGCCAGCAGGATAGGATAAATTGGGCTTTCTTTGGAACGCAAATGTCCATTTTCCACATTTATTTCAAAATACCAGAGACTAGCTTCAACAGGGGAACACCGACTCATTTAACCACACAAACCTTACCCTAGCAGCATCCCTATTCCGCGCAATCCGCGGTGAACATAAATCGTGCTGCAACGTGTTGTGAGCTTATGTTATTTGAGGCGAAAGGTTTTGTTGTTGATGGAGAAACCAGAGGCACAGGCTAAGTAATCCGGCAGCTGAGGTCGTGGAGATACTGTATATCGTTTTTTTTATTGGCCTAAAATATTGTCTAAACATACATTCATGAATCCACCTGCTGACCGACCATCAACATTGAGCATTTATTTTTAATAGGGAATTATTTTTTAAATGTCATTATGCTTTAAGTAGCATGTGGCGTGTCAAACTGTTTTTTTTTTTCATGATTCTGATTGCAAAAAATTGTTTTGCATGATAAACACTCCTTGGACTAAAAACAGCCATAACCGTGATCACAAATGTGATGCGGTCATCACATTTGGGGACATTTGGGCAAGTGGCTATGGCCGAATTTAGTGTTTGTCATGCAAAACTAATGCTATAGATATCAAAATTATTTTGATATCTGTTCGATACTGATATTACATCATTTATGGAATATTGTCCGATATCGATATGCTACCGTTAATATTGTGTATCACAAAATCAAACCCATAGCACCTCCAGGTGAGAGGACGAAAGCAAGAGAACAGAGGGCACGAGAAAGACCCAACATGCTATACCTGCCATGTTGAAAAATGTAATTCAAAAACACATTAGGCGCAGATCCAGGACGGATCACGTTCACTTTGAAACTCATCAGAACACAATCCCCGTCAGTCCGAAGCCATAATCCATCACTGCACAGTGCACACTACGCTGTCATTTCCTCCTCATTCTTCTGAGACAAAATAAAACCTTACAAACAGATGGGGTACTTCCCCCACAAGCAGCCTTTGATCAATGGCTCCAAACGGGAATCAATATCTGTACGATATTATTTCAGACATTATGAGTTACGAGTACACTACTATACACCTGCAAATGAAACCTGACGGCAGAGAAAAGGACTGCGGCACGAATCCTAACAACAAAGTGTTAGTGATAAAATGCAGGCGTCATGGAAGGAATTACCTCAACACAGCAGTGCTGTCTTGTAAACCACCTCCCTCGCAGACCCTGCATGAACTGACCCGAGGTCTGAGGTGAAAAACTCTTTAATACTGTTTATTTATGCCATTTCTATTACAGCTGACAATATTGTTCTTCCAATCCTCCCATTGCATCTCAAAGTCCCAACAAACGTCCCTCAATGCATGCACCACACGAATGCATGCACACACACGCCGCATGCACGCAAAACTAAATTCATTCAAAACAAAATTGCGTTGACTCATCAAATATCCTTTGGCGAAATTGGATTGGGGAATCTCATGGGGAGAGAGTTGCTAAACCGAAGGTTCCATTTATAGTGCATGTTATTTAGGGGCTGGTCCCAGGACAGTGCCCATTCTAACTTGATATAGAGTGCAGCTAGAGTGCCGTTGTTCAGGGGCTGGTCCCGGGACAGTCTGGATAAGTCACGCAACCCCCGTCCTTCACGCCTCACCGATCTAACAACATACTGTACACACACTGAATAAACTGGGATCTAACAACATACTGTACACACACTGAATAAACTGGGATCTAACAACATACTGTACACCACGGCCGGCGTCACGGGGGTGCCTGGGGGTGCAAAGCACCCTCAGTTGCAAAATGTGCACCCTCAGTTTATGTTCTATGTAAAGTTATGACAATATCAAAAATAACAAAATTATATTCAGAATATTATAATTGTCATAGAGATAACAATAACAGTATCAAAACACTCCGTTTTACCCAGTAATATTATATAGCCACATCCACCCTATCAATTGCTCGTTGTCGTTGCAGCGCAGCTCCAGTCTAATTCCCCAATTTACAATTACCTGCCTGCAGGCAGTAGCCTATTATTCAGCAGTGGCACCGTGACCACGGACAGTTTAGTGATTTTAATTTTCACCCTTTCACCTCGTCCTGACTCCTCTTGTGTTTTGTTGTGGAAAGTAAAAGCGTGCGAAACAAATTAAAACAAAGTGATTCAAAGACCGAAGATCTGCCCCTCTCCTGGCTCTAGCTGTGGAAGAACTCCACCTCGGTAAGCCTAAACTAAGCTTGCCATCACACCACACACCCACCGCCGGTTGATTTGGGGACAGAGAACGAAGCCAGGAGCTACAATCCTACCCAACTCGAATATTTTTCAATAAAACAGCTAATTTAGCATTAGCTGGTTTGGGAGGCTGGTGCTGCCTTTTGCTTTCCATGTCGGACATTTCCTAATTATTGGTAGGCTGCAATCTACGACTGGTTCAGTTGGAATTTAGCTGGCATATTTTGTTCTGCTGGTTTTATTTGTCATGTCTGTCTGAAACAGGCTATTTTAGGCTATGCTATAGGCTTAATTATTTTTCACTATTCTATTTTTTGTATCATTGTAGCAGTAGCAACAGAATGGTGAACTTGGTGAAGGAATGGCTGTCTTTTTGAACGAGCGAGATGTTTGCGCCTCGATCTCTCTCTCTCTCTCTCTCTCTCTCTCTCTCTCTCTCTCTCTCTCTCTCTCTCTCTCTCTCTCTCTCTCTCTCTCTCTCTCTCTCTCTCTCTCTCTCTCTCTCTCTCTCTCTCTCTCTCTCTCTCTCTCTCTCTCTCTTCTCTCTCTCTCTCTCTCTCTCTCTCTCTCTCTCTCTCTCTCTCTCTCTCTCTCCCCCCCCCCCCACTAGCTGCTGAGCTGCGCGAGTCAGCGCCACCATGGCCACATTGACAGATGTATAATCTTGAACTTATGTTGGTTTAGAAAATGTTGTCCTGGGTCCTGGCTCACTGGCTGGGCTGCAGTTCAGGCGATCCGTTTATTACAGTGCCGGCCCTACAATTTGGTGCCCTAGGCAGGATTTTGGTGTCCCCCGGGGTGGGGGGCCAATTTGGTGCCCTAGCAGGATTTTTGGTGTCCCCCGGGGTGGGGGCACCGAACACATGAACTGACATGGGGGATGTCAGTTCAGTCAGAGGGTGTGTTGTGATGCCCCAAACTTAGATTTGTCAAAACTTAAAATTTTGAAGGAGCTTTTTCAATTAATGATATAAAAATATGTATATATGAGTTAAAAAAAGAATGCATGGTTGGTCATGGCACCTAGGCAACTGCCTGTTCTGCCTATTCTTGCACAGTGCTTTATGCTTTAGAAATTGTTCCGACCTGGCTGTGGCTGCAGTTCAGACAATTTATTTTTATTGATTGATTGAATACTTTATAACAGATTGCATGCAGTAGCATGCATGTAGGCTACACTTAATTCAATAAATGCTGCTGCGGCTGCAGTAGAAACAGACGAAACTCAGGTTTTTGATTGATTGATTGAATACTGTATAAAGAGTTTGCAGATTGTAGCTATACCACACTTAAATTAAATAAATGCTGCCTATTTAACAGCAGTAAATATTTCAGCATTCAGCTATGCATTGTTAAATCATTCAACATGGCAACAGGCTGATACAAGTTTTACTAAATGTGCAGTGCAGGGGCTGCGGTCACAGACAAGCCATTCTTATTCTGTAACAACCGTCCTACACTTCTCCAAACCCCTACAGTCCACAGCGCCTTCTGGAGGCACTTGTACAGTTATCACCCCGTTTGATTTAACAACGCTATAGTTGTATGTTGAAATAAAATAACACTATTTCCTGTGCACCCTAAGAATTTTCATCTGCACCCTTAGTCATTTCATCCTGCAGCCGGCCCTGCTGTACACACACTGAATAAACTGGGATGCGTGCATAGATCTAACAACATACTGTACACACACTGAATAAACTGGGATCTAACAACATACTGTACACACACACTGAATAAACTGGGATGCGTGCATAGATCTAACAACATACTGTACACACACACTGAATAAACTGGGATGCGTGCATAGATCTAACAACATACTGTACACACACACTGAATAAACTGGGATGCGTGCATAGATCTAACAACATACTGTACACACACTGAATAAACTGGGATGCGTGCATAGATCTAACAACATACTGTACACACACTGAATAAACTGGGATGCGTGCATAGCTACATGCTAGCTAAACCATAGAAGAATCAACTAGTTACGGGTTATGGCATTAATGTACATTTTCTTATATTGGGGGTTTTGGTAACTGGAGTAATATTACACTCTTCCCGCAGCTCCAGTAATCATAGCCACCCAGAAAAACTCCCCTGGATTGTGATTTGGATGCGTTTGGGGTGTAGGCCTAAATACAAATTAATGTTCACAGTGATAATTTCATTGTCATTATAAGCGTTGTGTGTCAGAACCTCAGTACAGCACCTGTTGGGGCTGATCAATTATTTTATAGGTCGGCAATCCATAGTAAAAACAAATCTGACACGTCTGTCTGTCTGTCTGTCTGTCTGTGTGTGTGTGTGTGTGTGTGTGCAGCCAATACGTACTTCCGTGCTCATCCGTGCTCATGTAACCGGTTTGAGCTCTGCGTTGTGTTTAGACGATTAAGGGGACTCGGGATCGCTCTTTAGCCTTTGGCATATTTATTTCTGCATAGAAATAAAGAGACACACAGAATGCAGCAGGTATTAGCAGTAGCACAGCACACCTCTGCAACACCACACCAACTCTCTCCAAGCTGGCTAGCAAGAGCGCGTCAGCTAACAATGGCTTACAGAATTACACAAAAACATTCACATTACAATTACACTTACACAAATACACAAATACACAATGAAATACACCATCAGCTAAACAGTATTTTCTATAAAAGTAAATAAAACAATAAAACACACTTAATACAACATAGCAACAAAAACATACCTGCATAGAAATAAAGAGACACACAGAATGCAGCAGGTATTAGCACAGCACACCTCTGCAACACCACACCAACTGTAATGAAGGACAATTGACAAATTGGCAATCAGCTGCCATGCTGCAGTCACTGGCGTGTGTGTGTGTGTGTGTGTGTGTGTGTGTGTGAGAGTGCAGAGTCCTCACAAGTGCTGTTAAACAGAACTTCACTAAACAGTACATTAAAACACTTAAACCTTTGCAAAACAAACATATAGTAACATACAGAACTGAATTACAACATAATTTCACCATTTGCACTGGTTAAATGCACTTAAAACAACTTTAATGCAAAAATCTACTAAGAGCAGAAAACCAACCCACCTCTCTCCAAGCTGGCTTCTAGCAAGAGAGAGAGAGGAGGAAGCAAACGCAGGTGAATGACGTCACAGCAGGAAGGAGTGAGGACTTCAAAATCAAACATTACATAGCTCCCAAAATGATAAATTGCACAAAACATTACAAAATAAAAGTGTCAATAAATAATAATGGCATGTGAGGGATCTTTGGTGGAATGCATCCACTTGTATATCTTATATACCTGCTACATTCATACACACAGACACACACACATACACAAAGTCACGTAATAGGATAGAACGAGTGGTCAGATCAAAGCGTGACTCACAACGGGTAAGGGCTAGTATATATAATAAAACACTGGTTAAACTTAGCCTCAACCCCACCCTAACTACAACCCTAACCCAACCACCCTGAGGGAACATATTGGGCCAAAATGACTTGCTGTGTATTCTATCTAGAGTCAGATATGTCCTTCCTAAAATGAAACATCAATCACAGGGAAAAATGCATACATTAACTCATTCATAACCCGAGTGTAAACTGAGTTTAGTCAACGTTTTATATTGGATATAGCAGGCTGCTTTTGATGTAGGCTTGTGGGCATTAAAAAAAGCTTTGTTTTAATATCCATGCATAAAAACCCACTGATAGCCCAGAGGAACATTTTATATGAATTCTAATTTGTATCCTAAAGTTGAAAATAAATAACAGAAAGCTAAATGAAATAAAGATAGATAATTATGTTAAGCCATGATAAAACTGCCACAACTGATTGATTGATATTGGTAATCGACTGATATTATGTCGGATTTTTATGCTTTATTTCAGGTAGGCCGGTTTCGTTCTTCAAACAAAGTCAAATTATTTTTGCTTGCTGAAACCGAACTGCTTAATAATCACACGGTTCAGTCGTTCAGAGCCACTATATGTCTGATTGAGAGAGCAGGAAATAAATCCTTGTAGTCATTTCTAAAGTTATTTCGCACATTTGCCAGTAATTTAGGAGTATTTATAATACTAATATTATAATAGATATGGATTAGTATTATAATAGACATATCTATTATAATACTAATATTATAATAGATATGGATCCACAAAACATCATTTTGAGGTTGAAAATCACTGGAATGTAACTTTTAACTTTCTCTTAAGCAGTGAAATGTTGACTCACTTCAGGACTACCTGGTAACCAACTGGTTAAGAGTGGAATTATGTTGTGATAGGCTATATGAACTAAGCTTAATTTGTAATGTTATTTTATAACATTTAAGGGAGCCCTTAGATGGAACCCTCAAAGCACAAGAAAGAGAGCATGACCAAAGAACACCTGGCGCAGGGACCTTGAGACTGACATCAAGCGTGGAAGCATGAAAACAAATGAAAAACAAGGCCCAGGATAAAGGACTCTATCAGCACCTCGCAATGCGAGGAGTCAAACTGTTTGACCAGTTTTTATAGTATAGTTTGTTGGCTACTTTTGATGCAGCAATTGTTTTATTTCATTGTATTTGAATATTTATTAGATATTAAAAAGGTCTTAAAAGTCTTTAAATTGTCCCTTTACTGCCGACCCACAGGTTGAGAGCTACTGGTCTATACTACTTTGGGATGCCATGATCAGATGGGTGGCCCACAAATGCTTTCAAGATTTTTAAGTGGGCCCTGATCCAGAAAAGGTTCAGAACCACTGGTGCAGCCCTTCTGAAGTATGTGAATACACCAGCAACCCATTTTCTCTTGACGGCCAGGAATTGGATTAATGTGTGCTACACTATCTGAATACACAGGGATTGGAAATACAGCTGATTGAGTTCAATAGTTCAACACTAAATTATGAAAACAACAGTATTGCAAGATCATAAAACCTTGCATTTTCACATGCATGGCATTCTTTCTCAAGAAAGCTGTCTCAGGAACTTTGCATTGGCCTTGCTGACTGTTATTAAGGTCAAAATAATCTCTGTTAGCAGATATCTCTATGACAGTGGCACCTAACCGTTTTCATGTTAAGGAAGTAATAACAAAGCATGTCTCCACTCCCTGACAGCAGTCTGTCCTCCTCACATATCCATCCAGGAGAAATGGAAGTGAGTTTAGGAGGCCGAGACAATGACCCAAAAATAGAAACCACCTCAACCGGTATCAGCTCGAAAAATAAAAACAAGTAGAAGGAGAAGATAACTATGGCTGAAACTATTGATTATTTTCTTAGTGATTATTCTTTGGATTACTTTAAAAAAATAAACTAATAGAAATCTTTTTTATTATTATTATTATTATTATCGACTAAATCGATTTATCTGATTAACCACATAAAATCTAAATGTTGTTTTGAGTGTGAATGAATATCAGCAACCTAATACATCCTAATACTTGGGGGTCAAATTATGACAGGCAATTCCTGCTGTCAAAATATGACCCCCCCCCCCCCCCCCCCCCCAGTCAAAAAACTCTGTTTGAAATAGACACTCTTGCTTTCCAAGGTGTGATTTGGGGTCCTAAGGATGGTCTGTAACCATTTATAAATGTAGCCTACTGACAAAGATGTTGAGATGAGGCTTTACCAAGGAGGATCGGGAGAGATTATGGTGAAGAAAGCAATTGGATTGTGATCTAGGAGGAGACGTGATAAGATTGGTAAAATATATTGATAATGCAGCTGTACAAATGCCAGCACACACTGACTAACGCATGCACACAGCATGCTATTTAATTGACCACAATGTGGAAGAGATCATACATAATCCTATATAATAAGGCAGGATTTTAAACTTAAACTGGTGATTTGGAAATGCACACACACACACACACACACACACACACACACACACACACACACACACACACACACACACACACCTATGGCAACCTTGATTTCATACATGCGTAAAAAAAAATCGTCAGCATTTCAACATGGGAATTTGTTTATAGGCTATAGTTGTATTGTGGGTTGTATTGCATGTTATCATCTTTTCATACATTATGTGTTAGATTTTATCACATACTCAGCCTTTGTCATAAAAGGACTGAGAAGGTAATAAGCCTGCAGCACGCTAGAGCAATATCAATTAGTAGCTGACCAGTGGTGGAACATAACTAATAACGATTATGGGCTTATGATTGTGTTACCATTGATGCTAATTAACTCTTAGAGTGTACAGGTGGTTCCATTTGTACACTCAGAGTTATGGGGTCCTTGAAATTAACCAGTTTGAGAACCACTACACTAAATGGAACAGAGCCTTCATTAGTATCATTGGTAATACCTGAAATAGTTTCTTTCCAAGTTCAGCCAGCAGCTTGGATTTGTATTTGTGTTGATTTAAACTTTGGAGCACGTCTGCCAGGCACTGTGTTGCCAGTTGCCACAAAGGCACAGCCACAGTATGGCCTGCTCAGCCTCAAGTCACAGAGCAGCATTCTAAGGCAATTACCTCCATTGACATTTTACAAGTCAACCATCATAACATGTTGCAGATCAGCTATAGCTATTTTATAGTTGTAGTGTTCCATTCACCCGATGGATAACCCCCACAACATACTGTGTAGAGCGTCTAAATGGAGATTTGCTTCCTCGAAAAGCCACACAAAGGACACACAACACAAATTATCCTCAAAACACCACACAAATCTCCCTTATTGTGTCAGTGTGTGTGCGCGCGCGCAATGCGTGCACACAGCCACACAGTCACACATGCATGCATGCGTGTGCGCGGCGTGTGTGTGTGTGTGTGTGTGTGTGTGTGTGTGTGTGTGTGTGTGCATAATGGTAGTGTCGTGTACGTATATTCTTCTCATTTAAGGCATTATATTACCATTAGGTTTATACATGCGTAGAACATAGACTTCCAGTTGAATCGGTTATCCAGTCATGATTAATGAGCACAGCTACTCTAGTGTAGAGTAGATTAAGCTTTAATCTTGATCACCAGTGTTAATGGTAAGAGGTACAAGTGTGACAGAGAGCCACACTGATCAGACGATATTCCCCTGACCCAGCAATGATCACGTTTGTACAGCAAAGTATTATTTTGCCGTGCTAGGAAACTGGCCATTCAGTTTTGGTCGTATCTTGTATTACAGCCTATCCAAGGGTACAATGATCACTGAACTGAAAAGTACAGTATATCCAGAACGATCTCCACACAGAAAGATAATATTCCTATCTATCTAAAAAGAGCACTGTTCTTTGTTGCTGCTGCTGTAATGTTGTATGAGGCCTCTCTTTGCCGCTGATGAATATGTTCAATTTGTTACAGCCGAGCAGAACTGAATTCCCTTTGCATCTTAGAACATTGAATGTGCAGTGTATATGTAAACTATAATATGAGTATGCAGCCTTACACTGTATTTGTTTGATTTACTACATAAGTATTGATTTGTATTGGTTTTACTTTGTATCGCTCTTGTGCAAAGAGTGGAGTGTCTGATAACAGCCTAACACTATATCTAAAACAATGTATTTAACAACCTCCAGAAAACTGTATTTATGCAATCGCATAATTGACAGCATAAAATCACATAAAATCCAAACTTGACAGCATAAAATCACATAAAATACCAAATATTTTGCAACTTTTCACATATTTCGCATTTCACAACTTTCCGCATATTTAACAACTTCCTGCAATTTCACCCCATAAGATCACATAAAAACCTGCCTATTTCATATTTCATAATCAAGGATATTTCCGCCCTGGTTTACTGCTATGCTGTGTCTATAATAATTATCAATATTTGGTTGTAAGAGATTCCTTAGTTATTTCTAAGGAGCACGAAAACAGGATGGTTGTTTTTCACCACCTGTGCGCAACCTAGCACACACACAAACACGCACATATTAACTGTATATGATTTCGGGTGTGCCAGTACAGTACAGTACAGTACAGTACAGTAGGCTTTGATACTTCCAAAGTCCACTTCAATAGCCTCTACATACCCAGAATACAAGACAGAGAAATGTAAACAAGATGATGTATTACAATACAGTCTAATAGGAGTCACCCAGCTCCCGCTTGATGGAATATCTCTTGCTCTGTTAAAAAGGTGGAAACTACAGGATCTTATAGCTTGTGGGATGTTCTTCTGTCTGCCTGAGGAAACATCTTCTGCTGTCTCCCACGGCAAGGGACAATATGAAGCAAGAGTAGGACATTTTGTCGTACAATCGAAGTCAACGACAATATTATATTCATATTAGATTTTAGCTGTGAGCATACAGCTGCTATTTTAGAAAATACTTGAAAAATATTGTTTGGACAATTTTTTAACTTTTTTTCAGAGGGTCCCTGGAACAAAACATTTTCAGATTCGATATTGATTATATTGTGGAAAGTTCAATTATACAACAGGTCATTTCGAGGAAGCAATCTGAAACAGCCATCTATCCGTGCTTCAAACGAGCATGATGGAACGCCTAATCAAAACTTGCTCATGCACTTCTGCACTGCCTAGGGAACTCGCCCTGCAGGCTTGTTCCTGCAGCAACGTGCATTAATGACGGTAAAGCACACCCTCTCGTGTAATATTGCTTAATCAATCACTTCAATGCAGCCAGATAACGTCAGTCAGTCTTTCTGACATAAAAAAAATGAATAAAATCGATGCCCACCCCTAGGTCCACGGCCCTGAGAGCGATAGGCCTACAGTATATCTATAGCCAATAGTGACATAATACATCATGCTATAGTTATAGGCCTACTTTTATACGTGAGTAAGTTTGTATTGTTGTATAATTCACTCCACTGCATTTGAAATAACACACACACACACACACACACACACACACACACACACACACACACACACACACACACACACACACACACACACACACACACACACACACACACACACACACACACACACACACACACACACACACAAAATGTAAATCTCTCCTTTGCCAATGTCACTGCAAACTTACAGCAGCTGTGGATGCTTTAAGTTCTCTTTCAGAAACAAAAACAAGCAAAATATATTATGCAGAAACAGTGACTGGAGTGGAAATGGAAGCATATGCAGTACAGGTTCTATGTAGAATAGCACATACCGGTATATGTCCATATCTCACAGAACTTGTGAGATATTGGAGAGCAAAATAGAAGAGCATTACAGAGAAATTAGGGTTGGGAAGAGTAATTGAGAGATGTCTCCCTATACGGACAAAACATTATGATGAGTAAAAGAAAGAGAGGGAAAAACAGAGGGAAAAGGAGAGAAATATAAGAGACAGAGATCAAAAGCAAAAGCGAAAATGTGCCTCCTAGTGGCACTAGATTAGGGCATTGTTAAAAGTGGCCTTAATGTCAATCTTAGCCAATATAAATAAATGTTGTATTACTCATTGGATCTGTCTTGATCACATGACTATAAAGATCATGTAGCCTACTGTGTGCGATATTTGGATAACATCTGAAGGACTAAAATGTCACCTCAATCGGACACTGCGTTCATGATTTGGGGCATTTTGTTCTAAACGGGCCAGTCACGCAAACTTTAGAAGTCAATCTTAGCAGCCATCTATCCGTGCTTCAAACGAGCATGATGGAACGCCTAATAAAAACTTGCTCATGCACTTCCGCACTGCCTACGGAACTCGCCTTTAGAAGTAAATCTTAGCCAATCAGGATGGAATATGAAAAATCTGACAGATCCGTGTTGATCACACGACTATATCATCATGTGTCCGGTACCGATTTGTGTGAAATGTTTGTACATTTTGTAAGTCAGCCTCCTAATGGCACTATTACAAAGCGTAAGTGGCATTTTTTCCTCTGCCATAGGGGGAATTTGTGTGCCTTCGGCCTGGTGGAGACATAAAGTGAGATACAGAGGGCGGGAGAGATGAGAGTCAGCTCAAGGGAGAAGCCACGATTATTTAAATTGTAATTGCCATTACCCATTATTGTCAAGGTTACTATACTGCAGCAGGCAGCATTTGATGTGTTTTGAGAAGTCAAGCACATTCGACACACCCTTCCCCTCTTGAAGAATACACAGCCCCAACGTCAACCCCAAACCTTCCCCACCATCGTATTCACATGTTTCCAATCCCTGGCTGGGAGAGAAACAGGCTACGTGTAAACAGACCTATCACACATTTCACATTTTCACATTTTCACACGTAGCTGCTGAGACTCCAGGAAATGAACAACTACAGGAGGATAATGTGTTGGATAATATTTTTTTTATGGTGGTTCGAGAGGAGAGATTCTCGTTTATCATCGTCGTTTCACTCCTCCACCTCCGAGCTGGAGATTAAATACTTACTCCCATCAATGATTGCAATTAATCCTGTCTTCATAATCATAATGTATTGAACTCTTATCTGCTCTTGTACAGTTTCCTTGCCTACCAAGTCACTAATTTTACACCTATGAAAGTTTTGCATAACCTAGCCCCATGGGCACGGTCAACTCCAAACCTCCTGCCAGGCTCAAAGAGGTTTGCAAAGTATTTGCATCATTCCTTGTGCTACAAATGTAAGTGACACAATATGACAGCCTTCAGAAGATGAGAATTGAAAGTCAGTCATCTAAACACTTATGATAAGGAAACAGTAATAGTGATAATCACTCAAAACAATATTGATGAGAGCAATGTTTGTTGGTATCAATTTAACTTACCATTAATTGTTTATCATTAATCAGAGATACAACAAATAATGGGATTTATACTTCTGGTTGCGAGAGGTGTTTTTATGATTGGTCTAATAGTAATGGCATGCAGTTTGTAGGGATGATCAATATTCTGCTCGTTTGTGTCTGAGGCCACTAAGGATCTGTACCTTCAGAGACAGATAGGGAGACAGAAGTAGAGACTTAAGGGGATACAACAGCACGTATAATGTTGAACTAGGTCATGTTCAGAATGTTATTTCAAGTGACAGAGAGGACACTTCATATCAAATTCATTATATGAAAATACAGTAAATCCAGTGAGTACAAAACGTCTACAGTACTTTACTATGGCAGGACATGACCTCTACTGTCATTAACTACAAATGTATACACCACTCTAAAATATGATTTGAACCAAGGTCTTCTGTATTGATTGATTAGTTGTTTCTCTATCGAACAAGACAATTTCTCCATTCTGCATTAAAATGGCAAGATATTCCACAATTTAGGGGCATGAAAGTGGTTTTGCCACTGTTTTTGTGAAGTGACACTTTATATGTTATATACAGGTTTTCTTTATCTCAACAGACGAAAACTAAATATGTAAATATATGCAAATCCAACAATTACCACATTATAAAAACACTTAACAGCACTCCTCTGAAACAGGTTGATGACTACAAGTATTTGGGTTCATATATATATCTTCTTCCCAAAAGGACTTTCAAACTAGTAAGGGTATGGCCTGGTCAGCCTGCAATGACATGCATACGATCTGGTCATCCCAGCTTAGTAAGATGTTAAAAGTAAAAATATTTAGGACGACCGTTGAGCCGATTCTACTCTGTGGCTCCGAGACATGGACACTTTCAAAGAAACTAGAGAAACAGTTGGATGAGAGCACAAAATCTGTCTTGGAAGAGCCACCCATAGACCAATCTAATATACAGCAACCTTCCCCGTGTTTAGTCACTAGTCCGATCCAGAAGAACACAGTTTGCTGGCCGCTGCTACAGAGCTGATCATGAGGTATTATCTTTCCTTCTTCTCTGGAGTCCTGCCTGATAACCAGAGATAGAAAACTGTCGTTCCCTGATGTCATCACTAGGGACTGGGGATGGCAATGAAGGACCGGGAAGTCTGGCTTAATATTGTGAAATTGTCGAAAAATGATGATTATATACTTTTTCTCCTCTTCGTTTTTTCTCATTTCTTTTTACCATACTGACAGAGTCAACAACAGTTTATCTGCTATAGCCATGCTATGAATCTGGGAACCCATCGGCAAAAAATGGTAAAACAGCACCCTCTGCTGTTTGTTTCCTTTGAATAGCGCAGAATCTGTTCTTGAGAGATTACCATGCTATTCATCACTTATTCATCATCATCATCATCAGTCTGTGCGTGCATGCGCATGTGTGTGTGACAGCTATACACCAGATGTTCTTATAGTTGATGCACCTTTGACCTCAGCCTGGCCCTAGAGGAAGCCTTTATGACCAAGGTCATTAATTACCAACCGTCATCATCATCATCAGCAGCTGATGATCAATTGGCTGTGACTTTTTTATTATGCGGGTGGGGGTTTGGGGTAGCAGCTATCGGAATGGGGAGCTTGGTGTCCACGGTTGGCTCTCGGCCAATCAGCAGCTGGCATCAACATTACAGTGGTTGATAAACCCTTCAATACAAACAGATGGCCAAGCAGAGCACCATGTGTGCTCGGTCACGCAATAAAGTTCCATGATAAAGACAGAGCAGCAACATCCACTCCTTAGTAATTGGAGGATGGTGAAACAGCCGAGAGGATAGAAGTTTTAAATAGAACAAGACTGCAGGCTCAACTGAGCCCCCTGGGATGCTGTAACATTCTCATGTATGATCACTTTTTAACACCTTAAAGCTTAAACAGATTTTATACACATGCAAATGCACGCACAAGGACGCACGCACGCACAGAGTCCAGAAGGTACAGGCCATGTTTTCATCTCTCGGTTCAGGTGTCTGATTAAGAGGTGTGTAGTCAACACATTTCTATCTGCTCCCTCTACCTGCTTTGATGTCCTTACTTTAGATCAACCCTCCATTACTCCGTCTCACTGACCACAGTGACCAGCCATCGATTGTCACCGCAAATCTGTGGGCTCTACACGATTCCTGTGAAAGGCCCTTGGTCTGAAACCCAATGAAGTACGTGTCCCCCTCCCCATGCCCCGTACCCCGAATCAAAGTAAAGCTCCTTTCTTTGATGTTCATCTGTGCATGCTGTCATGTCACTGAACTTAATTAAACAATGACGTTCAAAGGCATTGGCCACATGTGCATACACACATGCACAGTGCACACGCACGCACACACGCACAACAAACTTTTGAGGACTTTGCCTTGATTTCCATATCTCCCTATCATGACCGTAATCGCAAGAGGAAAGCTCCCAGTCTGAAAAGTCTACCCACTGCAAACATTTTAGTAAAAATAAAACATCAGATTGTATATAAGTATATGAAAATGACACTATTACCCCAGTAAACAGAACACTGATAAAACACATCTTTTTGGCGATCAGGATAGGAGGTGTACAGTATAAAAATGCATATCCCTAGCTCTACCCTCTTGTTTAAAGGTGGAAGGCCGTGATTGTTTTCCCCAGTTTTACATGTGTTTATGAGACCCCTTACTTAGACCCCTTCATTAGACCCCTTGGTGTGGTTATGTGCAATGATGTCTTCCCTTTGTATTTAGGATTTCTTCCTGGAGGCTGAAACCTTGTCAGTCAAACGTGCCAATGAAAAAAAAAGCAGTGATAGTGACATCACAATATCAGTTTGGAAGCGCTCGTTTTGAATGAAGCAACCTCCTGCATTATGTGCACTGCAAATTCAAAACAGGTGGTACGCAGGGCTGTTGAATGATTTTTCCCTTCTATGATAATTTCCTGTTTTGACTATATAGAAGTGTATATTCGTACGTCTTTTGTTTAATGTAATTAAAATGTAATTAAGTGTAATGCTTTATGGTGTGGTGCACTCACAGTTAACAGTTTTTGTATTGTACTGTAATTCTGCAAACTGTTAATAAATCAATCAAAAAAACGAGCACTCCCAAACTCTTGACACAAAAAATAACCTGCACAGAATTTCTGGAAGGAAGTAGCTCATGAGTTATGTCTAAAGTGGATTATTGTGAAACAATTACTTTACAGATTGAAAGAGGATAATTCAAGCTTTCCGTACAGCTGCAATGTTGGCGAGTTTGATGTTGTTAAATACAATTAGATAGGCTTTTTCTGTTTGCACCTAGCTGGCAAGATGGCAGCGGTGTGCATAAGGTCAACTAGTCCTTGCTTTACACTAATTGTATTCACAGATATTAGCTGATCCACAAGCTCACAATGCATCACGACTCAAGGTGTTGTAAGCTTCTAGATCTGCTATTTACATTGAATGTTTCCCCCCCAGAATACAGGCGGAATAGGGTTCATTCAGATATATACAGTATGGGTCCAATTTTACACACAGGATTTTGCTGTGACATGTAGCATATACTTAGTGATATAAGAGTATGGTTGGACCAGTACTGCTGTCAGAAGGCGTTATGGTGAAAGGAGTTTGCATTGAAAACATAAGGAACCCAAGAGACTGAAAATTATGCTTAATATATTATTATTGAAGAAAACAAAAGTAAAATATACAATCAATTCAGATATAAAACAAAGTAATTCAATCCAAAAGTTGCAGTCAGAGTCTGGAGTCTGTTGTGATGTTGGAGTTGAGAGTCGCTGATCTCGAGAGACAGCTTCAGGAGTGGACTGGCTCAACCAGTAAAGCTGATGAGATACAAAAACTGTCTGATGATACCATGCAGCTGTTTGACAGCCTGGTTTCTAATCAGGAAGCAGTTATTGCAGAGAGGAACCAAATGAAGCAGGAGGTAGACTTCCTCAAAGAGCGTGCCGAGCGGCTTGAGCAGGAAAAGGAGGAACTTTCCCAGGAGCTTGCTGAAAGGAGAGACCTGGAAGAGTTTAACTCTCTAGAAAAAGACGAGCATGAGCAAGAGCTGAAGAGGGAAATGTCTTCCTTGAAGAAGGACCGTGAATC